>NC_064888.1:1031392-1331392 GCF_929443795.1 Astur gentilis
GCATGTATTTAGCATGTATGGTGTGCTTAGCATGTGCTTAGCGTGTGCAAGGCTTCCTTAGCACACACTAGCTTGCACCAGGTGTGTATTTGGCATGTAGGGGTGTGCTCAGCATGTGCTTAGCGTGCGTGAGCATGCCCAGCGTGTGCTTAGTGTGTGCCAGGCGCCGTCCCCATGTGTCCCGGTGCCACGTGTCCCAGTGCTGGGGGCTCCGGCGCTCTCCCTCCGGCGGCTTCAGCAGCGGCTGCAAAGCAAAGGGGGGGTGAGGAGGGTGGGGTGGGGGTGGGGGTCCCGCGACGGCGCCTGGGGAGAGATGGGACTGACCCCCCCCACGGGGATGGACCCCCCCAGGGGGTGACACAGGGGATGGAGCCCCCAAATGGGCCCCCTAAGTGGGGGGAGGGAGGGAGAGAGCCCCATGGGGGGCCCTGGGGGTCACAGCCCCCCCAAACCAAGGGGACACAGGGGCCAAAGCCCAAGTCAGGGGGACACGGCAGGGGGATCTCCACCAATAGGGGGACATGGAGGTCAGGCCCCAATTTTGGGGGACACACACAGGGTTTGAGGGCCCCAAAGAGGGGGGGCACTGAGGGCCAGACCCCCCCAGATGGGGGGAGGGAGGCTGCACCCCCAAATCTAGGGTGGGGGGGAGACTTGGCAGCCCCCACATACAGGTGGGGCCACAGGATTCCCTGGCAGTGCTCCCCCCACCTCTACCTGGGGGCTCCCACAATGCCCTGCGGCACAGCTGGGGCCGGAGGGGGGGGGGTCATGGCCATCCCCCCACCTCTAAAAGGCCCATGGGCCTGGGGGGACAACGACAGGACTTTCTATTTCGCTCTGTCTGGTGGGGGGGGGCATGCCCCTCCCAAGTTCCATTTCCCTCCCCAGGCTGGGACACAACCCTCCCCCCCCAGGTGAGGACCCAGGGTTGGGGGGGCTATGGCAGGGGCGGGGGGCACAAAGGAGGTGGCCCTGGGGCGGGGGGACGACTGGGGGGCACAGTGGGGCTGGGGGTGCCGTGGGTGCTATGGGGCTGGATGATGTGAGCGATGCGAGTGCTGTGGGCGCTGGAGGTGCTATGGGGTGCTGTGGGGCAGGACTCCCTGTAGGGCACACAAGGCCCACTGCACCTCCAGGAACTTGGGGGTGCCGGGATGGGGGTCTTGTGGGTGCTGTGGGCCTGGGGACACCGTGGGGCTGGGAGGGGACGCTGTGGGGCTGGGCGGACTCGCTGTGGGGTGTACAGGCCCACTGCACCTCCAGGTACTTGGGGGTGCCAGGACTGGGACGCTGTGGGGTGGGGACACTGTGGGGTGGGGCAGGGGGACGCCGAGGGGCAGGACTCACTGTAGGGCAC
Source organism: Astur gentilis (assembly GCF_929443795.1). Taxonomy (NCBI): domain Eukaryota; kingdom Metazoa; phylum Chordata; class Aves; order Accipitriformes; family Accipitridae; genus Astur; species Astur gentilis. The sequence goes on from NC_064888.1 coordinate 1,032,753, forward strand.
GCAGTCGTACTGCACCTCCAGGTACTTGTACGTCCCCGGGCAGGGGTCGGGGAAGGCGTCGGAGCCGGCCACCACCACGCACTGCGTCCGGTTGTTGCACCTGTGCGGGGACAGGAGATGTGCGACACGGCGCTGGGGACACGGGGGACACGGCACAGCACAGAGGTGGGGACTTGGGCCCAGAGGACGTCTCACGTGGCCAGGGGATGTGGGGACATGGCAGATGTCCCTGGGGGGGACCAGCCTGTGCCGTGGGGACATGATGTCCCTTCGCCATCTCCATTGCGTCCCCGTGTCCCCACGCCAGCCCGTGTCATTGTGTCATCCTCACGCTGTCCCCATGTCCCTGTACCACCCTGCATCAGCCTGTGTCCCTGTCGCTGCACTGTCCTATGTCCCTGTGCCACCCCCAAGTCCCCATGATGTCCCCAAGTCATCCCCATGTCCCCAGTCCCCACGCTGCCCCAAGGCCCTGTGTCACCCTGCACCTACCTGTGTCCCCACGGCCCCATGCCTCCCCCATGTCCCCTTATCACAGTGCTGTCCCGTGTCCCCATCCTCCTACACGTCCCCATGAGTCCACCATGTCCCCACACCTCCTACTTGTCCCTGTATCTCCTACATGTCACCACGTTGCCAGGTCCCCAAGCCTCACCCGTATCCTCATGTCCCCACACCTCCTACGTGTCCCCATGTCTCCTACATGTCACCGTGTTGCCAGGTCCCCAACCCTCACCCATATCCTCATGTCCCCACACCTCCTACGCCTCTCCGCACCTCCTCCATGTCCCATGTCCCCATGCCTCCTACCTGTCCCCGAGTCCCCATCCTCCTCCATGTCCCCAGGTCCCCTACACGTCCCCACGTCCCCTACCTGTTCCCAAGTCCCCATCACATCCCCATGTCCCCTACCTGTCCCTATGTCCCCACACCTCCTACATGTCCCCACGTCCACAGAGCGTCCCCCCCCGCCCCACCTCTGGGCCATGATCTTGAAGGCGTCGGGCAGGTAGCACTGGACGTTCTCCATCTGGAAGGGGTCGGCGTCGCAGATCTTGTCGTCGGTGCGCCCGTAGTTGGCGTTTTCCACCATCACCACGTCGCTGCCCGGGCACCGCAGCTCGATGGGGTACCCCTCGCACGCCAGCTCCCGCCGCACCAGCCCGAAGGGCAGCCCGGCCCGGCTCAGCCCTGCGGGGGGCACGCCTGGGTCCCTGCACGCCCCACGGCCGCGCCAACGGCCCCTCACCCCCGCCACCGCTGTGCCCCAGGCACCTGGATCCCCCCTAGCTCAGACGCCTGGGGACCTGCACACCCCATGGTTGCGCCAATGGCCCCCCAGGTCCCCCCTAGCTCACGTGTCTGGGGCCCTGCACACCCCACGCCCCCCCGCTGCACCAACGGCTAGCCCCCCGGGGCTCAGGGCGCCTGGGACCCCCCTAACTTGCACGTCTGGGTCCTCTGCGCGTCTGGGTCCCTCCTGCCCCGAATGCCTGGGTCCCCCAAGCGCCTGGGTCCTCCCTGGCCTGGACACCTGAGTGCCCCAAGCTCCTGGGTCTCCCAAGCTTCAGGCTCCCCCCTGGCCTGGACAACTGGGTCCCCTTGTGCCCTGGGTCCCCCCAGTGCTGGACACCTGGGTCCCCCATTCTCCAGGACACCTGAGTTCCCCCTGGTCTGGACATTTGTGTCCCCTTGTGCCCCGGATCCCCCCAGTCCTGGACATCTGGGTCCCCCGTTCTCTAGGACACCTGGGTCCCCTTATGCCCTGGGTCCCCCCCAGTCCTGGACACCTGGGTACCCCATTCTCCAGGACACCTGGGTCCCCTTGTGCCACGGGTCCCCCCCATCCCGGACACCTGGGTCCCCCCTGTTTCAGGGTTCCTCCCGCCTCAGACACCAAGGTCCCCCACTCTCCAGGATGCCTACCCCCACCCCCCAACCCTAGGAGAATATCTCCATGCACACATTTGTGCAAGGCTTCTTCAGCTCACTGTGCACATGGGAGAGGGGGCAGGTGCGCTGTGCACGCACATGTGCAGTGCCGCAGGGAGAAGATAGCGGCTCTGGCCCTCGCACGAGCATTGTACGAGCATCGCACACCCCTTGTAGACCCTGGCACGGGCTTTGCATGCCCCTCGCACGAGCCTGCGCACCTCTTGCATAAGCCTTGCGTGCTGCTTGCTCAAGCCTCATACAAGTTTTGCACGAGTGTTGCAGGCCGCTTGCACAAGTCTTTGTGCCCCTTGCATGGGCCATGCACAAGCATTGCACAGGCCTCCCAGACCCCTCACACGGGCATCGCACGCTCCTTGCACAAGCCTGTGCACCTCTCACATGGGCATTAAGTCACCCTCGTGCGGGCCTCACACTGGCTTTGCACGCTGCTTGCACGGGCCTTACGCAGGCCTTGCACAGATGCGTGCCCCTCACACAAGACTTGCACAAGCCCATCCACCTCTTGTATGTTCTATAGGCCTTGCACAAGCTTTGTACACCTCTTGCACAAGCCTTACACAAGTCTGTGTACTCCCTCAGGTATTATATAGGCCTTGCACACCCTTTGCACACCCCTTGCACAAGCCGGCTGGAATGGGCCTTGTATGAGTCTGTGCACCTCTTGCACGAGCCTTGCACAAGTCTGTGTGCCTCTTAGCCAGGTGTTATATAAGCCTTGCACGCCCCTTGCACAAGCCAGCTAGAATGAGTCTTGGACAAGTTTTTTCACCTCTTGCACACCCCTTGCACACCCAGGGGACCGAGGCATTCGGGCACCTCCCAGGCCCCCCCCCTGAGAGACCCAGGAGTCCGGACGCCCCCTCCCCCCAGCAGACCCCAGCATCTAGGTGCCCTCCACTCCCACCCAAGAGGACCCAGGCATTTAGGTGCCCCCCCCATGGGTGCCTACCTTGGGTGGCGGAGGTGACGAGGACAGCGGTGACGAGGAGGCTGCGCAGGGCGGGGGCGGGGCGGGCCATGGCGGGGGAGGGGCGCTGCCAGCCCCCCAAGGCCTCACCGGGCACCGACCTGCAAGAGAAAAGGAGGGAGGGGGTTGTCAAGGGGGGAGGACCCAGACATCCGGGGCTGCCCAGCCCCTCCCCACACCCCAACCGCGGGGGAACGCCAGCTTCCGGGGGCTGCAGGGTGGGGGGGATCAGGACGCCATTGGGGGGGTCCCAGTGATTAACGGAGGCATTAAACAACTCCGCCAGATGCAGGGGCGGGGGGGAAGGACCCAGGCATCCGGGCCAACCCCCCCCCCCCCTCCCCATCCAGACGGTACCCAGGCGTCTGAGCCCCCCCCCTTAATCCGCGGCTCAGCAGCCCCTGGGGGGGGGGGGGGGTTAAAGCCGATTACGGCCCAGAGCACCCCCCCCAGCTAGAGGAAGGACCCAGGCCTCCAGGAACCCCCCCGACCCCCCCGCAGGGAACCCAGACGTCCTGGTGTCGTGTCCCGTGTCCCCCCCCCCGCCCCACCGCGCTCACCCCGTGCGGGGGATGGGGCCGCGGTGCATTGTGGGAAGCTCAGCCCCGGCCGGGCAGCTCCCATCCGGCGCGTTGCCAGGGAGACGGCGGCGCGGTGCATTGTGGGAAACTCACCAGCACCCCCCCCCTCACTCCCCCCCCCCACCCGCGGGTGATTGGGGGAGGCCGCGGGGCATTGTGGGAAGCAACCGGGGGTGGGGGGGGGGGGGGTCCGCACCACCTTCCCAGCATGCCTTGCACGCCGCCATCGCCCCCCCCGGGGGGACCCAGGCATCCGGGGGGGGGGGGGGACCCAGGAGTCCAGGGACCCCCCCCCCCATCACCCCCCCCATGGGACCCGCCCCAGCTCATGGGGAAACTGAGGCACAAGGTGCCATGGGGGGGGGGGGGGGGGCTGCCCCCCCCCTCCCCCCGGCCGCCTGGGTCCTTGGCAGGGGCCTCAGCGCGGGGTGGGGGGGGCACCCCCTACCCCGTGCCTCAGTTTCCCGGGGGGGGGGGACACAACCAGACACCCCCCCCCCCCCGAGTAATAAGGGGGGGCTGCACCCCCCCACCAACCCAGATGCCTGGGTCCCCAGTGAAGGGGGGGGGAGGAGCAATTTGGGGTTGGGGGGGGCGATGCTCCCCAACAACGGGGGGTTGGGGGGGCAATCAGAGAACGGTGGCGACAGTCCCCCCCCCCACTGCACGGCCCCCCCCCATTTTCATGCTCCCTCCCAGTTTGCACGGGCCCCCGCCCTATTCCACAGCCCCTCATTATTGCTTAGGGCCCCCCCCAATTACACGATGCCCCCCCACTTACTGCACAGACCCCCCCCCCTTATTGCAGACCCCTCCCGTTATTGCACAGACCCCCCCCAATTGCACGGGGCTCCCCGGTTTTCACAGCCCCCCCGCCCTGTTGCACAACCCCCCCCCCGTTTGCACGCCGCCCCCCGCATTGCCCGAGCCCCCCCCCCCCCCGTTTTGCACAAGGCCGCCCCCCCCCCAATTGCACAGACCCCCCCCCCCCCGTCAGCATTGCACGCCCCCCCCCCCCCCCAGGTTTGCACGGACCCCCGCCGCCATTGCACGGCCCTCCCCGCTTAGCACAGCCCCCCCCCGGTTTCCAGACACCCCCCCCCCCCCCATTTTGCACAGGGTCCCTCTCACTTCACGCCCCCCCTCCCGTATTGCACGGTGCCCCCCCAGTTTGCAGACACCCCCCCCCTAGTTTGCACAGCACTCCTCCCCCCCAAATTGCACGGCGCTCCCCCCCCCCATTGCACGCCCCCCCCCCCCAATTTTGCACAGACCCCCCCCCCATTTCTCCCCGTACCTGCGGGGGCGCGCGGGCCCGGGGGGGCAGCTCCATGCGGCGCGCGGCGCGGGCGGTGCGGGCGGCGCGAGCCCCCCCCCCCCTCCCCTCCCCTCCGCCCCCCGCCGGCAGCGCCCCCCCGCGGCGCGCGCCCGCCCCGCCCCGCCCGGCCCCGCCCCTCTCTCCCCCCCCCTAACTCCCCCCCCCCCCCCCGCCCCTCGCGCCTGTCAGTCACCGCGGGGGCGGTGGGGAAAAACGGAAAAAAAAAAAAAAAAAAAAAGAAAAAAAAGAAAAAAAAAAGGGGAGGCGGGGGGGGTTGAGCGTGAGGAGACGTTAATGGGGGCGGGGGGGGGGCGTGTGAGGGACTGAGAAAGAGCGGGAACGGTCTGAGGTACCGGTAATGAGAGAGTTTTGTGTGAGGGGCTAAAAAAGGGCGGGAACCGTGTGAGGAACCGGTAACCGGGGGTGGGGGGTAACGGACACCGTGTGAGGGACTGAAAAAAGGGCGGGAAAGGTCTGAGGAGTCGGTAACGGGAGAATCTCGTCTGAAGGCTTGGTAATGAGGGGGAAGGGGACCGGTAATGAGTTTTGTGTGAGGGATCGAAAAAAGGGCGGGAAGAGTGTGAGGAGCCGTTAACCGGAGGGGGGCGCAACAGACACCGTGTGAGGGACCGGAAAAAAGGGCGGGAAGAGTGTGAGGAGCCAGTAAGGGGGGGGGGTCGTCTGAGGGACCGGTAATGTGGCGGGAAGTGAGTTGAAGGGCCGGTAACGGGGGGGGGGGGAACGACACACTGTGTGAAGGACCGAAAAAGGGCGGAAATCCTGTGAGGGGCCGGTAATGGGGGGGGAGCGGATTGTGTGAGGGGGCGATGGCAGCGGGGGAATCAGTACCTGGTGGCGGTGGGTCGGGGTCCCGGTGACAGTGAAGGGCCGGGGGTGGCTGCCCCCTCCTCCCCACCCCGAGGGTGCCCGGAGGGAACGGGGGGCACCGGGGGGGGGGAGGGGGCAGAGCGGTCGCCCCCCACCCCTACGGGGGTAAAACCCGGACTGGATCAATCCCGTGCACGGACCGGGGGTAAAACCCGGCCTGGGGGGGGTAAAACCCGGCCTGGGGGGGGGGGTAAAATCCGGCCTGGATCCACCCTGGGAACATACTGAGGGTAAAACCCGGCCTGGGTCATTCCTGGGAATGGACTGGGGGGTAAAACCCGGCCTGGATCCCAAAGGGCGGGGGAGCCCGAGGCTCATTAGGCCAATTAACCGGGGGGGCGGGGGGCATTCCCTGCTAATGAGTAATTAAAGGCAGCCAGTGCAGCAGGAGCCCTGTTAATAACTGTAATTAGCACTAGTGCTACTTAGCATATGTTAATGAGCTGGGGTAATTAAGCAGCAGGCTGATGATGAGCTCATTAATTGAAGAGGGGGTAGAATTAATTACAGGGCTCGTTAAGGCACAGGGGACAGAGCCCTGCTGATGAGCTTGGCTTAATTAAGGGAGGGGCAGGTTAATTAACGGGGCTTGGGGTGTGTCTCGGGCGGGGGAGGTGGCGGCCCTAGTGCAAGGGCAGAGCACGAGGCTGCGTGTGCAAGGCCCGCCCCCCCCACCACCGTGCAAGGGCCCCCCGCGCATGCGCAGGACGCCGCCTGCGCACGAGGCGGCGCGTGCCCAGAGCCCGTCGCGAGGCCGCGGCGCTCCCGCAGGGCGCATGCGCACTGGGACTCAGGCGCAGGTGGGTGGGAACGCTCTTTTCGTCCCGCCCCCTCGCCTTTCCCATTGGCGGGGGTTAAAGGAGGTGTGAGGCGGGGCTTGGACCCTGAGGGCCGGAACCGGGGCTGGGGAGCCCCGCCCACTTCCGGGGCCTGTTTCCGGATGGGGAGGTGCGGCCGTGCGGTGAGGTCCGGGCCCGCCCCCCGGGGCTACCGGAAACCCTCCGGAAGTGATAGACAACCCCCCCCCCCAGGCTACCGAGACCCCCAGTGGGGCTTCCGATCTCCCTCTCCCCGGGGCTACCAAGGCCCTCTCCCGGGTGGCAGCCCCTTCACCGGGGCTACCGGGACCCCCTCCCGGGGACTACGGTCCCTGTCTCGCCTGGTCCCGCCCCCCTGCCAATCTCTCCCCAAGCTCCTCCTACCGCGTGTCAATCTTCTGCCCCCGCCCACCTCGCCGTTTGACCACGCCCCATTCTCCTGGCCTCGCCTACAGCCCCGCTTGTTCCCGCCCCTCCCGGCCGAGGCCCCGCCCCCTCCGCAGCCCCCGGGTTCTATTTTTATCCCGGTACAGCCAATGGGCGGTGGGCGGGGGCGGGCCGAGCGCCGGAGGGACGGCTTCCCCGACCAATGGAGGGGCGGTGCCGCAGCGGCGGCCGGGCCCAATGGCGGTGTCGGGGGCGGGCGGCAGGACCGTGACGTCCAATGGGACGGCGCCGACTGAAAGGCGAGACCAATGGGTGACGAGGGGCGGGGCGGGGCGGGCCGCCGGGAGCGGGCGGCCGGGCCGGGCCGGGCCGAGAGCGGAGCCGACGGGGCCCGACATGGGCAACGCCGCCGCCGCCAAGAAGGGCGGGGAGCTGGAGAGCGGTGAGCGACCGGGACGGGGACCGGGTCTGGCCGGGGGGGAGCCGGGTCCAGGCCCAGCCTGGGCGAGCGGAACCGGGTGGGGGAGCCGGGCCCGGGCCCGGCTGAGGCTGGAACCGGGCTGGGGGACCGGGCCGGGACTGGGGAGCGGGGAACAGGCTTCGGGGGAGGGGGGGGGGAAGCTGGGCTAACGGAGGAGGGGGCACCGGATCAGCTGGGGGGGGGGCTGTATGGGGGCACCGGGGCTGTTTGCCTCGGGTGGGGGGCAGAGGGGTCTCCGGGGGGTGGGGGGAACGGGGCGGCCTGTCCCGTGTCCCCGTCGTCGTCGTCGTCGTCCCCCCAACCGCGGAATGGGGTGGAGGATCCCGGGGGTGTCTCCCCCCTCCCCAGAGCGGGGAGCGTGGGGGGGAGCGCGGGGGTGGGGCTTGAAGGAAGGGGCGGGGCCTGCGCGGTTGCCGTGGGAACAGGGGCAGGCCCTTGGGACAGGGGCAGGGCACGTGGGGTTGCCATTGGGGCAGGGGCGGGGCCTGAAGGAAGGGGCGGGGCCTGCGCAAGGTTGCCGTGGGGACAGGGCAGGGCCAAGGGGGGAAAGGGGCGGGGCGCTGGGGTTGCCATGGGGACAGGAGGGCGTGTCTGGGAAATGGAGGCGTGGTTTAGGGGAAGGGTGGGACCAATTGGGCGTTACCGTGGGGATTGGGGCGGGGTCTGCGGGGAAGGGGCGGGGCTGTGGCAGGTGCGGAACTGGAGGGTCCCCTGGGTCCTGGGGGGGGGGGTGTCCCCCGGGGGGGGGGGGGGAGGGCAGATGGGGTGTGGCTGGTGCAGGCCCGATCCCCCCATTTCCCCAGGGGCTCCATGAACAATAGCTGCGGGGATGCAGGCGGTACCGGGGACGTGGCGGGGAGGGGGACAGGGGACCCGGGGGGGGGGGGTTTAGGGGACCTGGGAGGGACTGAGAGGGTATTGGGGGGGGGGGTATCGGAGACTATGTCCCAGCGCAGGGTCTATTTGGGGACTCGGGGGACACTTTGGGGAGGCTGGAGAGGGCTGAGGAGTGATTGAGGGGGCACCAGGGTAGTACCGGAGGGCTGAGGGGTCACCAGGGGGGTTATTAGGGGACCAGGGGGGTACTGGTGGCTATTGGGGGGCCTGGGACCATCAGGGGGACCTCGGGGGGGGGGGGGACACACCTTGGGACCCCAGCCTGGCTCAGGGGGGTTTTGGGGCCCTGAGAGGCCACTGAGGGGGGTGATGGCCCCTGAGGGGATGGAGTGGGGCTGGGACCCCCCCTTCCAGCTGTGGGTGCAGGTGCTGCTGTGGGGGCTGCTGCTGGGGCGGCTCCTTTGCTATAGGGGGGCTGGGGGGGGCCGTGAGAAAGGAGACCTCCCCCAAGGAATAGCTCAGGTTAGGGGGACCCCCAAAGGGGGGGGGGGGGGCGTGAGGGTCAACCCTAATTGAGGGGGGGCAAAGGGACTCCTACACACACTCTCAAGGGTCCCCCCACCAGGCCTGAGGGTTTTTGGGGGGCTGGGCAGGGGGCTCACCTGGTTTGGGGGGGGGGGTTGCTCCCAGATGCCTGGGTCTGCCGTCCATTCGGCTCCTCCCTGCCTCAGTTTCCCCTGTTCAAAGGAAGGGGCTTATTTTCTCCCCGCCTCCCCCACCTGGGTACTGGCACATTCAGGCCTTACTGGGCCATACTGGGAGGGGCGGGGGGGGGGAGCTGACCTCAGTGTGGGCCACGTGTGCCCCTGGGGACAAAGTCTGTCGTCCCCCCCTGGGGTCATCGCCTGGTGGCAGCTCTTGGACACCTGGGTCCACAGCATGGAGGACGGTGAGGGGGGGGACAACAACATGGTGCCCGGACACCTGCGTCCTTGGCCGGGGGGGGGGGGCGGGTAGGGGCTGGTGGAGGATTTTTGGGGGTCTTTAGGGGGGTGCTGGTGCTGATACCCCACCCTGTGTGTGTGTCCTCCACCCAGTGAAGGAGTTTTTGGCCCGGGCGAAGGAGGATTTTCTCAAAAAATGGGAGAACCCAGCCCAGGTATGTGTGTCCCCTTCTGGGGGTCCCCCGTTCCCCCCGCCCCCAGCAAAGGACCAAGGGGGTCCCATGTCCCCTCCTGGGTGGCTGGGGGGGTCTCTTGTACCCTCAGGGGGGAGCCATATCCCCTCCCGGGGGACTGAGCAGGGACACTTGTCACCTTAGGGGGGCTCCTAGTCCCCTCCCATCACTAAGGGTCCCCTTGGGGGGGTCCCATGTCCCCTTTGAGGTGTTCCCAGTCCCCTCCCATCACTCAGGGTCCCTTTGAGGGGGGTCCCACGTCCCATTTGGAACAGTCCCATGTCCCTCAGGTGGGTCCACGAGCCCTCAGTGCCGCTCTGGAGCCTCAGGGGGGGACGTTGCTACCCTGGGGGTCGGGGGGGGGGTGACACTGCCTTGTCCCTGTCCCCAGAACACAGCCAGCCTGGAGCAGTTCGAGCGCATCCGCACGCTGGGGACGGGCTCCTTCGGGCGCGTCATGCTGGTGCGGCACAGGGACACGGGCCACCACTACGCCATGAAGATCCTCGATAAGCAGAAGGTGATGGGGACGTTCTGGGGGGACTGCGGTGGCACCACGCTGGCATTGAGGGGGACCGGCGGTGGCAGCTGTGGGGGGATATTGGCATCCCCAGGGTGGGGGGGACTTTGGTGTCATCGGGTTTGAGGGGACTTTGGTGTCCCCAGGGTGGGGGGGACGCTGGTGTCATCGGGTCTGGGGGGACTTCGGTCCCAGGATGGGGACACACATGTTGATGTCACTGGTCTTGAGGGGACCTTGGCGTCACCAATACGGGGCGGGGGGGGGCATTGGTGTCCCCAGCATGGGGTAGGACACTGATGGCATTGGGTCTGGGGGCACCTCAGTGTCCCTAGTGTCCCCAGAGGGGGGGGGACCCTGGTATTCTCAGTCACAGGGGGTGATCATGGTGTCCCCAACGTGGTGGGGGGTGTACCTGATGTCCCCAACATGGTGGGACCTTAATGTCCTTGGTCCTAGGAGAACCCAGTGTCCCCAGCATCAGTGGCGGGGGGACATGCTGGTGTCCTTGCTGTTCCCAGCCTGGTGGGAGAGGCTGTCCTCAGGGGTGTCCCGGCTCTCCCTGGGGGGTGTGTGTGTGTGTGACATGGAGTGTCCCCAGGGGTGACAGGGTGTCCCCGCAGGTAGTGAAGCTGAAGCAGATCGAGCACACACTGAATGAGAAGCGGATCCTGCAGGCTGTCACCTTCCCCTTCCTCGTCCGCCTCGAATACTCCTTCAAGGTGGGGACCGAAGTCACCGTTACCCTCCCAAGGTGGTCCCCATGGCCCCAGGGTGTCCCCAGGGCCCCAGGATCGTCCCCAGGGTGGTCTCCATCACTCTCATGATGGTTCCCATCACCTCTAGGATGTCCCCATGGCCTCAGCATGGCCCCCATCACTCCCAGTTTGCCCCTGCTACGGTGTCCCCATCTCCCTAAGATTGTCCCATCGCTCCCAGCGTGTCCCCTGTCCTGCCAGGGTGCCTCCCAAGTCCCCTGAATGTCTCTCCATCATCCCTGGGATGTCCCCACCTTTGTGGAAGGTTCTCCAATATCCCATGGTGTCCCATTGGGATGTCCCCGGGGTGTCCCTTGTGCCCCTTGGATGGTCCCCACGGTGGCCCCCATTCCCCTTGGGTGCCCCCCATCACTCTCAGGCTGTCCCCTCGGATATCACCTGTCCCCCTGGGGTATCCCCCATTCCCCTCAGGTGGTCCCAGGGGTATCCCCCATCCCCCTCGGGTGGTCCCCAGTGTGTCCCCCATCCCCTTTGGACGTCCCCCGTCCCCCCCGGGCTGTTCCCAAGGTATCCCCTGTCCCCCGTGGACGTCCCCCGTCCCCCTCCGGCAGGACAACTCCAACCTGTACATGGTGATGGAGTACATCCCGGGGGGGGAGATGTTCTCCCACCTCCGCCGCATCGGCCGCTTCAGGTGAGCAGAAGGCTGGGGGGTCCTGAGGGGGTCCCAGGGGAGGGTCAGAGGGGTCCCACAGGGTCTCTGGGTCGTCCTTGGGGACTTCTGGAGGGTTCTGTGGAGGGTTTGGGGATGGTGGGAGTCCCAGGAAGGGTCTTAGGGGCTTTGAGGGGTCCCAAAAATGGTGTTGGGGAGCTCTGAGGGGTCCTTGGGGGAGTCTCAGTGGGGATTGGAGAGGTCTCATGGGGTCTCTGGGTGGTCCTTGGGAATTTCTGGGGGTTCTCAGGGGGGTTCTGGGGATTGTGGGGGTCCCAGGAAGGGTCTTGGGAGGTTTGAGGGGTCCCAGGAAGGGTGTTGGGGGGGTCTGGTGAGGGGTCTGAGGGGTGTCCTTGGGGACTTCTGGGGATATTTAGGGTCTCTGGGGGGGTCTCAGAGGGGTGTCTCTGAGGGTTGTGGGGGTCCCAAAGGGGGTCTCAGGGAAGGGTTTTAGAGGGTCTGGGGCAGGGGGTCCTCAGGAAGGATCTTGGTTGGTTCTGAGGGGTCCCTGGAGGGTCTTGGGGGTTTCTGGGGGGGGAAGTCTCTGGTAATTGTGGGGGTGACAGGGGATGCAAGGGGGTCTTAGAAAGGGTCTTCAGGGGGGAGCTGGTGGGTCTCTAGGGCCTCCCAGGACATCCTTGGGGACTTCTGGGGATGTCTGGAGGGTATGGGGGGGGGTCTCAGCCCCCTCCCTTCCCCCCCAGTGAGCCCCACGCCCGATTCTACGCGGCCCAAATCGTGCTGACCTTTGAGTACCTGCACGCGCTCGACCTCATCTACCGCGACCTGAAACCTGAGAACCTGCTCATCGACCAGCAGGGCTACATCGAGGTACCCCAAAATAGCCCCCTGGACCCCCCAAATCCCCCCACACCCCTCCCGATACCCCCCACTGCCCCAAACCTCCCCCAAAGCAGCTCACGACCGGCAGGGATGCGTCAAGGTACCTGAAACAGCCCGAATACACTCAAAAACCTCTCCTGACACTGCCTTTAATCCATTCAAGTACCTCCTAGGCACCCCAAAATACTCTAGGCGTATCCTGGAGTAACACACAGCCCCCCCCAAGGTACCAAAACCACCCCAGATACATCCCAAAAGCCCATTGACACCCCCCCGGTACCCCTGAATCCCCCTAAATACCCACCCTACACCCCCCAGGGCACCCAAAGCACACCCCCCCCCCCAAATTACCCAAAGCCCCCCAAATACACCCCAAAACCCCCTTGTCCCCCCTCCAGTAGCCCTTAAAGCCCCCAGATAACCCCCAGGGCACCCCAAAACCACCCCAAGTTACCCCTAAGCCCCCTTGCCTCCCCCCCAGATACCCCTTAATCCTCTCCAAATCCCTCCCTCAACCACCCAAATCCCCCCCCAGTGCACCCCACAGCCCCCAAAACACCTCATCGCCTCCCACCCACCCTAACCTGATCCCCCTGCCCCCCCCACCCCCCCCCCCACCCGGGGGGGGTCCCTGTCCTCCCCAACCCCCACCAGGTGACAGATTTCGGCTTCGCCAAGCGGGTGAAGGGCCGGACCTGGACGCTGTGCGGCACCCCCGAGTACCTAGCACCCGAAATCATCCTCAGCAAGGTGAGGGCAGGGGGTGTTAAACCCCCTTGGGGACCCCTCCCAAGTTTTGGGGGACTCCCCCCGTCATCCCATGTCTGCGTGTGTTTCCCCCACCAGGGGTACAACAAGGCTGTGGACTGGTGGGCCCTGGGGGTCCTTATCTACGAGATGGCGGCCGGGTATCCCCCCTTCTTCGCCGACCAGCCCATCCAGATCTACGAGAAGATCGTCTCGGGGAAGGTGAGGGGGGTCCTGCCTTGGGGGGGGGATGTCCCCGGGGGGCTGTGGGGCGTCCTTAGTGGGGGGCTGGCTCCCCTGGGGGCTGCTGGGGGGGTTATGGGGGTGATGGCAGTGGTTTGGGAGCTGTGGGGTTGGGGGGGGCTTGGGGTGATAGGGAACTGGGAGAGGGACTGGGGGAACTGGGAGAGGGACTGGGGGGATTGGGAGGGGGACTGGAAGAGGGACTGGAAGTGCTGAGGGGACTGGGAGAGGTCCTGGGAGGATGGGAGGGATTGGGGGGAACTGGGAGTGGGACTAGGGGGACTGGGAGAGGGACTGGGAGTAACAGGTGGGGACTGGGGAGCTGGAGAGAGGGTCTGAGAGGAGTGGAAGGACTGGGAACACTGGGAGAGGGACTGGGATTAATGGGTGGGCACTGGGAGAGGGATTTGGGGGGATTGGGGAAACTGGGAGAGGGACTGGGGAGCTGGGAAGAGGATCTGAGAGGAGTGAAGGGACTGGGAGCACTGCGAGAGAGACTGGGAGTAATAGGTGGGGACTGGGAGAGGGAATGGGAGGACTGGGAGCACTAGGAAAGGGATTGGGAGGTCTGGAAGTACTTGAGAGTACTGGGGGGACTAGGAGAGGGTCTGGGAGCCCTTGGAGAGGGACTGGGAGAGCTACTGGGAGAGGCACGAGGGGGACTGGGAGCAGTTGGGGGGAACTGGGAAAGAGCCTGGGGGCACTGGCAGGGACTGGGAAAGGGAGCAGGGATATTGGGACGGAGACTGGGAGCACTGGTGCCACTGGGAGAGAGCCTGACAGTCACTGGGGCCTTGCTGGGCACTTCCACACCCCCCCCCCCCCCCCAAAGGGATCCCAGGCATCCAGCCCCTGAGCATCCCCAGGTGTCCAAGCCCCCCCAGGACACCCCCCACCCCCTCTAATGGGGACCCAGGCATCCGAGTCCCCCCAGGACAACCCCCCCACCCTCTCCAGTGGGGACCCAGCTATCCGACCCCCCCACGTAGAGCAACCCCAGGTATCCGCACGCCCTCCCAGAGCATCTCCAGGCATCTAAGCCCACCCTGGGACATCTCCCCATTCCCTCTAACGGGGTCCCAAGCATCCAGTTCCACCCCCCCCCCAGCCCCACAACAGGGACCCAAATGTCCGGGGGGGGGCCCCACCCCACCCCGCGGCGTTGGGGACCCAGGCGTCCGGCTGACCCCGCGCCCGCAGGTCCGGTTCCCCTCGCACTTCAGCTCGGACCTGAAGGACCTCCTGCGCAACCTGCTCCAGGTCGACCTGACCAAGCGCTTCGGGAACCTCCGTAACGGCGTCGCCGACATTAAAGGCCACAAATGGTTCTCCACCACCGACTGGATCGCCATCTACCAACGCAAGGTGGGCTGGGGGGGGGGCGAGGGGGGTGGTCCTCGGGGGGAGGGGGGGCTGGGGGTCCTGACTTGGGGGAACTGGGATAGGTTTAGGGGGTCCTAGGAAGGGATATGGGGGACCTAAGGTAGGCTTAGGGGATCCCGGGAGGGGTCTACAGGGTCCTAGGAGGGGACGTTGGGGATCTAAGATGGGCTTAGGGGGGGACAGGGGGTCCTGTGGGGGTCTGTGGGGCCCTAGGAGGGGACATGGGGGATCTAAGATGGGCTTGGGGGGTCCTAGGAGGGGACATGGTGCATCTAAGATGGGTTTAGGGGGTCCTAGGAAGGGACAGGGGGTCCTGGGGGGTGTCTATGGGGTCCTAGGAGGGGACATGGGGGATCTCAGATGAGCTTAGGGGGTCCTAGGAAGGGACATGGGCGTCCTAGGAGAGGACATGGGGGATCTAGGATGGGCTTAGGGGGTCCTGGGGGGGGTCTATGGGGTCCTAGGAGGGGACATGGGGGATCTCAGATGGGCTTAGGGGGTTCTAGGAAGGGACGTGGGGGGCCTATGGGGTCCGGTGTTTTCCTAGGAGGAGATATGTTCCTGGAGGAGCCTGAGGGGACATGGGGGTCCTGGGGGGGTGGGGGGTCTGTGGGGTCCCGGGAGGGGACGTGGGGGCCCTACAGGGTGCTGGAGGGAGCCATGGAGCTGCTAGGAGCATCTCAGGGCGGGGGGCGGGGGGGAACACGGGGGTCCTGGGGGTGGCAAAGCCTCCTCTCTGGGGACCACCATGAATTTGGGGGGGCTCTGGGGAGTGGAAAGGGGGGGAGTCCCATGGAGGGGACCCAGGTATTTGTGCCCCCCCCAGGTGGAAGCCCCCTTCGTGCCCAAGTGCAAAGGCCCCGGGGACACCAGTAACTTCGACGAGTACGAGGAGGAAGAGATCCGCGTCTCCCTCACCGACCGCTGCGCCAAGGAATTCGCCGACTTCTAGCCGGGGGGGGGGGGTGGCCCCCCCCAAACCCCCCCCCCCCACCGTGGGGGGCTCTACAACACCCCCTGGGGGGGGTAAAACACCTTCCCCCCCCCCCCCCCCGGAGTGGGGGAGCAACAACCTCGCACTGGTGAGCAGTGGGGCTGTCAACCCCTGCCTGGCAGCACTGTGCCCCCAAGGGGGTGGGGGGTGGGGGGGGCGATGATTTGGGGGTGCCCCCCCCTCAATGGGGTAATTTGGGGGGTTACCCCACCCTGGAGTACTCAAGGGGCTGCATTTGGGCCCTCCCGGGGTAATTCAGGGGTTGTATTTGCCCCCCCCCCCGGGATAATATTGGGGGGCACTTGCTCCCCCATGGTAAATATAGGGGGAGGATTTGCCCCCCCCCCCTCCCCGGGGGGTAAGTGGGGTGTTTTACTACCCCTGGGGTAATATATAGGTTGTATTTACCCCTTGGGGGGCAATTTGGAGCCCCCCCAGGTTTTTTGAGGGGAGGATTTGCTCCCCCTGGGGTATTCAGGGGGGGATTTTCCCCCCCCCAAAGGGTAACTAAAGGGGGATTTGCCCCCCCACAGGGGTAATTCAGGGGTAAATTTGCCCCTCTGGGAGGTTATTTGCCCCCAGGGGGTGCTGGGGGGGCAGCCCTCCACTTTTACCCATCGGGGGGGCTCCGGTCCCCTTTTTTTAATGGGGGGGGGGGGCAGGGTTCGACACCGCCCCCCCCCCCCCCCCCTCAATTTTAAAGGATCGTTGCAGTTTTAGCCCCAAAATGTGAGGGGGTGGTGGGGAGGGGCTGGGGGGGGCGGCAGGATTGGGGCCTCCCTGCAGGGGGGCATGATGTGGGGGGGGTCCCTAAAAGGCCGGGAGGGTCCGCAACCCTCCCTGCCCTCCCCCCCCCCCCCCAGGGCTCCGTTGTAAACATATTTGAGACAAATCCAATAAAGTTTTGTTTAAAAAATCCTGCTTTAAAAATTTGGGGGGGGGGGAGGAGGAGGTGAAGTGTGGGGGGGGACCCCATAAATGTAAAGGGGGAGGACATTGATGGGGCAGGGGTAGAGGGAAATGGGGGGGTTCATGGAAAGGGGGGGGGCCTGTGAGTTTTGGGGGACACCCCATGGGTTAGGGGAAATTGATATTGAGGTGGGGGCCTTATAATTTTGGGGGTGCTCCAAGGAAATAGTGGGAACCCCATGGGGGGTTGGGGGGGGCCCTGTAGGTTTGGGGACCCCCATGGTGGTGAGGGGTACCCCGTGCGTTTTTGGGTGGCCCTGTGCGTTTGGGGGGACTTGGACTTGGGGGGGGGGGGCCTTTAGGTTTGGGGGGGCCCCACGGAAATTGGGGGGACCCCACGGGGGCTTTAGGGGGGGTCTTGGAATTGGGGGCGGGGACGCCGGGGGGGTGGAGCCTCATGGAACTGAGGGAACCCAAGGGGTGCCGGGGGCGTGGCCCCGGGGGTGGGCGTGGCTTTGCGGGCCACCGGGCGTGGTGGGTTGTTGGTTTTTTTTTTTGTTTTTTTTTTCCCTGGCTGGGCGTGGCTTGTTTTCTCTCTCTGGGCGTGGCTTGGGAGGGCAGGAGTGGGCGGGTCGTCCGGTGCCGCGCGCGGCGGGGCGGGGCGGGGCGGGCGGCTCCACCTTAAGGCGCGCGCGGGGCGCGGGGTGCGCGGCGGCGGCGGCGGCGGCTCCTCCTTAAGGCGCGCGCGGGCGGGCGGGCGGGCGGGCGGCGGCGGCGGCCGGTGCGGGGCTGCGGCGGGGCGGGAGGGGGGTGGGGGGCGGAGGGAGGAGGAGGAGGAGGAGGAGGAGGGAGGCAGGAGGCGGAGGGAGGCGGAGGAGGAGGAGGGCGGGGGCCATGGCGGGGCCGCCGCCGCCGCCGCCGGGCCCGGAGGCACCGCGGTACCAGGAGTGGATTTTAGATACGATCGATTCGTTACGATCGCGAAAAGCTCGACCCGACCTCGAACGGATTTGCCGTATGGTTCGAAGGCGGCACGGACCCGAGCCCGAACGGACACGGGCCGAACTGGAGAAGCTCATCCAGCAACGGGCCGTGCTCCGCGTCAGCTACAAGGGCAGCATCTCCTACCGCAACGCCGCCCGCGTCCAGCCGCCCCGCCGACCCCCCCCGCCGCCGCCGCCGCCGCCGCCGCCGCCCCCCCCCTTCCTCCTCCTCCTCCTCCTCCTCCTCTTCCTCCTCCTCCTCCTCCTCCTCCCGCCGCGCCGAACCCCCCGTCAGCCTCCGCGACGCCGCCCGTTACCTCGGCGGCGACGGGCGATTAACCCGCGGGCGCCTTCAAGGATCGGCTTTACCGACCGACGGGGGATTGGGAACGACCGGAGGAGGACCCGGGACCGGCGGAGGTGGTGGTGGTGGTGGCGGTTCGGGAACCGGCTCGGCGGCGGGAGCCGGCGGGAGCGGCGGGGGGCGGTTGGAACGAACCCGCCTCGCCACCATCGCCATGGCCCGCGCCGAGCGCGGACGTGGGGCCGCCGGCAGGGCCCGAAAGGTGAGGGAACGGGGCGGGGGGGCGGGGAACGGACACAACCGGGGCTTGAGGGGACCGGGGGTGGGGGGGGGTGGAGGGCACCGGGAGACCGGGGAGGGGGAGCTGAGGGGAAGGGGAACGGTGGGGGGGGGGGGGGGGGATCGCTGAGGGGACTGTGAGGGAATGGCGGGAACCGGGAGGGGGTGTGAGGGGATCGGGGGGGTGTGAGGGGATGGGGGGGGCTGAGGGGGTCGGGAAGGGGCTGAGGGGATCGGGGGGGGGGCTGAGAGGATCGGGAAGGGGGCGAGGGGATCGGGAAGGGGGTGAGGGGATCGGGGGGGGGCTGAGGGGATCGGGAAGGGACTGAGGGGATCGGGGGGGCTGAGAGGATCGGGAAGGGGACGAGGGGATCGGGAAGGGGGTGAGGGGATCGGGGGGGGGACGACGACGGCTTGAGAGACTGTGGGGGGGGCGTGAGGGGACGAGGCGTGAGGGGACGATGAGGGGCCTGAGGGGACAGGGGGGGCGTGAGGGGCCGGGGGGGCTGGGGATGTCCCCTGAGGGGATTGGGGTGGGGGGGGTTGTCGCTGAGACCCGGCTGAGAGGTTGGGGGGGGGGGGGGGGCTGAGGGGCCTTGGTTTTGGGTGGGGGGAATCTGGGGGGTTGTTTTGGGGGGACGGGGACGACTGGGGGCTAGGATTCCTGTTGGTCTTTTGGGGGGGGGGTACTGCAAAATTGGGGGGGGTCCTGGGTTTAGGGGGGGGCCTTGCAGGACTGGGGTGGGGGGGGTGTTTTGGGGGGGGGTCCTGGGTTTTGGGGGGGGGGGTCATGCAGCATTGGGGATGAGGTGTGGCTTTGGAGTCCCTGGTCTTTTTTTTGGGGGGGCTGTGGGTTTTTAGGGGGGCTGCAGTTTTTTGGGGGGGCAGATTTAGGGGGGCCCTATGGGATTAGGGTAGGGGTGCAGTTTTTGGATGGGGGGGTGTCTCAGATTTAGGGGGACCCTGTGAGTTCATGGTAGGGCTGCATTTTTGGGGGACACCCCCCTCTTATTCCCATGCCCCCCCCAGCCCCCCTGCAGCAGCACCGAGGCATCAGCAAGAGAGGAAGAGGAGGAAGAGGAGGATGAGGAGGAAGACGGGACAGGCTCGGAGGCCTCGGAGGACGGGGGGGGGCCCCCGGCAGCTGAATGGTGATGGTCGGGGGGGCCCTCTGCTTCGCCCCCCTGGGCAGCCCCCCCCTGAGCGGCCCCCCCAGCCCAAGGCCTGCTCGCCGGGGGAGAGCGCCTGCCACCATCTGGCCCCCCTCAAAAAAGAGGGGGCCTTCGGGCAGCCTGACAGAGCAGGTAACCCCCCCGGGGCGGGTATTTTGGGGGGCTGTTTGGGGGGAGAAGGTCCTGAGGAATTTGGGGGGAATAGGGGCTGATGGGGAGGGCGGTTTGGGGGGGTTAAGGGCGTTGGGGGGGGCGGTTTGGGGCACTTAGGGAGCAGGGTGGGGGGGGGATCAGAGCACGGGGGGAAAGTTTGGGGGCTGAGGCGGTTGTGGGGATCACAGTTCTATGGGGTTAGTTTGGGGGAGCTGGGGGCAGTTTTGGGGGGGTTGGGGCAGTGGGGGGGCAATTATGGGGCACTGAGGGGGCAGTTATGGGGCACTGGGGGACAGCTTGGGAGGGGTCAGGGCTTGGGGGGCAGTTTGGGGGTGCTGGGGGGTCAGGGCGTGGGGAGGCAATTTGGGGGCACAGGGCATGGGGAGGCAGTTAGGTGGCACTGGGGGACAGCTGAGGGGGGTCGTGGGGGTGGTTTGGGGACAGAATGGGTCGGTTTGGGGGGTTCAGGGTGCTGTGGGGGCAGTTTTGGGGGGTGCAGGGATTTGGGGACAGTTTGGGGGGGGGGCGGGGGGGGACCAGTTAGGGGGCAGCTGCGGGGTGAGGGCCCGACCCCGCTGTGTCCCCACAGTGTCCCCAGCCCTGGCGGGTGCAGAGCCCTCGGTGCCCCTGTCCCCAGGCCGGCCGGGACCCCAGGCCGCTGACGGGGCCCCCTTCAGCTGCATGTGAGTCTGGGGGGGCCCCGTGTCCCCCCCTCTATATGTCACCCCCCTTCGGGGTGACGCTGTGTCATCCTCCTCGCCCCCACCCCGGTGACACTGTCCCTTCTGTCCCCAGGGCCGGGAAGAAGGAGAAGGCATCCGACCCGGTGGAGTGGTCCGTGCGGGACGTGGTGGATTACTTCACGGAGGCTGGCTTCCCCGAGCAGGCCACCGCCTTCCAGGAGCAGGTGGGTCCCTGTGTCACCCCCCCACACACCCGTGTCACCCCCCCCCAGTGTCCCCTCTGTCCCCCGCGGGTGTCCCCAGGGGTGTCCCTGCTTGTTCCATCGCTGTCCCCAGCTGATGCTGTCCTCAGCTGATGCCCCCCATCTCTGGTTGTCCCACTTGCCCCTGTCCACTTGGGGAGGGGGCGTCGCTGGGGGGGGGGGGGGGTGTCTCCCTGCCCCCACAAGTGTCCCCTTGTCCCCAGGGGTGTCCCCAAGAGTCCCCCCCCCGTGTCTGCAGGGACATCTCCACAGGTGTCCCCACTGATGCCATCCCCGGGCTGGTGTCGTGCGTGTGTGTCCCCATCTCTGGGTGTTCCTTGTATCCCCTTAAGGGATACCCCCCCACACCCCAATTTCATGGGTCCCCCCCACCCCAGGGGTGCCTCCCAGGTGTCCCCCCCCAGGTGTCCTCATGTCCCTTTGTCCCTGAGGGTGTCCCCAAGAGCCCCCCCTCCCCATCCACACCTACTCTTTCCCATCCCACTCACCACCTTCCCTTGGTCCATCCTGGGTTAGACACACCCCCCCCCCCCCCCCCCCAACCCCAACTCCATGGGTTCCCCCCCACCCCATGGGTGTGCCCCCTAATCCATGGGTGTCCTGCTGTCCCCATGAGTGTCCTCACGTCCCTTTGTCCCTGGGGATGTCCCCAAGAGCCCCCCCCATCCCCCCCCACTCCTCCCCATCCCACTCACCACCATCCCTTGGGCCACCCTGGCTTAGACATCCCCCCCTCCCAACCCCCCACCCCCTCAAACTCCATGGGTGCCCCCCACCCTACAGCAGGGGGGGTTCCCCACTCCCCCCCGCCAACATGTCCCTGTGTGTGTGTGTGTGTGTGTCCCCCCCGCCTTCCTCCCCCAGGAGATCGACGGGAAGTCGCTGCTGCTGATGCAGCGAGCGGACGTGCTGACGGGGCTCTCCATCCGCCTCGGCCCCGCGCTCAAGATCTACGAGTACCACGTCAAACTGCTGCAGCGCAGCCACTTCCAGGAGGAGGAACCCCCCCCGGAACCCTTCCCCGCCTAGATGGACCCCCCCCCCCCCCCCAAATTGGGGAAGGGGTGGGGGAAGAGGTACCACCCCCCACCCAAAAAAAAAAAAACCAACAAAAAAACAAAAAAAAAATTGGGGTGGGGTGAGCACCCCGGTATCCGGGTGGGTTCCACCTTACCCCAAGGTTGGGGTATTGTCGCAACCCCCCCGGCCGCTGCGCACAGAGACTTTGGGGGGGGGGGGTTGGGGGTGAGGGGGGGCACCCCTCTTTTGGCAGGGGGGGCTGCCCCCTCTTTTGGGGGATCACCTCTTTTTTTTTGGGGGGGGGGTTTACTCTATTTGAGGGGTCTACCCCCTCTCTTTTTGGGGGGGTACCCCTCTCTTTTGGGGGTGTACTCTCTTTGGGGGGGGGTCACCCCTCTCTTTTGGGGGTGTACTCTCTTTGGGGGGCTCACCCCATTCTTTTGGAGGGTTCTCTCTTGGAGGGGGGCTCACCCCACTCTTGGGGGGGGCTCACCCCACTCTTTTGGGTGGGCAGTCTCTCTTTTGGGGGACCACCTCTCTTTTGGGAGGGGACCCCTCTCTTTGGGGGTCCACCCCCTTTTTTGGGGGGGACCTCTCTTCGGGGGGGGTCACCCCCTCTTTTGGAGGGGGGTTACTCTCTTGGGGGGGGGGGGCACCTCTCTTTAGAGGGTACTCTAGGGGAGTCACCCGTCTCCTGGGGTGGGTACTCACTTTTGGGGGGGCCACCCTCTTGGGGGGGCCACCCTTTTTAAGGGGGGCCCCCCCGTTTCTTTCGGGGGGGGGGGGGATTTTTATCGCGAGGGGGTGGGTCGGGTTGGGGGGCGCTGCCCGGAGATGTTTTAACCTGCCCCAGCCTGTGCCCCCCCCTTCCCCCCCCTTAACCCAAATTGGGGTGCAGCCCCCCCCTCCTTTGCCACGAGGGGGGGGTCTGCGCTCCCCCCACCCCCCCAATCGTGGTCTGTGCCCCTCCCCCCTTCCCCGGGCCTGGCTTGTTTTGGGGTTTTTTAAATAAAAATGGAAAAAAGCAGAGAAAAAAAAACCAACAAGAAAGGTTATGGGGGGGTTAAAAAAGGGTTGGGGGGGTCTGGGGGCCCTTTGGGGGGGGTAATGCCCCCCCATTTGGAGGGGTCCTGCGCTTTTAATGCCCACCTCCCCCAGAAAGCAGGGGGGGAGGGCATGGGGGTCTGGGGGGGGTCCCCAAGGTGGGGGGGGTCAGGGCGGTTTTTTTTTTGGGGGGGGGGGGGGAGCCTCTATAGGCCCCTGGGGGGGAGGGGGCTCTGTGCGCATGCGTCCCAACCCCCCCCACTAGGTGGCGCCAGTTCCGCCAGTCCCTCGCATGTACCGCGCATGCGCGGTCTCCCACCCGAAGCGCCCTCCCCTACCCACCCAACGGGCAAGACGGTGGCCGGCATTGACCTTAAAGGCCTGAAAAGCGCGCTTCGCGCCGGACGGTAGCCCGGTTGGGTCAGGCCGCGCATGCGCTCTGCGCTGTTTGTGCATTCTGGCTGCGCGGCGGCGGCGGCGGGGCTGGCTGAGGGGGAAGATGGCGGCGTCCTCGCTGGAGCAGAAGCTCTCCCGGTTGGAGGCGAAGCTCAAGCAGGAGAACCGCGAAGCCCGCCGCCGGATCGACCTCAATCTCGACATCAGTCCTGCCCGGGCCCGGCCTAGTAAGGCGACCGCCGGGGGAAAGGCGGGGAGGCGGTGGGGGATGGAACCAGGCCCAGGCCCGGGCGGGGGCGGCTGAGGCGATTTGAGGGGGGGCGGGGGGCTTGCTGGGTTAGGGGTGCCCGCATTGTTGGGGTCTTATTAAGGGGTCTGTGAGCTGCTTTAGGAGCTCGGGGAGGGAGAGCTTGAGGCCGTGCTGTGGGGAGTGGGGGGCTGTATTGGGTGGAGTGAAGGGGGGGTGAGGCTGTTTTAAGGGCTTTGGGGGGGGGTGGAGGGCGTTTTAGGGGGTGTTGGGGGCGGGTGGGGCTGTTTGAGGAGCGCTGGGGGGCTGTGGAGGCCAAGATTGGAGTATTGTGGGGAGGCTGAGGTCAGCTTTGGGGCATTGGGGGGGCGGCTGAGGCGGTCTTAAGTTTATGAGTGGTAGTTACAGCAGTTTGTTGGCTATTCGGGGGTATTTTAGGGGTGTCGGGGGGCAGTTATGGCTGCTTTAGGAGCGCTGGGGGTCTCCTGGGGGAAGTTATGGCTGTTTTAGGGGTACTGGGGGGTAGTTATGTCTTGTTTAGGGATGTTGGGGACAGTTGAGGCACGTTTTAGGGGTATTGAGGAGCAGTTGAGGCTGGTTTATGGGTATTGAGGGGTTCTTGGGACAGTTGAGGCTGGTTATGGGTATTGGGGGGCTCTTGGGACAGTTGAGGCTGGTTATGGGTATTGGGGGGCTCTTGGGACAGTTGAGGTTGTTATAGGGGTATTTGGGGCCTCTTGGGGGCAGTTGAGGCTGGTTTAGGGGTACTGGGGAGCAGCTGAGGCTGCTTTAGGGTTATTGGGAGGTTAATTGGGACAGTTGAGGCTGGTTTATGGGTATTGGGGGTCTCTTGGGGCAGTTGAGGCTGAGTTTAAGGGTACTGGGGGGCAGCTGAGGCTCTTCTAGGGGTATTGGGGAATGGTTGAGGCCACCTAATGGGTCCTGAGGGCAGTTAAGAACATATTAGGAATATTAGAGGGCAGCTGAGGCTCTTTTAGGGGTATTGGGAGCAGTTGAGGCGATATTGGGGGGCAGTTTGGGCCACTGTGGGGGTATTTGGGGGGAGCTGAGACAGCGGGAGGGTTTCGGGGGGGGGGCAGTTGAGGCTGTTTTAGTGGTGTTGAGGGGCAGCTGAGGCGCTGTGAGGACACTGGGGTGTCACTGAAGGACTGTAGCGATATTGGGGGGTTGTTGAGGCTATATTATGCAAAACATGAGGGTATGGGGGGGCGTGGTGTGTATTTTGGGCTGTATTGGCGTTATATGAGGGCAGCTGAGGTGGTTTTGGGGGCATGAGGGCTTTAGTCGGTGAAATGGAGGGGGGGTACAAGGGCTTTACTGGGGGCAACGGGGCTGTACTGGAGACTGCTGGAGGCAGTGCAGGAGTTTGGGGGTTACCAGAGGCATTTTGGGGTGCTGGGGGGAGGTGATTTGGGGCGACGGGGAGGTTACCACCTCAATTAGCACCCTGAGGAGCCACTTTGGGGGGGACCAACCCCTCCACACCAGGTAGGACCTTTATTTGGGTGTGGGGGGGCGGGATGGACACAGACAGACATGGGACCCCTCAGCGCACCACAACTGCCAGGCACAGATTTTCCAGCGTTTCCCTACAATTTCACAAAATTAAAAAAAAGGCATTTTTGGGGCCGGGGGGGGGGGGGGGGGTCTGGAGCCACCTGGCAGCCCCCCCACACCCCTTTTACCCCCACTCCCACCCCCCACCCCCTCCACAGTTTAAGTTCATTCTGGTTCTTTTCCCCCTGTTCTCCCCCATGGCGCCTTGAGTTTATTCCTGTTGTGATTTATGGTGTTTTTCTTTCTTTTTATTATTTTCTTTCCCCCCTTTTTTTTCCCTGTTTTTTTATTTTCTCCATCCCCCCCCTCCATTCCCCCCACCCCCCCGTCCCCCCCCAATCCAGTTATCGTGATCACCCTAAGCCCCGCTCCCGCTCCGTCCCAGCGAGCAGGTACCACCACATCTCGCCGCCGCTTGGGTTTCTCCTGCATCCCCCACTTCTAACGCTCCCCCCCGGCCCCCCCGCCACCTCGCTGACACTCACCCTGTCCCCCACCTCGGGGACATCCCCGTGTGTTTCCCCCCCCCCTCCCCCAGCGCCCACCCAAGGCAGATCGGGCCCCCCCGGCACAACCTAAACCTGCCCGTGCCTCAGTTTCCCCACTCAGTGGAGCAGCTTTTCCCCATCGGCTTCTCCCCGCTCACCCTGTGTACCACCCCCCCTACCCTTGAATGTCCCTGTCCCCCCCCTCGAATGTCCCTGTGTGTCCCCCCCTCGCCGCGTGGCTGTCCTGCCTGTCGCATGGAGTGTGGCCCCCGGCCCGGCCCCCGCGGGGTGCATGGCCCAGCCCCGTGGCGCATGCGGCCGCGGCACGGCATGAGATGGGGCCGCGACGAAAATTGGGGGGTGGGGTGGGGGGGGCTGTGGTGTGGGATGGGGGGGGAGTCGGGGAACGGACACAAAATGGGTTGAATTGTGGCCAAAATGGGATTGGGAGAGCTGAGGTGGGAGGTGGATGAAACAGGGCAGGAATGGGCAAAACGGGGCTCAGCCAAAACGGGGCAGTAACAGGAAAATGGGCAAAATGGGGCTGAGCTGAAACAGGGCAGGAACGGGCAAAACGGAACCGAATTGGGGCAGGAGCAGCTGAATTGGGGCAGGAGCAGGCAAAATTGGACTGAGCCCAAACAGGGCAGGAGCGGACAAATTGGGGCAGGAATGGGCAAAACAGGCAGGAACAGGCAAAATTGGGTTGAGCCCAAACAGGGCAGGAACGGGCAAAACGGGGCTGAACCAAAATAGGGGGCAGAGGCAGGAATGGGCAAAATAGGCAGGAACGGGCAAAATTGGGCTGAGCCCAAACAGGGCAGGAACGGGCGAAATGGGGCTGAGCTGAAATGGGGCAGAAACAGGCAAAATGGGGCTGAACCAAAATGGGGCAGGAGTGGCTGAAATGGGGCAGGAACGGGCAAAGTGGGGACTGAACTGAAACGGGGCCAGAAAGCTCCAAACTGGGGCTGAGCCCACCCAGGGCCGGGCATCTCCCAGCAGACTGGGGGTGCGTGGGCTTGCCCCCCCCCCCAACCTGTGTCACCCGGGGGTGCTGTGAGTGGGTTGGGGGGGGGACACACACACCTCCAGGGTGCTTCCCCTCCCCGGGCGCGAGTTGGGGTGGTGAGGTGGGTGTTTGGGGAGGGGGGGGGAAGCTGATGGGGTGTCTCTGTTGTGTGTGTCCCCCCCCCATGTTTGGGGGGGCTGACGGGGTCTCTCTGTCCCCCCCAGCTCTGCAGCTGCCGCTGGTGAGCGACGGCGGGGGCCGGGCCGTGCTCCCCGAGGGCACCCAGCACCCGCCGCCCCCCTCCCGCCCCCGCAACATGCTGGGGCTGCCCCAGCCGCCCTTCCTGGTGCCCCGCAGCATGGAGAGGTGAGACACCCCCCGGGACCCCCCAACCGCCGCAGCTCATTGGCTGGGTGGGCAAGAACGGGTGCCCTGATTGGCCAGCTGTCTGGGGAACCTCCTGGACTGGGCGGCTGGTGCGCCGTGATTGGACAAATGGAGGGGGGGGGGGGGGGGAAGGTATGTGTGCTGGTTGGCCAGAGGTCCAGGGGGATCATGCATGCTGATGATCGGCCAGAGGTCCAGGGGGATCACGCGTGCTGATTGGCCAGAGGTTTAAGGGATCACACGTGCTGATTGGCCAGAGGTCCGGGGGAAATTCTGTGTGCTGATTGGCCAGAGGTCCAGGGGGATCACGCCTGCTGATTGGCCAGAGGTCCAGGGGAATCACGCGTGCTGATTGGCCAGAGGTCCAGGGGGATCACACGTGCTGATTGGCCAGAGATCCAGGGGGATCACGCGTGCTGATTGGCCAGAGGTCCAGGGGAAATTCTGTGTGCTGATTGGCCAGAGATCCAGGGGAAATTCTGTGTGCTGATTGGCCAGAGGTCCAGGGGGATCACGCGTGCTGATTGGCCAGAGGTCCAAGGGAAATTCTGTGTGCTGATTGGCCAGAGGTCCAGGGGAAATTCTGTGTGCTGATTGGCCAGAGGTCCAGGGGGATCACGCGTGCTGATTGGCCAGATGTTCAAGGGATCACACGTGCTGATTGGCCAGAGGTCCAGGGGAAATTCTGTGTGCTGATTGGCCAGAGATCCAAGGAATCACATGTACTGATTGGCCAGAGGCCGAGGGAAGATCGTGTGTGCTGATTGGCCAGAGGTCTGGGGCGCTGATTGGCCAGGCAGGAGGATTATTATGTGCAGATTGGCCAAATGTACAGGAGACTGTGTGTGCTAATTGGCCGGAGGTCAAGAGGGAATAATGTGCACTGATTGGCTGATTGATTGGCTGGAGGTCTTGGGGGGTTCCTGTGTGCCAATTGGCCGGGCAAGAGATTTGTGATACACTGATTGGCTGGTTATACAGGAACCTGCATGTGCTGATTGGCCAGTCAGGCAGGAGACTGATGCGTGCTGATTGGCCAGGTACGCAGGAGCCTGTGGGGGCTGATTGGCAAGAGATCTGGAGGGTGCTGGGTGCTGATTGGCCAGGCAGGCAAGGGAGTTGTGTGCTGATTGGCAGATGTGCGGGACCTACTGGTTGCTGATTGGTTAGACAGGGAGGTGATGCGTGTGCTCATTGGGCAGAGGTGCAGGAGACCGTGGGTGCTGATTGGCCAGGCAGACAGGATTCCCTGTGTGCTGATTGGCTGGATAGCTGTGATTTTGCACATGCTGATTGGCCAGGCAGAGAGGAGAGTTCCTTGCGCTGATTGGCCAGGTGACCAGAAGTCCATGGATGTTGATTGGCCAAGTAGGCGTGTCCCTCTCGGTGCTGATTGGCTTGGAGACCCTTCCTTCTGTTGGTTGGCCACATGGGCACCCTCCTCACATGTTGATTGGCCAGCTGCCTCTTACAGAGATTGTTGGCCAGATGGGCGGATACCCCCAGCTGCATGCTGATTGGCCAGGTGGGCACACCCCTCATTCCCCAGTGTGCTGATTGGTCAGGCTCTCCCCAACCATGCTGATTGGTCAGGTGCCCCCCATATTGACTTGGCCACCCCCCCACCCCCCCCCGGTGCTGATTGGCCAGTTGTGTGGGTGAGTCCCCATGTGCTGATTGGCCAGGCAGCTCCCACCCCTTGTGCTGATTGGCTGGTGACCCCTTGCCCTACGCTGATTGGCCAGGCCTCCCCCCTGCCTCATGCTGATTGGCCAGGGCCCCCCCCCCCCCCCTTTTTTTTTTCTCCCCAGCATCGAGATAGACCAGAAGCTGCAGGAGATCATGAAGCAGACAGGCTACCTCACCGTGGGGGGGCAGGTAAGCACAGAGGGGGGACGGGGGACACACAGGGGGGACCCTGCCCCTCCCCCCCCCCCCCCCCCCCCCCCATGTCTGTGTCCATTTCCAACCCCCCCCGCCCCCGCAGCGCTACCAGGCGGAGATCAACGACCTGGAGAACCTGGGGGAGATCGGCAGCGGCACCTGCGGGCAGGTCTGGAAGATGCGCTTCCGCAAGACGGGCCACGTAATCGCCGTCAAGGTGAGGACCACCCCCACCCCCCTTAAATACCGGGGTCCTTCCCCTCCCCGCCCCACAGTGAGGCTGGGATCTGGCCCTGAAATCCACCTGCCCCCCCCCACCTTATTTTTTTCTGTCCCCTTCCCAGCAAATGCGGCGCTCGGGAAACCGGGAGGAGAACAAACGGATCCTGATGGACCTGGATGTGGTGCTCAAGAGCCACGACTGCCCCTACATCGTCCAGTGCTTCGGCACCTTCATCACCAACGTGAGCCCCCACCCCACCCTGTCCCTGCTGGACTCTGTGTGTTGTCCCCATCGCCCCAGCCATGGCGGGAGGTGTCCCCAGTGTCCCTCCCTGGCTCTGTGTCCGTCCATCCCCCTTGTCCACTGACACCTCGTTTTCTTCCTCAGACTGACGTCTTCATCGCCATGGAGCTGATGGGCACCTGTGCCGAGAAGCTCAAGAAACGCATCCAAGGTCCCATCCCTGAGCGCATCCTGGGCAAGATGACGGTGGCGGTGAGTGGGGAGGGGACCCTGGGGGACACCTGGGGACACTGCGAGGGTCCTGGTCGGGGGGCCACCGCTGCTGACACCCCTCCCCATAGATCGTGAAGGCCCTTTTCTACCTGAAAGAGAAGCACGGGGTGATCCACCGTGACGTCAAACCCTCTAACATCTTGTTGGACGAGCGGGGTCAGGTCAAACTCTGCGACTTCGGCATCAGCGGCCGCCTCGTCGACTCCAAGGCCAAGACCCGCAGCGCCGGCTGCGCCGCCTACATGGCCGTAAGCACCCATGGGCGCTGCGGGGGGTGTGGAGGGGGGAAGTCCTCGTGGGGGTGTGCTGTTGTGTGGAGGTGGGGGGTTGTCAGTGGGTCGTCCTGGGGGGGGAGTGGCAGGGGGGCTACATGTCATGGAGATGGATGCTGGGCGTCTCGTTGGGCTGCAGGTCCCCTGGGGCTGTGGGTGCTGCACCGCAGGGGTAGGTGCTGCACCCCAGAGGTGGGTGCTGTGGGTCCTGCTCCCCCTAAGTGGGTCCCCCAGGGCTATGGGTCTCCAGGATTGTGGGTCCTGCTCCCCAGAATTGGGTCCCCCAGGGCTGTGGGTCCCCCCAGGAGGATGGGTGCTATGGGTCCCCCAGGGCTGTGGGTCCCAGACCCCTCGGTGCCACTCAGCCCCTGCAAGCCCCCCTTCTCCCCCAGCCCGAGCGCATCGACCCCCCTGACCCCACCAAGCCTGACTACGACATCCGCGCCGACGTCTGGAGCCTCGGCATCTCCCTGGTGAGCTGTGCCCCCACTGTGTCCCCAACCTGTCCCTGGCTCCCCACTGTGTCCCCAGCATGTCCCTGGGTCCCCAACATGTCCCCAGCTCATTTCCAGGTCCCCCACCACATCCCCAGTGTGTCTCCAGCATGTCCCTGGGTTCTCACCGTGTCCCTAGCATGTCCCTAACCTGTCCCCAGGTCCCACTGTGCCCTTGCC
Source organism: Astur gentilis (assembly GCF_929443795.1). NCBI lineage: Eukaryota > Metazoa > Chordata > Aves > Accipitriformes > Accipitridae > Astur > Astur gentilis. Next base: position 1,062,811 of record NC_064888.1, read on the forward strand.
ATGTCCCCGCTGTGTCCCCACCATGCCCCCGCGATGCCACCGCATCCCTGCAATCCTGTATTTCCTCACCACATCCACCTCCATTGCTTCCACCGTGTCCTGCCTCCATGTCCCAGCCCCATCCCTATGGCACAGCCACGTCCCTGTCCCATGTTCCCCCCTCTGGTGACAGCGGTGTCCCCATGGTGTCCCTGCAGGTGGAGCTGGCCACGGGGCAGTTCCCCTACCAGAACTGCAAGACGGATTTCGAGGTGCTGACGAAGGTGCTGCAGGAGGACCCCCCGTTGCTGCCCCCCGCCATGGGCTTCTCCGGGGACTTCCAGGCCTTCGTCAGGGACTGGTGGGTGACAAGCCACCCTCCCCGGGCTGGGGACATGTCCCCGGGGTGTCCCCAGGGTGTCCCCAGGGTGCTGACCCCCCCTTCCCTCTCCCACAGCCTCACCAAGGACCACAGGAAGAGACCAAAGTACAACAAGTTACTGGTGAGTCCCTGGGGCCGCCTCCCACCGGCTGTCCCCATCACACGTGTCCCCATGGAGGGTCCCTGTCTCCGTCCCGGGGTCCACACGTGTCACCTGTCTGGGTGGGCACGTTGCTGACATCCCTGGGGGGATGGTCCTCAGCCTCCCTGTCCCCATCCCAAGCCCCTGTCCCCATTCACCTCTACGACACTGTCAGGTGTCCTTGTCCCTGTCCCCGTGTCCTTATCCCTGTCCCCATGTCGCTGTCCCCATACCCATGCATGTCTCTACACCGGTGTCTGTGTCCTTGTGTCCATGTCCCCGTCCCCGTGTCCACGTCCCCCTGCCTGTGCCCTCATATCCCTGTGCCCATGCGTGTCCCCATTCCTGTGCCCTGGTGCCCATGTCTGTGTCCTTATGCTTGTGTTCCCATGTCCCTGACCCCACACCTCTGTCCTGGTGCCCATATCCATGTCCTGATGCTCGTGTCCGTTTCCCCGTGCCCCTGTCCTTGTGTCTCTGCACCCCTGTCCCCATACATGTCCCCACACCTCTGTCCTGGTGCCTATATCCAGGTCCTGATGCTCGCGTCCATCTCCCTGTGCCCCCGCGTCCCTGTCCTTGCGTCCCCATCCCTGTCCCCATCTCCCCACGCGCCTGTCCCCCGTCCCTGCGTCCCTGTGTCCCCACGTCCCCGCCGCTCACCCCCTCCCGCCCCGCAGGAACACAACTTCATCAAGCGCTACGAGACGCTGGAGGTGGACGTGGCCTCCTGGTTCAAGGACGTCATGGCCAAGACAGAGTCCCCTCGCACCGGCGGTGGCCTCAGCCAGCACCACCTGCCCTTCTTCACCAGGTAGCACCCGCCGCCCGCCCCCGCCCGCGCCGGCCGTGACGCCTGCTGTGGCCGTGACGCCCTCCCGTGACGCCCGCGGTGGCCGTGACGCCCGCGACGGCCACAGCGTGCCCCGGCAGCCACCCGGACGCCCATGGCATGACGCGTCCTGGCGCGTCCCAGCGTGTCCTGCCGCGTCCCGACATGGCCCGGTGCGCCCTGGCGTGTCCCGGCGTGTCCAAGCCTGTCCCGGTGTGTCCCAGGATATCCCGGTGTGTCCCAGCGTGTCCCCATGTGTCCCAGCACATCCCAGCGTGTCCTGGTGTGTCCCCAGTGTGTCCTGATGTGTGACAGCACATCCTGGCCTGTCCCAGCACATCCCAGTGTGTCCCAGTACGTCCTGGCACGTCTCCAGTGTGTCCCAGTATGTCCTGGCGGAACCTGGCACGTGTCCTCATGGATCCCAGTGTGTCCCAACGTGTCCCAGTGTGTCCCAGTGTCTACTGGCGCATCCGGGTGTGTCCCCATGTGTTGTCCCCCCCGCCGATGTCCCCATCCCCCTTACAATGCTGGGGCAGGGGGGCGCCCGTGTCCCTTCCATGTCCCCCCTTCCGGTGGCCCGTGCCTCAGTTTTCCCCGGGGCCAGCAGCTCCTTGGCTTCCGAGCTCGGCTGCCACTGTCCCCGTCCCCAACCCCGGTGCGAGGTCCCCGAGTAGGGACAGGGATGGGGACAGGACCTGGCGGTGGGGCACTGGCAAGGGACGTCACCGGGACGTGGCACCAGGATGTGACACGAGGACGTGACACGCTGGGATGTGACCCGGGGACACAGTGCGGGGACGCGGCACACTGGGATGCGACACGGGGACGCGGCACGCTGGGATGCGACACGGGACACGGCACAGCGGGATGTGGCTTGCAGATGTGGCACGGGGACGTGGTACACGGATGCGGCGCAGGGACGTGACACAGGGGCACGGCTTGGGGATGTGACATGGGGATGTGGGCACGGAGATGGCACGGGGATGTGGCACACGGATGTGACGGGATGGAGGACGATAACGTGGGGACACTGCGGGGACGTGACACGGAGAGACGGCACAGAGGGACGACAAGATGGCACAGGGATGTGGCACGGAGGTGTGATGTTGGCACGTGGCATGGAGGTGGCACGGTGCAGAGATGTGACGTGGGCATGTGGCACGGGAGATGGCACAGTGACATGGCACGGGAATGTGGCACAAGGACACGGCGCAGAGACGTAGGACAGGGGACAACATGGAGATCCAGCGTGGGGACGTGACACAGAGGGACAACGTGGGGACACGGCAGAGAGGTGACATGGAGGGATGGCGCAGAGATGGCACCGGGATGTGACACGGGGACGCAGCACAGAGATGGCACAAGGATGTGACACGGGGACACGGCGTTGAAGGATGACATGGAGAGGTGGCCTGGGGACATGGCATGAGGGATGACACGGAGCGGTGGCACAGATGGCTCGGGGACGTGGCGCGGAGGGACGCTGTGGGGACATGCCACGGGGACACGGCACGGATGTGGCACGGAGGGACGCCACGGGGCCGCGGCCCAGGGACACGTCACGGGGACGTGACACAGAGGGACGACGTGGGGACGCGGCACGGGGACGCCATCCACGGAAGCCACCGGGGTGATGGTGGCCCTTGCGTGACGGTGACACGGGGCCGGCACGAGGCCACGCAGCGACAATCAGGGCTGGGGACGGCGCGGGGGCCGCCGCGGGGACGCCTCGTGCGTGGTCCCTGCCTGTGTCCCCCTGTCCCCCCGTGTCCCCCAGGGTGGCAGCAGGTGCAGTTTTAGTGCATTGTGGGCACGGGTGGCGGCTCCCCCTCGTTATCGTCATTATTATTATTATTATTATTATTATATTATTATTATAATTATTATTATTATAAATGCGCATGTGGAACCCGAGGGGCCGCGTCGGCGTCAGGCTCTGGGGGACATTGGGGGTTTGGGAGGGGTCACGGGACATCGAGGGGACAGGGGGCCACATTGGGGTGTGGACGTGGGAAGATGGAGGATGGGGACATCAAGATGGGGGACACGGGGACGGGATGATGGGTGACAGTGGGAGGGGGACGTTGGTATGAGGGATAGTGGGGACATGGGAGGACAGGGATGGGGGACACTGGTGACATGGGGGGGGGGGGACAGGGAGATGGGGACACGGCAGAGGAAGATGTGGGAGGACGGGGATGGGGACAGTGGGGACACAGGGAGTCCGGGGGGGGGGACATTGGGGACACTGGGGACAGAGGAAGGTGGGGGAGGACAGGGATTGGGGACATCGCTGGGGGGGACGGCGGGGGGAGAGTGGGGACACTATGGAGGGTTATGGGGGAAATGGGGACAGGGGGGACGTGGGGGGACATTGGGGATAGAGGACACGGGGGGGGACACATGAGGGACAGGCGGGGGTGCCCCCCACGCCGGGGGTGCCCCCCAAGCCGGGGGTGCCCCCCACGCCAGGTCCTTCCCCGGGGTGACGTCCCCGCAGCCCAAGGCCGAGTGGGTGTCACCGGGGAGACGGTGGCCTCGGGGGGGAGGGGGGGGGCCCTCCCACGCGTGGGTGGGAGCCGGGGACAGGGCTGGGGACACGGCCGCGACCCGCGGGACCTGCCACCTCCTGGGGAGCCCCGGGGACACGCGTGAGGACCCCCCCGCAGCCCACTCGCCCCGCCATGGTGGCGTGCTGGAGCCCCCCCCTCTTCCTCCTCCTCCTCCTCCTCCTCCTGCTGCCCGGGGGGGGGGCCTGCAGGTGGGTGCGGGGGGGGCACGGGGGGGTCCCAGGTGTCTGGGTGGGGGGGACATGGGGGGGTCCTAAGTGTCTGGGGGTGGGTCACAGGGGGACCCAGGTGTCCTGGGGGGGACATGGGGGGGGTCCTAGGTGTCCGGGGGGGGGGGATAGGGGACAGGGAGGGGTCCCAGGTGCCTGGGGGGGACCCAGGCGTCCGGGGGGGGGGGGGGGGAACATCCAGACGTGCCACCATCCGCAGGGCCCCCACCGGGCTGGCCGTGGGGTGACACTGAGGATCCGGGGGGGGCCCCGAGCCCCCCGAGACCGCGCTGCAGTGGGGAAACGGTCCGGGGTGAGTGGGGGGGGGGGGGCACTGGGGGTACTGGGGGGGGGAACTGGGAGCACTGGAGAGTCACGAGGGGGAACTGGGTACTGGGAGTACTGGGAGGGGGGAACTGGGGATGGGGGGGGTTACTGGAGAATACGGGGGGGAGAACTGGGTACGGGGGGGGTAACTGGGAGCACGGGAGGGTCACCAAGGGGTAACTGGGTACTGGGGGGGGGGGGGAGTTGGGAGTACTGGGGGGGTTACTGAGAGTACTGGGGGGGTGTAGCTGGGTACTGGGGGGGTGTAACTGGGAGCACCCGGCAGTGACTGGGGGCACTGAGAGGGATAACTGGGAGCCCTGGGGGGGGCCCTGGGTGCATCGGGGGGGGTGTGACTGGGAGCACTGGGGAGCACTGGGAGGGGGAATGTGTGTGAGTGTCACTGGGGGTGACTGGGAGCACTGGGGGGTCACTGGTGTGCCCGGCCGGTGCCGCAGCCCCGCTGCCCCCCCGGCCCCCCCGCCTCCGCCTGGACGTTTCGGCCTCCCCCGAGTTCCCACCCGCCCCGGGGCCGCGCACGGTGCCCGCGGGGGGGCGGGTCTTCGTGCAGGTGCGGGGGGGGGGTGGGGGGGGTGGGGGTCCCCCGTGTCGTGTGTCCCCCCCCCCCCCCGGTCCCTCCAATGCCCCCCCGATGATGCTCGGTGCCCCCGGTCTGTGTCCCCCTCCCCTGCTCCCCGTTACCCCCCGTCCCTCCCCGGTGTCCCCATCACCCCCCTCCCGGTGCCCCCCCCCCCCCCCCCCGGTGACCCCCTTCCCCACCGTCTCCCCCCCCCCCGCCCCGTTCCAGGTCTCCCTCTCCCGTGCCCCCCCCCCGAGCTGGGTTTCTCCCTCCGCCGTTGCTTCGTGTCTCCACGTTCCTCGCCGGGCCCCCCCGACCCCCCCCTCCCCGGTTCCGGTCCCAGCCCGCCCCCACGCCCACTCGTGGTGTTGCGGGGGGGTTGCGCGGCTCCGGGGGCGGCGGCGGTGGTGGCGGGACCGGGGGGATCCGGAGGGGGGGGGAGACGGAGGTTGCTCCTCTCTTTTTTTCTGCCCCCCCGTTTCCCGGAGCCGCTGCAGTTCCTGCACTGCCGCCTCCGCCTCTGCCGCGCCGGGGGGGCCCGAGGCCACGGGGATGGGCTGCCGCCGGTACGGGGCTGGGGGGGGGGGGGGGGGAACCGGGGGGGAACACACCGGGAATAGGGGGCACCGCAACACGGGACCGGGGAGCCGGGGGGGGGGGACGGGACGACGACACCGGACCCGGCCAGTCCCCGGTACCGGGGGGAGGGGGGGGGGGCGCTCGGGAAAAGAACCGGGGGGGGGAGGAAAGGGGAACCGGGGGGGGGGGGGGAGTTGTGGGGGGAACTGGGGCCAGGGAGGGCGCCGGGAGCGGGGCGGAATGGGTACGGCCAGTCCCAGTATGGGGGGGTTACTGGGAGTGGGGGGGGGGTGAACTGGGGGGCACCGGGACGGAGGTGACAGCGGTGCCCCCCCCCCCCTTCTCCTCGCCCAGTGCCGGGCGGAGCCCTGTCCCCGCCGGAGGGGCGGGGCCTCTGGGGCAGGCTCCGCCCCCCAGCCCCGCCCGCGGCCCCACCCCGGCCCCGCCCGCGGCCGCTCCCTCCGCACCGTCACCCGCCCCATCGTGGTGACGCTCGGACCCGTCGGCACCGCCGCGCCAGGTCCGGCACCCCCAAACCCCGGGACCCCCCCCGGGGACCCCCAAACCCGAACACCACCCTCCCCGGGACCCCCAAACCCCGGGACCCCCCCGGGGACCCCCCAAACCCGGACACGCCCCCCCCCGGACCCCCAAACACCGGGACCCCCAAACCCCCAACACCCCCCCCCCCCCCCCGGGACCCTCCCCAACCACCAGGTCCCCCCAACCCCGGGACCCCTCCACCAGGACCCCCTAGAAACGACGGGACCCCCCCCCCCCCCCAACCGGGACCCTCCGGGACAGGGACCCCAAAACTGGGAGCCCCCCCCCCCGGAATCCCCTGCGAACCTGCAACCAGGACCCCCCCCCCCCCCCCAAGAACCCACAACCAGCGCCCCAAACCGAGTCGCCCCTCCCAACAGAACCCCCCCCCCCCAATTTGCCCCCCCCCCCCCCAACAATAGGGACACCCCATCCCCGGTGTCCCTTCCCCGTGACCCCCCCCAATAACCGCCTCCCCCCCCCCAGGTCCTCCCCCGGTGCCGTTCCCACCGCCCCCCCCCCTTCTGCGACTCCCCCCGCCCCCCCAAAGGGACCGGCCCCGGCCCCCCCCCACGGGTGAGTGTTCAATTTTTGTTTGGGGGGGGGGAGGGGGGGCACCCGGACACCTGGGTCCCCCCCCGGCGGGGGGGGGGGTGTCCCGGATGCCGGGGTCCCCCTGACCTTGCCCCCCCCCCCCCAGAGCCCGCCGTGCCCCCCGGGGCCGTGGCCGCTGTTTCCTTCGGGGCCTTCGTGGTGGGGGCGGCCCTGGCGGGGGGGCTCTGGTTCGTCCACGGCCGCACAGGTGAGGGGACCCCCCCGGTGACTCCCCCCCCCTCAAATAACACCTCTCTCCCAATAGACACAATCACCCCCCCAGACCCCCCCCAGGGTGATGCCCGGTGGGGATTACCCCCCCCCCCGGACCCCTCCCACAGGGATCCCCCCCCCCCCCCAATGATACTCTACCCCCCTTCGGGACCCCCATCGTTGACGACCCCCCCCCAGACTCCCCCCCACCCCGGGCTGTGCCCCCCCCCCAAAAATCCTCTTTAACCCCCCCAATCCACCTTGGAGTCCCTTACCCCCCCATTCCTAACCAAGGACCCCCCCCAATCCACCCAGTACCCCCCCCCAAAGCCCCCCCACCCCTAAATCTACCTTGCCCCCCCCCCCAGCCTGCCTCTCCCAATCCACCCCCCCCCATTGCTGACGCCCCCCCCCCACCTCTGCCCTCCCTCAGCTGCCCCCCGGCCCCCCCCGGCTCCCCCCAGCTCCAGTGCTGCCCCCCAGCCCGGGGGGGGCCAGGTAGGGGAGGGCTGGGGGATACTGGGAACACTGGGAAGGGAGTACTGGGAGGGATGGGAGGGGGGGACTGGGAGGTAACTTGGGCCACTGGGAGCTCAAGTGGGGACACTGGGGGGGGGGGGGGGGATGTAACTGGTAATACTGGGGGGCACGGGGGATACTGGGAATACCAGGGAGGGCGCTGGAAAGGATACTGGGAACACTGCGGAGGGGGGAATGGGGTAACTGGGAGGATACTGGGGCACTAGGAGGGATGGGGGGGGCACACGGGATACTGGGAGTACTGGGGGGGGACTCTGGAAAGGCATACTGGGAGCATTGTGGAGGGGAACAGAGGGTAACTGGGAGCACTGGTGGGTATGGGGGGGGGGGCACCAGCCTCTTCCCGCCCCCCCCCCAGCTCAGGACCACCGACCCGAAGCCGCCTCCAGCCAGGACCCCCCTGGCAGCAACCTGAGCCCGGGACCCCCCATCCAGGACCCCCCCCCACAATTGCCTGAGTCCCCCCAGGGACCCCCCCCTCTTTCCCAGGGGCGGGGGGGGGGCAAATAAAGGTCCTGCTGAACCCCCCCGTGTGGTTACTGGGGTCCCCTTGTAGGGGGGGGCAGGCTACTTTGAGGAGAATTCCAGGGGTTTTGGGGTCCCAGGAGGCCATTTGGGGGCCGGTCTCAGGGGATTTGGGGGGTCCCAGTAATTTGGGGGTGGGGGCAAATTCCAGGGATTTTTGGGGTCCCAGTAGATTTATTTGGGGTGGATTCCTGGGGTTTTGGGGTCCCAGGGGAGCCATTTTGGGGTCAGTCTCAGGGATTTTGGGGTCCCAGGAATTTTTTTGGGGGGGAAGTCTTGGGATTTTGGGGTCAAACTCAGGAATTTGGGGGCCCCAGTATACTTTCAGGGGGGCAAATTTCAGAGTTTTTGGGGTCCCGGCAGATTTTTTGGGGGTGAATTCCTGGAGTTTTGGGGTCCCAGGGGGCCATTTTGGAGCCAATCTCAGGGACTTGGGGCCCCCAGATTTTTTGAGGGGTGAATTTTAGGGGTTTTGGGGCCAATCTTACGGATTTTGGGAGTCTCAGCTGATTTTTGGGGGGTAAATTTGAGGCTTTTTGGGGTCCCGTTGTTCCACAGCGTCTGTATTTCTCTGTACAGGATATAAACAGCGATGGGGGGATTACGGGGGGGTGCAGGATCCGGCCCTCTCCTGGGCCAGGCCATGTCAGGGTCGTGTCCCCCCCCAAAAAATGTCCAGGATCCGGCCCTGCCGCTGGCCGTACCGGGGGTGTTGTCGTCCCCCACCATGTCCAGGATCCGGCCAGGGGATCAAGGTGTTTTTTTTTGGGGGGGGGTGGGGGGGTGTTGGCTGGATCCAGGATCCGGCCACTGTCTGGGATCGCACCATATCCAGGATCCCTCCGTGTGCAGGATCCGGCCGTGTCCTGGGGATTTGGAGGGGTGGGCTGGGGGTGTGCAGGATCTGGCCGTGTCCTTGGGGGGGGTGTCAGGGTTGCAGGGGGTGCCCCACTGCATCCAGGGGGCCACTGGATCCAGGATTCGGCTGTGTCCCAGGATCTGGCTGTATCCAGGATCTGGCCTTGGGCTGTGTCCTGGGGGTCCCATCATGTCCCAGGGTCTGGCTGCGTGCAGGATCCAGCCACTTAGAGATCCAGTGGTGTTCTGGGATCCCTCGGTGTGCAGGATGCGACCATTCAGAGATCCAGCGGTGCCCCAGGATCCAGCAGTGCGCAGGATCTGGCCGTTCAGGGATCCAGCGGTGTCCTGGGATCCCTCTGTGGGCAGGATCCATCCGTTCAGGGATCCAGCGGTATCCTGGGATCCCTCTGTGTGCAGGATCCATCCGTTCAGGGACCCAGCAGTGTCTTGGGAACCATCTCTGCACAGGATCCGGCTGTTCAGGAATCCAGTGGTGTCCGGGGATCCCTGTGTGTGCAGGATCCAGCCGCTCAGGGATCCAGTGCTGCCCCAGGATCCCCTCCGTGTGCAGGATCTGGCCGTTCAGGGATCCAGCAGCATCCCAGGATCCAGCCGTTCAAGGATCCAGCGGTGCCCTGGGATCCCTCCGTGCGCAGGATCCGGCCGTGCTTGGGGTCCCGCCAGGAGCTCGGGGCACCCCCAGGCCCAAGACCTCGACCTTTGCCCCCCCGGCCAGATCCTGCCCTGGGGTGCTGTGGGGCCCACGGGTGTTGTGGGTGTCCCTTAGTGTCCTCTGGCTGTCCCATAGTGTCCTCTGGGTGTCCCCCGGGCGCCCCTCAGTGTCCCCTGGGACCCACGGGTGTCCCTTAGTGTCCTCTGGGTGTCCCTCAGTCTCTGCTGGGTGCCGTGGGTGTCCTCAGCGTCCCCCGGGGGACCCTCAGCGTCCCCTGGGGGTGCCGTGGGGCTGGCAGGTCCCCGATGTCCCCACGGGTCAGGGTCCCCAGGGTGGCCCCTTGGGCTCACCGTCACCGCTGTTCCCCACGTTCCCAACGTTCCCCCAACGTCCCCATGGATCAGGGCGCTACGGGTGCCCCCCTCCATCTCGCTGGTCGCTGTTGTCCCCCACGTCCCCGATGTCCCCGTGGGTCACGGTGCTGTAGGTGCCCCCTCGGTCTCGCTGTCGCTGCTGTCCCCCATGTCCCCGAGGTCCCCGAGGTCCCCGATGTCCCCGTGGGTCAGGGCGAAGGGTGGCAGCTCCTCGTCGGAGGAACCCAGCGAGTCCTCGTCCCCCAGGCGTGTCCCCAGCCCCACCGCCCCGAAGGCCAGCGGCCCCCGCAGCAGCCGGATCTGCGGGGACAGGGGACAAGGGGACAGGGGACAAGGGACAGGGGAACACGATGGGTGATGGGACAAAAGGATGGGGACGAGGAGAGAGGGACAGGGGACAAGGGAGACGGGAACGCGATAGGTGATGGGACAAGGGGATGGGGGACAAGGGGACAGGGAACAAGGGAATAGGGACGGGGACAGGGGGACGGGGACAAGGGACATGGGACCGTGATGGGGGATGAGACAAGGGGATGAATGACAAGGGATAAGGGGACAGGGAACAAAGGGATAGGGATGGGTTCAAGGGGACAGGGACAAGGGGATGGGGACAAGGGGACGGGGAACAGAGAGATGGGGATAAGGGGACAGGGGATGGGACAGGGGACAAGGAGATGGGGGACAGGGACAAGGGGACAAGGGACGAGGGCATGTGGGGAATGGGACAGGGAAGAAGGGGATGGGGGACAAGAGAACAGGGACAAGGGGACATGGATGGGGGGAGAGGGGACACGGAGAGGGGACGAGGGGATGGGGACAGTGTTGCAGACAAGGGGACAGGGACAAGGGACAAAGAGACAGGGAAGGACCAGGTGACGGGTGGAGGACAAGACAGGAGGGGGACAGGAGGGGACAAAGGGACAGGAGAGGGGACGGGGGGGACAAGGGACAGCAGAGAAAGGGAGGAGGGAGGAGAGATGGGGAGAGACATTGTCACCAGCTGTCCCACTGCCACGTGGCTCTGCGGGGACGTCGCCGATGGCACCCAGGGGACGTCACCAATGGCACCAGCGCCCAGCACAGCCCTGCTCGGGGACTGTCCCCGATGCGGCCTGGCCTTGGGGACATCGGGGACCCTTCCCCGGGGGGGTGTGTGTGTGGGGGGGGTGACCCCCACCATGCCAGGGAGAGGGGATGATGTCCTCTGTCCCCACTAGGCAGGGTCACCCCCCGCCCCAGGGACGGGTCCCTGAGACATTGCGTGGGTGCTGGACCCTGTATGGGGGTCCCATAGCACCCATGGGTGCAGGGTACAGGTCCCCCAGCACCCATGGGTGCAGGGCACGGATCCCCCAGCACTTGTGGGTGCAGGACGTGGGTCCCACAGCACCTGTGGGTGCAGGGTACAGGGTCCTGCAGCACCCGTGGGTGCAGGACATGGGTGCCACAGCACCCATGGGTACAGGATGTGGGTGACCCCAGAACCCGTGGGTACTGGGTACAGATCCCCCAGCACCCGTGGGTACTGGGTACAGATCCCCCAGCACTTGTGGGTGTAGGACGTGGGTCCCACAGCACCCATGGGCGCAGGGTACAGGTCTCCCAGCACCCACGGGTGCAGGATGTGGGTCCCCAAGAACCCATGGGTGCAGCATACGGAGTCCTGCGGCACCCGTGGGTGCAGGGTACGGGGTCCTGCGGCACCCGTGAGCGCAGGACGTGGGTGCCGCAGCACCCATGGGTGCCTTACCTCGGCCTTGAGCTCGTCGATGTGGTCCTTGAGCTGGCGGATGTACTGGGCGGCGTCCGAGTGGTTGAGCTGCCCCTGGATCATGCCCTCCTCCCTCTGCGGGTGCGCGCGGGTCAGCGGGTGCCCGTCCCCCTCCTGTCACCCTGTCACCCCGTTTCCCCCCCTGCCTTGTCCCCCCCCACCCCATCCCCCCGTCCCCGCTCACCTGGATCTCCAGCTCAGCGACGCGCTGTCGCATCTCGGCCAGGGCTGCCATGCTGTCGGCCTCGCGCAGCCGCACTGCCATCACCTCCTCCTTGCTCTGGGGACATCCGTGTCAGCCGGTGCCACACCAGTGCCACCCCTGTGTCACCACCCCCCCCCCAACCAGGGGAGGCTCCAGTCGTCCCCCCCCAAGTCCCCAGGGACAAGGGAAGGCCGGTGGAGGAGACGTTGAGGGTGATGGGAGCCCGTTGGAGGGGATGTGGGGACACTGTAGGAGGGGACACTGGGACCCCACGGGAGGGGACATGGGGTTCCTGTTGGAGGGGACACGGGGACCCCACGGGAGGGGACACTGGCACCCCATTGGAGGGGATACGGGGACACCATAGGAGGGGACATCGAGACCCTCTCAGAGGTGACACATTGACCCCTTTTGAGGGGATGTGGGGACCCTGGTGGAGGGGACAAGGGGACAAGGGGACACCATTGGAGGGGGTGATAGGACGCTGCCGGAGGGGACATTGGGACCCTCTCAGAGGGGACACACTGACCCGTTGGAGAGGACGTGGTGGCCCTCCTGAAGTGGACACAGTGACACCATGGGAAAGGCTGTTGGTGTCCCTGGGGAGGGGACAGCGGTGTCCCCACAGGAGGGGACAAGGGAGGGTCTGCGGGTGTCCCTGAGGAGGGTCTGTGGGTGCCCCAGGGGAGGGGACAGGGATACCCCTGGGGAGGGGACAGTGAGCACCCACGGGTGCCCCCAGGGAGGTGACAGAGGAGGGCTCGGGGTTGTCCCCGAGGTGTCCCCAAGCGTCCCACCTTGCACTGGGCCTCGGCGTGTTTGCGGTGGCTCTCGCTGAGCTGCGCCTGCAGCCCCTTGCTCTGCGCCGCCGCCAGCCGCAGCTGCTCCCGCAGCCCCGCGCAGGTCTGCTCCGCCCGGCCCAGCACCGTGCGCTGGATCTGGCCCTGCAGGGAGGGGACAGGACTGTCACCACCCTCTCCCCGGTCCCTGTCACCCCCCCTGCCCCCCCACCCCCCAGCTCCCGTAGCTCCGCGCAGGTCTGCTCTGCCTGGATCTGGCCCTGGGTGCGCAGGCACCCAGCACCCATGGACCCAGCACCCCTAGTCCAGCACCCACAATGCCAGCACCCCCCGGTTCAGCACCCCTAGGCCCCATACCCCCCAGTTCAGCCCCCTCCCAGCCCCCCGTCAGGATGCGGCCCAGGCTCTGACCTGCGTCTCGAGCTGCAGCACCCGCTGGCGCAGCGCCCGCAGCTCGGCCTGGGCCTGGGCCTCCCGCAGCCGTGCCGCCACCACGGCCTCTTGCAGCGCGTTGGCGTTGCTCCGCCGCGGGGACTCCTTCCAGCGCCCGCCCGCCCGGCCCGCCTGCGCCCCGCACCCATCAGGCACCCGCCAGGTGGATGGGGGGACCCGGGTGGCCCCCATGGGGACCCCGGGGTGGCAGGGTGAGGGACCCGGGTGGACAGGAAGGGACAGAGGCGTTGGGACGAGGGATACGGGTGGCAGGGAGGGGACACGGGTGTTGGGACAAGGGACCCAGGTGGACAGGAGGAGACCCAGGTGGACAGGAGGGGACCCAGATGTTGGAACAAGGGACCTAGGTGGGCAGGAGGGGACCCACGTGTCTGGGAGGGGACCTGGTGTCAGACAAGGGACCCAGGTGGCCAGGAAGGGACCTAGATGTCAGAACAAGGGACCTGGGTGGCAGGGTGAGGGACCTAGGCGGATGGGAGGGGACAGAGGCATTGGGATGAGGGACCCAGGCGGCCAGGAGGGGACCCAGGCATCAGGACAAGGGATCCAGGTGGCCTGGAAGGGACCCATAGGTGGGGACAAGGAACCTAGATGGCCAGGAGGGGACACAGGTGTCAAGACAAAGGACCCAGGCGGACAGGAGGGGACCCAGATTTTGGAACAAGGGACCTAGGTGGGCAGGAGGGGACCCACGTGTCTGGGAGGGGACTTGGTGTCAGGACAAGGGACCCAGGTGGCCAGGAGGGGACCCAGGAGGGACCTGGGTGTCAAGGTGAGGGAACCTGGTGGCCAGGAGGGGACCCAGTGTCAGGACAAGGGACTCAGGTGACCGGGAAGGGACGCAGGTGGCTGGGAGGGGACCCAGGCATCTGGGGGGTGACCCAGGTGTCTGGGAGGGACCCAGACATCGAGAAGGGACTCAGGCATCCGGGGGGGCACCCAGATGTCTGGGGGGGACACCCAGGCATCCAGGAGGGGACCCAGGCGTCCGGGTCCTTACCTGCCAGCTGTCACTGAGGTCCTTCACCTGCTGCTGCAGCTCCGTCAGCGACTTGACGGCCTCAGCCTCGCGCAGCGCCAGCGCCTGCAGCTCCTCCTGCAGCCGCACCACGTTGTCCTCATCTGGCAGCAGGCTGTTCCTCTGTGGGGACACGGGGGACATCAGTGGGGACACCCAGGGGTGGGGGCAACCCAGGGCGGGGGCATCAGATTATCAGTGGGGACAGCCCAGGGCAGGGACAATCCCAAGGCAGTGTCACTGGATGTCATCAGGGACACCTTGGGGCGGTGGCACTGGTCATTGGTAGGGACACCCCAAGGTGGTGGCACTGGGGGCTTGTCCCCCTCTGCCAGGTGGAGGTGGGGACACTCGTAGGGCATTGGGGGAGATGATGGAGGACACTGGGGACAAAGGATCCCCCAGGGACATGTGGCACAGGGGATCCCTGGGCACAGGGGGAACCCTGGGGACACTTGTGTGGCACTGGGGATCCCCAGGGACAGGGGACACCAGGTCCAGGACCCCCCAAGGCCCCTTGTGTGACAGTCCCTGTCCCCAAGACCACTTGTGTGACACTCCCCAGGGCCACTCGTGGGACCAACCCTGTCCCTAGGGCCACCAGCATGACACCCGCAAGCTGTCCCCATCACCTTCTCCATGTCGAGGACTTTATCCTGCATCTCCTTGAGGGCGCTGAGGGTCTCGCTCTCCCGCAGCCGCGACTGCTCCAGCTCCGTCTCCAGGTGGGTGACAAACTCCTCGCTGAAGCGTGGGTTCCCCTGCCACCGTCCCCAACGTGTCACCCATGGGGCACAACGCCTGTCCCCGCCTTGCCCGCGGCGGTGGCACCCACTACCCGCACCCAAATCCAGGCTGCAGCAGGGCGCGAATTAAAAGGGGGATGTGTGGGGACGATGAGCACGCTTGGGGACATCTGGGGACAATCTGGGGACACTGACCTGCTGGTCCTGCAGCTGCCGGATGGTGGTCTGGGCACGCTGCAGGTTCTCGGTGGCCGAGGTGCAGCGTTGCTTCACCACCGCCAGTTCCCGCTTGATGATGTAGTTCTCCTCTGCCTCCTGTGCCCGTGTCACTTGGCCCTGGGGACACCAGGGACGTGTCACCACCATGGCATGGTGTGACCGGTTCTCCTCCCCGCAGCGTGTCACTGGGAGGGATGTGGTGGCAGTGGAGGGGTGGTGGGGACAAGGGGGTGATGCTGGGGACAAGAGGTGATGCTGGGGACACGGGGGGATGCTGGGGATGAGGGGGTGACACCAGGGATGACGCCAGTCCCACAGTGGGTGAGGCTGGGGACAAGGGAATGACGCTGCCAGCAATGAGGGGGTGACGCCAGCCCCCTCCGCAGAGGGTGACAGCAGGGACGAGGGGGTGACACCAGAGTGATGCTGGCCCTGTGGTGGGTGACACCAGCCTTGTAATGGGTGACTCTGGGAACAAGGGGGGTGACATCAGGGATGAAGGGGGTGACACCAGCCCTGGGGGGTGACACCAGCCCCACAGCAGGTGACATCAAGGGCAAGGAGGTGACAGCAGCCCTGTGGGGACCTCCAGGGACATTTTGTCCCCTCTGAGCTGCTTTCACCCCACGACCCACAACCTTCCGCTCAAAATCCACCTATTTTGGTCAAACTCATCAAAATGGCGGCTTTTACCCCATCTTGGCCAAACCCCACCCCCATATGCCACCGCGCCACCCCCCACTTTCCACCAAGTCCCAAAATGGGTCAAAACCCCCCATTTTCACCAACCGCCCCCATATCCTCCTTCCCCCCCACCCCCCAAAGCGGGGAAGGTGCGCAGGAGCCTCCGGAAGAGCAGGAAAAAGGGCAAATCTTCCCCAAGCGAGCCAGACGCAGGCGGGCTGGGAAGCAAAAGGGGGAAGAAAAGGGTTAAAACAAAGCAGAAAAGAGAAAAATAGCTATTTTTGACGCTACCTGGATGAGCCTGTCGGCGAGAGCCGCGCTCTCCTGCGGCCGCCGGCGGAGAAGAGAGAGAAAGAGAGGAGAGACGTAACAAGATAAACGAAGGAGACGGAGGCAGCGAGAGAAGCCACGAAGCAGAGGCACCCAGCAACCTTCCCGCGCATCATCGGTTCCCGTTTTGGAGTGTTTTCCAAGGATTTTAGCTCTTTTCCCTCCATGCCGGGGGCAAAACACAGTGATGGTGGTGTTTTGCACTAAAACGGAGCATTTCCCACCTCCTGGAGGGAGGCTTTGTGTGGAAAAATGATGAAGCAGGCACTCGCTGGACTTAAATGTCCTATTTCTGCACCAAAGTGGTGCTGGGAGGGGAGATTTTGGGGGTTTGGCCCATAAGAGGGGTGCTGGAGGTTACAGGGTTGCACCCATGGGTGCCATGATCTCTGGGTAGTGGTGGTATAGGTGCCTCAGGGGAGTTTGGGGTGCTCCGGGGGACATTTTGGGTGCTCCCGGGGGGGTTTGGGTACCCTGAGGGGGTTTGGATGCCCCCAGCAGGGTTTTGGGGTGCTCCGGGGGGGGGTTGGGGTGCCGGACGTGGGGCTCACCTTCTCCAGGGTTTCAATGCGCTGTTTCAGCAGGCGGTTCTCGGTGCGGAGACGCTGGGGGGCAAAAATGGGGAGGAATCAGCCCTGGGGTGGGTTTGATGTCCCCGGGGGGGGTCACTGAGCCTGCGGACAGCTTGGGGGCAGGGGGACTCAAGGTAAAGTGACCCCAGGCATAGGCTAAGCTGTCTCCGAATGGCTCCAGTGGCCTCAGGTATGGGTCAAATGGCCCTGGGATGGCTCGAACAACCCTGAAGATGGGACAAAGTGGCCCTGGGATGGCTTACATGGCCCTGGGGACAGCTTAAATGGCCATGGGATGGGTCATGGTGGCCCCAGGATGGCTTAGATGGTCCCAGGGATGGGCTAAACGTCCCCAAGGATGGGTGAAAGTGGCCCTGGAATGGCTCAAACTGCTCTGTGACAGGTCAAGTGGCCCTGGGGACACTTTAAATGGCCCTTGGGATAGGTCAAAGTGTCATCAGGATGACTTAAATGGCCCTGGGGATGGGCTAAGCTGCCCCAGGAAGGCTCAAGTGGTCCTAGGGACAAGTCAAGTGGTTCCAGGGAGAGGCTAAGCCACCCTGAGACGGCTCAAGTGGCCCCAGGAATGGGCTACATGGCCCCGGGATGGCTCAAAGTGACCCCAGGGATGAGTCAAAGTGGCCCTGGGATGGCTTAAATGACCGTGAGGATGGGCTAAGCCGTCCCAGGATGGCTCAAACGGCTCTGGGAATGGGTCAAGTGGCCCTGGGATGAGCCAAAGTGGTCCTGGGATGGCTTAGATGGCCCCAGGGATGGGCTACACCATGTCAGGTGGGCTCAACTGGCCCCAGGGATGGGCCAAGCGGCCATGAGGATGGCTCAAGTGGCCCCAGGATGCCAACACTTGACCCGTCTCACCTTGATCTCGATCTGCTCCTCCATCTCTTTGTTCTTGATAGCAGCATACTCCTTCTCCAGCCTGCTCGGGACATGGGGACAGGCTGGGACACGAGGATAGGGAGCAGACCCCCTGGCCTTGCACCCCATGGCTGCTGGGGGGACCCCATCCAAGCGCAGGAACCCATCTCCCCCTCTCACCTCTTCATCTTCTTGGGGTTGTACTTGACCTGGAAGGCCCTGAGGATGAGCTTGTCGGGGCAACTGTCGAACTGGTGTGGGATCACCTTCTGGAAGTACTGTGGGTGCGGAAATCAGCCATGAAACATGGCCCCAAAATACAGGCCATCGTGTAAACCAGCCCCAAAGTAGGGTCCGTTGGGTAAAACCAGCCCCAAAATAGGGCCTGTTGGATAAATCTGCCTCAAAACACACTCTTGTTGCGTAAATTCACCCCAAAATACAACTTACTGCATAAACCACCCCCAAAATATGGCCCATCATGTAAACCTAAAATACAACCCATCGCACAAATCCACCACAAAATATGGCCTGTTGCATAAACTGGTCCACAAACACAGCCAGTTGGGAGAAACCTGCCTGAAAATACTAAATGTGGGGGTAAATCTGCCCCAAACTACATCCCCTTGGACAAATCTGCCCCAAAATACATCCCCTTGGATGCCCTGTTGTACAAATCCACCCCAAAATATGTCCTGTTGCCTAAATCCACCCCAAAACATGTCCTGTTGCTTAAATCCACTCCAAAACATGTCCCATTGGACAAATCTGTCCCCAAATACATCCTGTTGGACAAATCCACCCCAAAACATGTCCCACGTCCATGGGCACATACCTGGGACATGCCCTCCATGTCGAGCTGGACGAGCTCGGCCTGGTTGAACTGCAGCAGCGCCATCCCCACGCGGAAGACGATCTCCAGCCCCTGCGGGAAGGGTCCACGCTTGACCCCACGCCATCACCTTTCCCACCCGGGGTTTGGGGTTTTTCTCCCCAAAACCAGACCAGCTGGTGTGGGGAGAACTTTTCCACATCCAAGTGGAAAATGTGGTTGTGGTCCCTTTGTGATTTATGGTGTTGGCCGCGGCCCCATTACCTCGTACATGAAGATGTCGAAGACACGTGTGGCCACGGGAAGAGGGAAGGTGGTGAGGAAGAGGGTGAGGAACCAGGACGAGGCGTACATGGAGGTGAGGAAGCTCTGTGAGCGGAAGTGGATGTTCAGCTCCGGTAGCTGCTCCTGGACGTGAGAAATGGGGGAAATGAAGAGAAACAGGGAATGGTGAATGTTTTTAGGGGTCATTCATGGCTGTTGAGGTTTGAACAGGTCCACGAGGTCTTGTGGGGGTCTCATGGAAGGTCTCCTGGTGGGGGGGCGGGGGGGCTCGTGGATGGTCACCAGGAGCTCATGGATGTCCCTCAGGACCATCTTGTGGATGGTCCCTAAGGTGTCTCATGGCCAGTTCCTTTGGGTGTCTCACCGGTGGGCCCCAGGGTCTCACGGATGGTGCCTGGGGCACCTCATGGAGTTGTCCTGGGGTCTCATGGATGCCCTCAGCATATGTTGTGGACATTCTTGAGGACTCTCTGATGTCCCCCTTGAAAAATCACGGATGGTCCTCAGAGCATCTCATAGACATCCCCAAGATTTGTGTCGCTGGACATGAGCTCCATTGGAAGAACCCATTTCTCCCAAGAGCTGCCACCTCAGTCCTACCTCTCCCTGTCCTTGTCCCCCAGATCCACCCACCGGTTCTCGCCACCCTGAGAGTTCTGGGGGGCGTGGGGTGGTGCCTACCTGCAACATGTACTCAAACTGGTAGATGCAGAGCCCCAGCTCAGCCATACTGGGTTTGAAGAGCTCCCGTAAGCGGTATTCCTGCATCAGCCTCACGAACACGCAGAAGGCCTCCTCCTCAGGCATCTGGAGACCCAAAGGGACATGAATTCCCCCTTGAACCTCTGCTGGCAGCTCCAGATGCGGAGCCTCTTCCCATTAGGTGATGGGATGGGACGTGCCAGAACCCGTCCCCGGGTGAAGGGAAATGCGAATGGGGGATTTTAAACCCATCAGGAGTAAGTGGGATGGTGGAAATGAGCCCATTTTGCTCCTGAGGATCAAGAAAAAGGCTCCCATTTCCCCACCCCATTCTACCATGTCTCTGGAGGGTGTTGAAAACCCATCGGCAGCCCCTCCTCGCCCCGGAGTCGTCACAAACCTGCATTAGCAGCAGTCCCACGATGAAGGCGCTACCCTGGCAGTATCCGACCTCCCGATCCACCAGTGAATAGGCCTGGAAGGAGGAAAAAAATTCAAAATAAATATACGTGTGAGCAGGGGGATTCGCGGGGCCACCATCCGTGCTTGCTGTGGGAGGCCAACAGTGGAGGGAAGCCTTGACCATGACATCAAAAATAGCTTTTTTTTTCGTTGACAACACCTCCTGTGAGCACAATGTTGCTGCAAACTTGAATTTAGACCCCCAAATACTCAACTATTTGTTTCTTAATTCAGAGTAAAACTCAACAGGAAAAATGAGGTCTGGGGAATGAGGTCGCTTTGCGAGGAAAGACCTGTCACGCTGCAAGAAGTGATGGTTCCAGGAGTTTGTGGTGGAAACCAAACCCATCAAAAATTAATATCCACTTAAAACAGCCTCAAAACCCAAAGCAGTGTCTGGGCTGTGGCCAAGATCCATTGACGTTCGAGGAAAGACATTACCTTCATGACATTGAAAAGCACCTCCTGGCCCAGACTGTCCTGTCCCTTGAAGAACTCGTGCTCCGGGTAGGTACGGGCGATATCCCGTCGGATGAGCTTCTCACAGGGAGAGGACATCTTGAGCAGCTCCGAGTACTGGTTTTTGACGGGCATGTCGGTGGCACTGCAGAGCAGCTGCCAGACGATGGCACGGAAGTGGTGGGGGATCCCTTTGCGGATGAGCTCCTGTGCAAATATGGGGCAAAAGCCTAAGAAAACGGGTTTCAAGAGGATGCGGAAACTCCTTGTGGATGGGGAGACATCTTCCTGTCCTGGCACAGGGAAGGTCATGCTGATGCTGCAGATTTTGCAGCGGGGTTAAAATAGAGTTAAAAATAAAGCAGTTTCCTCACCTTCAGCAGCTTCTCTTTCTTCTTCCGCCATTCGTCCCACTCATTGACGATGCGGCCCCAGAGGATCCAGGTGTCCTCCTCGAGGTGGCTGAGGTTGGAGGAGGCTGAGGAGCTGGAGACCAAGGAGGAGCCGCTGTTCCTTCGTGAGCCGTTCATGGAGCGCATCGACTTGGAGTCAGCCTCCAGTAGCCTGCGAGAGACCAAGATAGCCCCAAAAAAGCCCCAAAGGAGGAGACAGCCCCCAAAACTGCCCCAAACGAGGAGATATTCCTCCAAAAGAGGACTCGAGGAGAAGAGATTCCCCCAAAATGGTCCCGAAAAAGGAGATACTCCCCCAAACCAGCCCCAAACAAGGAGATATTCCTCCAAAACAGCCCCCAAGGAGAAGAGATTGCCCCCAAATTGTGCTAAAAGACGAGAGATTTTCCTCAAACAGCAGATATTCCTCCAAAATGCCCCAAAGAAGGAGATATTCCCTGAAAACTGTGCCAGAGGAGGAGATATTCCCCCAAACAGCCACAAAGGAGAAGAGAGTCCCCCAAAACAGTCCCAAAAAAGAAGATATTCCGCCCCAAAAAACCCAAAGGAGGAGAGAATCCCCCAAAACCATGCCAAAAGAAGAGAGATTCCCCCCAGAGCACCCCAAATAAGCAGTTATTCCCCCAAAACCACCCTGAAGGTAGAGATATTCCCCCAAACCACCCCAGAACAGCACCTGGATGGGCTATTTGCCCCAGCCAGATGCTGACAGTTGCCCGGGGATGGTTTCTTTAATGAATTTGCTTAAAAAACAGATTTCCAATGGTTTTTTTTCCAAAGTAAATTTGCTTAAAAATGGCTTTGCAAGGAAATTTGCATTTTAGGGCTTGATTTTAACACCAGTTTAATGCCAGGGATGGAGCTTTTTGCCCGGTATTTTGGCAAAGTGAGCCTCAGGGCTCGTTTCCTGTCAAGAGCAGGTTTAAAACCCACCACCGAAGTGGGTGGGTTTATTATTTCCAAACAGCTGCCTCCTTCCAGAAATCCCCTTTGCCTGCCTGAACGAGCAAACCCTGCTGCTTTCAAAGAGAAAAATATAACCTTGAAAATAAGAAACTGGAGTGTTTTTATCCCGGCTGGAGCAATGCTTGGGGGAAATGGCTCGTTGTTGTCCAGCGCCTTTGATTTTAAGGGAGATACTTGAAAAAAAAGGACGATAAAAAGGCCGAATGGGGCAGATATCTGTTGGCACTCACCGATTTTGCTCCTCCAGCTTTGCCAGCAGCTCCAGTTCGTCGGGGCTGAGGTTTTCCGAGTCGGAGGTGGGAGAACATGCCGGTGCTGAGTTGACGGAGGAGAGGGCTTCGTGGGAGGACGAGTCAGGGCTGACGGCCGGCGACGCCATGGCGGCAGGGGCTGGCAGCGTGCCGAGCCCGCGGGGATTTTGGGGGTCTCACCTGGAAAGCCGAGCACCAGCATGAGCGGGATGTGACCCCCCCATCTTTTCCTCCTCACCACATTGCTTCAAATCTCTTAAAACCCCCTGTTTTAGCTAATCTGATAGAAAACAGGATATGAGCATTGCTCTGTTTGCAGCCTACCAAGATATTCACTTAATTCCCTAAAAGGATCCCATTTAAGCCCAGTTTTCATGTCAAGCTAGTTCTAAGCGCATCGTCCTGTGTTTGCCCTAAATTAGTTGAATTAAATTAGCCTAAAAACTGGAATTAAACCCAATGTACCCTCATTTTGGGAAGGAACAGGCCAATATGGGAAGAGAGGATTTACAGAAAGCAGTCCTCACTGTGCTTTAGGGGTTGATGTCACCTAGTTTGCCCACTTTGGTGGTGTTTTATGGAAAAATGCCTCCCTGGGGAAGAATGAGTCCCAGTTTGGGACTGGCAGAAATGGGGTAGAAAATGATGGGTTAAGGAGTGCTGCAAAAAGAGAAGTTCAATTGGTGCCTCCGGTGGGGATTTGCTGGAGGATGAATAGGGACTGGGATCCCTCAAGGCAGCTCTGGCCTTTTTTGGGCTGAAAAACTTTCCTTTTGGTAAAAAAATGCTGCTGAAGATTGGCAAAATGAACCCTCAGTCACTGCTGTGGCCAAAGGGGATGAAGAAAGTGGAGGAAAGAAATAAAAAGCAGCAGCGCCTGAATGATGCACTGTGACTGTGTGATTTACCTGATTTAGGCTTAGTTTACTCTCTGTGCAGATTAAGCTATAAATTGGGGAGGTTTTAACCAAAAAGCCACATTTCCAACCCCTTTTTTGGGAGGAAAAACTGGCCAGTGGAGCAAAACAAAAATCCTTTGCTGTTTGGTTAACAGTTTTCCAAAAACAGCAAAATTTAACAGAGCGGCTTCGGGGCAAGCGGGGAGAATCAGGTCAATCGTTAACGGGATCTGGCAGATTTGCTTATTAAGCAGGAAATGTTATAAAGGAGGGGAAAAAAAAAGCCTCGATTATATTTGATTCAGGCCCATGCTGCTCGTCGTGGGACAGGGCTTGTCCAGCAGTGCCTTCATCTCCAGGAGAGCTGTTAATTTATTTTCTATAATTAATATTTCCCTGCAAGACCTTGCTGGCTGATATCACCCAAAATACTGTTTTAATGAAAAAAAATAGTGAGTGCCATCGGCGGCTTCACTGCAAAATGATAAGTTACCAGTCAAACAGCGGCCATAGCACAACCTGTCAGGGTTCAATGGGCTGTGAGAACGTCCTGAAATGGCTTTTTAGGAAAATGCTCATTTCCATGTCGATGTGTGCGGGGGGAATGAAAGCAACAACCACATGTGGATGAGCATGGGATGGCCAAAATGCATGATTTCAACCCAAAAAATGAGGTAGGCAGATGGCAATATTATTTATTAGACCCATAAAAACCAGGTGGAAATGGGAAAAGAGGAGAAAAGGCAAGCTGAAATTTTTCAGTGGGTTTTTTGGGGTGAAATCCTGTTGGTTTTCCAACATGGAGGGAAGGAGCTGGTGGCTGCCATCCTTCAGGGCTTCCTGTCATGACAAGAGCTTTTTCCAGGGCGATGGGTATCAAAATTTGCTGAAAATGCTTGAATTTGGAGGAAAAAAAAAATCTAAGAGTTTGTCAACGGTGCTGAGAAAATTTGGGGAAAAAAATGGTGGAAATGGCCCTGGAAATGCCATCATGGTGCCTAGACTCTGTTTTTAGGAAACTGGCCCAAAAAGTGGCTCACACAATCCCCATTTCAGCCCATTTGTGATGGTGGGTTAATAAAAAATAACTTTCCAGGTGCAACAGGGCACTGCAGAGTCCTCAAGGTCCCCATGTGTCCCCAAAGTCCCCACATCTTGCCATCACATCTGCTCATTTTCCCCCAAAATACCATTGCTCAATCAAAATGCTGTAAAAAAAGCCCAATTTCAGCAGGATGTCAAGATGCCGACCTTGAGCCAGAGTGTTTTGGGAGGAAAACGTTAAAATTTCCCCTTTGCGCTTAAAATCTGCCAATTTGTAGCTTTTTCAACCCATTTTCGCAGCTTTTCAGTGGAGCTTCATACCGTTTCTGTGGTGTTTTGTGCCTTTTCTGCCCCTTTTTATGCCTTTTCTGTGTCATTTTATGCCTTTTCCACCCATTTTTGCAGCGTCTCTCAGTGCTGTTTTGCACCTTTCCCACCCCGTTTTCACAGTATTTTCTACACTGTTTTCTCAGCGTCTCTCAGTGCCGTTTTGCGTCTTTTTTGCACCATTTTTGCCGTGTCTCCAAACTCTTTCTGTGATTTTTCTGTGTTGCTTTCGCCGCCTCTTAAAAGTTCATCAAAGCAGGGATTCACCCCCAGTTTCAGCAGCAAATTTTGGAGGCACTGGCTAGTGACGCTGACTTCACATGGAACACAAACCATCAAAAATCCACCAATTTGCAAGAAACCCCAATTATTCACATGCAAAAGGAACCGGATAAAGAAAAAAAAATATATTAAACCACAAATATTTCAGCGGGACCTTCTCAAGCTTCACCAACATCTGCAGTTTGCAGAAAGAGGAGGAAAATGGATAAAAATGGGTTTAAACATCGCGGGTTTTGCCACCAGCGGGGATGAAGCAGGTGCAAATCTTAAGCTAAAATCCCACCAAAATGCCACCAGGTTTAAAACTGACCAACCCCCCCCCAAAAACAGGTGAAAATTGAATTCAGCACCAAAACAGAGCAAGGAAAGTGCCCCCCCCCCCCCCCCCCCCCCCCCCATGCTGGCCACCAAAATGCATTTCCAAACGTGGCTTTTTGGGAAAAAACTACCCAAAATGCCACTCGGGTGGTGATTTTTATGTTTTGCGCAGTCCTAAATTGGTTGAAATGCGCCCCAAACTGGGAGGGTTTGGGGTCTTTTGGGATTTTTCACCGAAATAGGGTGGGTTTTTTTCCCCCTATCCAGGCTGCTGGTGGCAGCAGGTATTAAACACTGCCGGCAACGCTGCTGGCGAAGCCCCTATTGATGGAAAACCAGCAGAAAAAGGGGAAAAATCAAAAAGGGAAGATGAATCTGGGGGAAAAACCTGTAATTTGATAGGAAACCTGAGTCGTCCCAGCGTAGCTAAAATCTCTAGGTTTGAACCCAAAAGGAGAGGCGCGCCGGGGATGGCACAAAGCCGTGGCTCCAGGGGCTGCGGCCGTGGTTGCTCCATCTTCTAGGCGGCTGCGGGGTGTGTGTGTGTGTGTTTTGGGGGGCATCCAGGGACCCGCCCCAAGCCTCCTCCCCAAGAATGGGGGGCACAGGGATGCTGGTGGAGAGGGTGGTTGTGCATTGACTAGGTGTGGAGGGTGATAAAAGCCTCCCTCCTCCCCAATAAATGACATTTAGGGACCGCGGCTCTGATGGGGGGAGCTCAGCTGCCTGCTGCAGACTCCCCCTCTCCTTTTTTTTTTAACCAAAACCTCATTATTTTACGGGGAAAAAGAAGCAAGGGACAACACCCTCTTTGCACGCAGGAGCACAGCCCTCGGCAGGCTGCGATGGTGGGGGGCCCCAATAAAGGAGGGGAATAGGGGGACACCCCCCCCAATGTCCTCCTCTGGGGGGGGGCACCCCTAATGCCTCCCCATGGCGTGGTGGAGTACCCCCAATGCCCCCCTCTGCAATATAGCCCTGAATTCTCCATGCTGTGGCATGGTGGGGGGCACCCCCGTGGTTTCTTCTGGGGGGGGTAAACCCCCAATTACCCCCGAAAAGTGGGGAGGAACCCCATTTACCCCCTTAGCCTGGGGGGGGGGAGAAACCTCCAGTTACCCTATAGTCCTGGGGGGGGGGGGTTTACCCCCAACTACCCCCATAGCCAGGGAGAAGATTATCCCAATGCCCCCCCCCCCATGGAGGGGACACCCCCAAAAGCAGGGGATGTATGCCCAATTACCCCCCAGCTGGAGCGGGGGGGGGTGGCAACCCCAATTAGACCCCCTCCATAGACTGGAGGGGGGAATATTTACCCCAAATTACCCCCCCCAGCATTACTCCCATAGACACCCCCTCCTTATGGCCTAGAGGGGGGCTTTACCCCCAATACTCCCCCCGGGGGGGGGGGGTCACCCCCAAATACCCCCTCACCACGGGGAGGGGGGGTTACCCCCAATTCCCCCCCTAACCTTAACGGGGTGATTACCCCCGATCACCCCCCCACAGCCCCCCCCGGGGGGGGTCACCCCCCCATTCCTGAGGGAGGGAGCCCCCCCACACACCCCGAAGGGGGCGGGCCGCTCCTCCCGGCCCCTCCTACCTGCGAAGCGCTGCCATGGCGACCGCCGGCTGCCTCCGAGGGGGGGGCCCGCGGCGTCCCCCCGCCGCCACCGCCGCTTGGAGCCGAGCGGGAGCCGCGGCCGCCGCGGGCCCCGCCGCTGCCATGGAGGGGGGGGGGACCCGCCGCCGCCGCCGCCGCCGCCGCCCTGACTGACACTGACTGACAGGGGGCCCCGCCCCTCAGCCAATCAACACGCCGCTTCCGCGCCTTCGCCCGCCTCCCCGCGGCGCCAGCGCCAATCGCCGAGGTCCGCCCGGGAATGAGCCGCCGCGGGGGACCCGGCTACAAACCGCGCCTGCTGTGCGGTGAACCAATGGGCTGGATCGCCGGTGGTTGATGGGCAAGATGCCCTTCCAATGAGATTCAAGGAGATGCTTCCCCCCCCCGAGGGGGGGAGGGCACCGCCTTACTGTGAGGCGAATGGCAGGCGCAGGTGGTGATGATCGATAGGTAGAGCGGCCAATCGGCTGCCACATCTCGCTCGGAGTGGCACCTGGCTGACAGAAGAGGACAACAAGCCCCGCCTGTTAGCTGAAGTGGTTGGATTTGATTGATAGGAAAATCTACCAATCGCTGGCGCAGGAGAAGGTGAGGCAGCCTATAGGGGCGCGGAGACTAAGCGGCATTCACCCCTCCAGCACAGGTGGCTGAACCCTCCTTCCTGGGGAGAGTTGCGGCTCTTATTGGCTAACGGGGATGATAGGCAGAAGTCTCCACCTACGGGGCGTCGAGTAGCTGATAGCAGCTCTGTGGTAAGGGGTGCAGAGTGGAGTCAACACTCGGTACCTCAGGGACGGTGCCTGGGTAAGGGGGACCCGGGATGGGGGTCCCCAGTTCCCCAGGGACAAAGGCATCAGGCAACCCTGGTTACCCAAAGATGTGGGTGATGGGGGGGTGTCCCTCATTCCCACAGGGAGCTGGGTATGAGGACCGTGGGGGTCCCCAGTTCCCCGGAGACAACCGTGTCAGGGTGACCAGCATCCCCCGTCCCACAGAGGTCCAGGGATGGGGAGAATAGGGACCCCAGCTCCCCAGAAATGGGGGTAGCAGGGGTCCCATGTTTCTCAGGGATTCAGGGCTTGGGGCACTAGGGCTCCCCAGTAATCCCAGGGATGCAGGGACACTACAGTCCCCAGTTCCACAGGGACAGGGGTTTGAGGGGCATCGGGGATGTCCCTAAGGACAGGAGTGCTGGTGCACGGGGTATCCCCAGGGACAGGGATATGGGGACACTTAAAGAGCCCAGGGACGGGGGTGTGGGATGCTGGGGGTGTCCCCAGGGACTGGGGGTGCTGAGGTGCCATTGAGGATATTTTTAACAGTGCTGAGAAGTGTTTTTTTTAGGAGCTTAAAGGGATTTTCAACCACTCCGGCTTCAGTATTTAAAAAGATAAAAAACCCTAAAAGAGATAAGGATGGGGGAGGTGGAGGGGTGGGAGCTGGTGGTTTTGGTCCTCTCTTGACTTTTATCTCAGTTTTTAATTCTTTCAGCTTAAAAAGCACCAGGATAAACTGCGTGCTGTCAGCAGAAAGGGGAACCACTGTGAGAGTGTGTGGGCCAAATTCACAGCGTTGCAACCCAAACCCAACTCCATTGCCTCTTGGAAAGTGCCAGAGGCCCAAGGGTATGAGCGGCCACCCCAGCGAGAAGTTTGGCCTCGACTTCCCCTAAATTCGGGATCAAAAAAAGGGAAATTGGACAAAAGGAGGAAGCTGCTTGCCCCAAGAGCAGGGGAACCAGAGTGAGGGATGTTCAACTTTTGGCTGTGTTTGCTTTTCCCAGGGTGATTCTGTGAAACAGCTGAAATCGGTCAATGGTGAAGTTATTCGTAAGTTCTAACTTTCGTTTACTGTGGTAGCCAGCCCAGCAGATGCCTAGCTCGAAGCCCTGAGGGCATTCAGGCAATGAAAAAAATCTTCTGGAGAAGGAATGAAGGAAACAGTACTCAAAAAAATGAGGATTTTCAGAACGCTAAGTTTCTTGCATTAAAAACACAAGAAATCACAAAAATGCTGAACAAAATGTTAAAGATTTCCCACCAAACCAAAGAAAAAAAGTTAAATTTAGGTGCTCACCTTTGAGAACACCGGTCACCGTTTAGGCATGAAGCCTCCAAAAACTGCCTCCTCAGGCAGGTGCCGGCCTCGTTTGAGAAGAGCAGAGTGTGTTTTTTAATGAATTCTTCTGAAAATCAACAGGGAAACAGGCTGCAACACGTGGCGAGGGGCTGCCCAAGTGTATTGGCCACTCCAAAGCTCCTGAGTGCGCAGATTTTTTTTTCTAGGAATCAGAATTATGAAACGCAAGCATTTCCTTCCCCTCAGGATGAGATGACGTGTGTTCCCCTCCACATAAATTGGGGCGATATCAAAAGAAAAAGGATCAGAGATGTCACAAGGCGAAGATGCCGTTGGCACCTATGAGAAATGGGATTTTGCCGAGGGGACGGAGTTGGAGAAGGAAGAGCAGAGGAAACCTAAAGGAGGTATTGGGGCAAGGGAGTGGCTTTGGGGATCAAGAGACATGAAACTGGAGGGTTTCAGCTATTCAAACCAGCCTTTTTCTGAAGTTATAGCCAAATTTCGACACCTGGTTCCTCCGTCAGGTCACAATCTAGGAAAAAGAGTTTTGAGCGTGGAGAACAGGGGTGGAGCCACTCAAGAAGTTCTTTTGGGGGGATCTCTCCTCTTCGTGCTCTTCTTTAAGAAAATACCCATTGGGGGGGCAAGAAAATACCCGTTGGGGGGCAAGTTATTTGGGGCTGCCTCACCCCATTTCACCCCCGGCAATGCTGTCCATCCTAGCCTTGTCTCCCGAGAGAGCTGTTGTGCTGCTGTACATGCTTCTGGCCCTCACCTTCGTGCTCTTCATGGCTCTCACCATCGTGAACCTCCAGAGAGGTGAGTCCGCTGTGCGCCCCTTGCTCTGATCGCCAAGCATGGGGCAGGCACAATTTGGCGGAAAACACCAGCAGATGGAGCAAAACGTGCCTCCAAGTTAGGATTGAAGGCTCTTTTGCAGCCTGAGAACTCTCCAGGGCTGGATCTAGAGTGAAGGCAAGTGCTCTCCTCTTCTCTCCAGTATCCGCGGTGTGGGAGGTGTTGGAACAAGCCCAGATACGGAGTGAGAACAGCCACACGACGGCGTGGCACAACCTCTCGGAGGTCCAGCGCGCCCTCGGTATGACATCACACCCCACAATGGCTCCCTGGCACCCGCTGCATCTTTGATACCTGTATGGATTTTCCCCCTGGCGCTTCCCAGGGTGCTTTTTCCGGCAAAAAAAATGAACCGAAGCTGCCTTCCATCAGGACAGAGATGGTCAGGGCTTGTTTTGAGCTTTCTCCTCTTATTTTCCTCTTAGATAAACAGCTCTCTGGTGAGCTCAAGGTGATTCACAGCCAACTTCTGAATGGTACGCCAAGGAAAAGGTGGTTTCGGGGAAATTTGGGCAGAATCCTGAATACTGGGTGTAGGCAGTGGTGAGATGGGGTCAAAAGCAGAGTTTTTCCTCCTTCCAGTGTCACAAGAAGTGGAGAACGTGCGGTGGAAGATGACACAGTGTGAAGAGGAGTGCGGGAAGGAGCTGTCGGATCGCCTCCGTGTCCTGGGTGAGAGCCTGATTTTGATGGAAAACTGTTAAATTCCGTCCTTCTCCTCGATTCCCAAAACACGCGGTATTGGGTAGATGCTCCAAAGATTCCTAAAATGTGCACCAGGAGTGCACGAAGCCAATCTTAAGGAGTTTGAGATAATATTAAGTGTACATTAAAGGAAAAAAAGCCTTTCTCAGCCTGTTGATAATAAAAAGATCATTTAACGAAAAGGCTTTAAGGTTTTACTGCCTGAATTTGAGAGAACAGTAACTCGCACCAGGAAAACACACAGCTAAAGCCACAGTGTAAGTTAGGATGGAAAGGAAAAGGGGAAAGGAGACAAAAATGGGTTTTTTAGACCTTTGCGGCAGCTAACTTATTCTCTCCCTGGCAGAGGAAAGGGCTGGGCTGGAGCCGGTGCTGCGGCAGCTGGCAGAGGTGAAGCAGGAGCAGAGCCGCGTGTCGGCGCTCCTCGACGCGGCGCTGGAGGAGACACGCAACCTCTCAGGTGAGGGGCAGCAGTCGGGCTGAGCCTGTGGGTGTCTCCCTGCACTTGCCTATGCATTCTCTGTTTTCTTTTTTCCCCCCCATTTTCCTCAGAAATTATCTGCACGAGGTGTCCCGCTGGCTGGCAGCAGTTTGACAAAACCTGCTATTTCTTCTCTTCCACCACCAAACCTTGGCTGGACGCTAAAGAATTCTGTGCCAACTTCAATAGCCATCTGGCCATCGTCAACACCGAGCAGGAAAATGTAAGCTGAGAAATCCTGTAAAAAGTGAAAAAAATCCTCAGATTTTATGAGTTTGGAAGAATATTAGACTCCAGTTCCCCAAACAGAAAGCTGGAGGTTAAGCACAGGTGACTCAAGACTACCTGCATAGGGGGCAAAATATAACCGTTCAAGGTTCCCGCTTGGTTCTGAAGGGATTTGGCCAAATTGCATGAATCTGTCCCTAAAATGGCGGAGGTGATTTAAGGATTTTTTGGGAAAAGCTGGGAGAAGTGGCTGCCCTGCTAGGTTCTTGTGTGACTCCAGAGGCCTCCCAGGGTACGAGAGGTGCTCACCTGAGTTTGGGGTGGATACACCGTGGCTCCATGGTGATCCCTTCTTACGATCATATAGAAATTACTGAAATTATTTAGAAATGACAGAAGTTACAGACTGAATTACAGAAATATAACCCAAACCCTGCACAAATTAGCATTTCTACCCCAATTTAGACAATCTCTGCCTCCCATTCAGAGCGGTCCTTTCACCAACCTGGCTTTTAAAAGGCACATTGGGTCTGAAAAAAATCTTCTTTCTCCAGGTATTAGAAATTTCAGCAGTTTTTTCCATTTGCAATGGGAAATGTTGCATTTTTCGTCACACTTGTGGCACGTTATGGTTGTTCCCTGCAAGGAACGGGCTCCCTGATGTCACTGACTCCTGGTGCTGGCCTCGGTGCCACTGAATCCCTTTGCCGTCGCCTTCCGCTTCTGCTCATGATGCTTCATTTCCCCCCCGCCCCTCCCTGTTTGCAGAAATTTCTGGCAAATCGCATCATGGACAATCGGGTGTTTTGGCTGGGCCTGACCGACATGCACACAGAAGGCAACTGGCAGTGGGTGGACGGCCGTATCCTCTCTCTCGCGTACGTTTTTAGCCTCATCGGAGGCTAAATTGCCCCCCCCCCCCCCCCCAAATCAACTTTGTTTTCCCTGGGCCCCTTTCTAACTCAAAAAAAGGCACCACGCTCTGGTTTAGTGCTTGAAAAGCACGGAAATAAGTTTCATGCTGCCACAGTACCTGAAAATGCCGGGTGGGGGGAAAGGTAAGAGGAGCCACCCTGCTGCAGGCAAGATTTTGGCTTCCCCCCCCCCGATTCACTTTGGGTTTGGGGCTGAAAACCCAGGTGGGAACACGCAAGGAGCCGCAGCACCTGCTTGATTCCACCTTCTCAGGAATGGACTGAGACCCTGCACTGAGTCAAAGGGGTTATTTTGAACAGATCTCCTCATTCTTGGGATTTTGGGAAAAACACTGCAATCAAAGTGGAGCCATTTTCCTACATTAAATAGGGTGAAAAGGGGAAAATCACTGAAATTGCATTGCTACGTTAAATGGGGGGAGGTGGTTTTTCTGGGAGCCTGTTGCCCTCCTTGAAAGATGTTGTGGGGCTGGTGTGCTCTCCACCTGACTCCCCCCTACTTAACACCCCCCCCCCCAAAACCCAACAAATTCCCAAACAGAGAGCTTTCCACCCAAACCAGTGTGCCCCCCTGCTCCCCGCAGGTTCTGGAACAGCGGGGAACCCAACAACGTGGGCCACCAGGGCGAGGACTGTGCCACCATCTATTCCAGTGGCCGCTGGAATGACGCTACCTGTTCCAACGCCGAGACCTGGGTCTGTGAGCGCAGCTGCTAGTGGCTCCCCTCCCTGGGCCACCTGCTTACCTTGCCGGAGCTTAAAAAATGGGAGAAAAAACAGTAAAAACCTGGCAAAACCAAGCACAGGGTGAAAACGCGAGACTCTGGGGGGGAAAGGTATCCAAAAATGGGTACCTCCACTTCCCAAAAGTGAGGTGCGCTGCCTGAGGTGGGCACAGCACTGTGGCGGAAGGGTTAAACAGTTTGAGAGGGTCACTTTTGGGGGGAGGTGAGGGGGTGGGTTTAGAGATTTTTGGGGTATTTGTTAACATTTTTTGAGCCGTTTACCTGTTGTGCTGAGGCTCAACGTGTCGCTTGCCTTGTTAATCAGGAAAAACCACCTCATAAATAAAGTGCTTCAATTGCGATTCTAACCAAAACTCACGTCAATCGAGCCGACGTGGCGCCGAGGAGGGTTGGTGCGCACCTTTTTTCCCAGGGTTTAGGTAAAAAAAAAAACCAAAAAGGGAAGAGAGACCAGTGAAGATGAGGCGCAAGCATGTTTTCAGGGCGCGTATGCAAATCTCCAACTCGTGAGTGCTGAAGCGCGACGCCTGTTTTGCTGAAAGGCCTTGCTGCCGGATTCCCCTCCTGGTGCGGGCAGCAGCTCCACTAGAAGATTTGGGATTTCACTGGTGTGGTGTTTAACACCTGTAAGTGCCACTGTGGCAGTTTTATTTATTATCCCTAAAAAAACCCCGCAAACAGATGTGGGAGCTGCCTTCAAATTCTCATTGGTGGCAGAGCTCTTATGGCATCACTGTTCCTCCCCCCCGAAACAAATCCGTCATCCCCAAAGTCACCAAATCCCACGGTCCACTGAAAAGATGTATTTTTTGCACGGGGAAGAGTGCAGTCTTGCCCTCCTTTCACCGCTCATTTGCATGTCACCACCGCCCCGTTGCGGAGAAGGAACCGAAAGCTCAGGGCCTAACCACTGGCCAAAATGGGGTGCCGGAGGCGGTGAGGGGTGTGCCGGGACGCGTGCCGAGGGGTTTAGCTCTCCACCGGGCGCCTGCGCGGCTACTCTCCTCGGCAAAGTATGGCCCGGCAGGAGACGTACGGCAACTGGTTGGGTCCCCCGCTGGCACCCACCAAGCGGTTGGTGAGACAAGCAGGTAAAATTGGGGAGACCCCCCTGCTCTCCGTGTCCTCGTTGTATCCTTGGCGTGTGTTTTCGGGGCTGGCGGGTGTCTCAGCGCAGCGCGGCAGTGTCCAAATATGCTGGCGGGGCACTGCTGTTCTACGGAGCCTTTGGGGCGCTCAGAGTCATGTGGGTCCCGCTCTGCACTCGAGAGCCTCTAAATCTCCAGGTTTGGCCCCAATTTCAGGTGTAAACTCCACGCCAGGCCTTAAAAAAAGTCATCGGCAACTTCCTTGCTGGTGGCAACAGGGTTGAAGAAGCACTAGTGGTGGTTTTGAAGATCCTCCCCTGATCCTCAATGCTCTTTTACTTTCCTTTTCTTTTTTTGGCAGGAATTTACTCCGTTGCTGGGAAAATGACACCCGTGGGTGACTTCAGACCAGGTAAATCATCATTTTTTCACCTTGTCAGGCTTTTTTGTAGCGTGGATGGAAAGCAGAACTCCCCAAGG
Organism: Astur gentilis; assembly: GCF_929443795.1. Taxonomy (NCBI): domain Eukaryota; kingdom Metazoa; phylum Chordata; class Aves; order Accipitriformes; family Accipitridae; genus Astur; species Astur gentilis. The sequence goes on from NC_064888.1 coordinate 1,096,881, forward strand.
TGGCTCCCCGAGGCCGAACTGGGCTTTATTTTCAGCTCGGTTGGTCAAACGTCTCGCTATAACGCAGCATTTTTCTCCAGATTTGGTTCCTTCTGTCAAATGAGATCAAATAGCCCCCAAACTATCCTGAAAGTCCATGCTGGGGGATTGAGAGGGAATTTATCTCTCTGTCCTCACTCTTGGAGCCAGTGTTTGCACCTTTGCAGGCTCAAATTCATCCCCTCCTGCCATGGAGAGCTTCAGACTTCACCAGAATTGCTTGGATTTGCAGCCGAGGGGAGAACTCGGCTCTGAAAGAGTGGAGCAATGTTATATATAAAAATGATAAAATCAATATAGATTGAGAAAAGGGTGTAAAAATCTTGCCAGAGGTGCTGCAGATTTAGCAAAGGGGAAAGGTGAATTGCCTTTTTTTATGCTTTCCAAAGAATCCAGCTGATTATTAATGGACAGGATTCCCAGTTGGCCTAAAATCCCAATTTTCATCCATTTTTGTTTTTGCATAGCATCCCCAGACAGCTTCGAGGATGATTATGACGACGTGTCCCTGTCAGAGATGGATCGTGGCCACAAGACACCGGTGACTGATGAAGATCTGCAGAGCCAGAGGAGCAAAGGAGGGACAGGTAGCACCCACCTCCTCTCCCCACATCGCCTGTGTGCTTGAGGAATTCCGCGGAGCAGGATTTGGCCATAAAATGCCCCCAAAACATCACCCAGTGACTCCTGCCTTCCTCCCAATAGGGGTTTACATCCTTGCGGGGAAACCGGCATCTCCAAATCCTTCCCAAAAAGGTGAGTTGCTCTTGACTGATGCTGCTAACCCACATTGGAGGCCTCAGCCAGATCCAGACCTCGGAAACTGGGATTCCTCCCCGATTTCTCTCATACTGCTCTCCACAGGTCACTCGGACCCCAGAGGTAGCAGGGGACAGAGCCGCAGGGTGACGTCGGTGACCATCCTCTACGTCCTGGTAGCGCTGAGCTTTGCCGCATGGGTGCTGCTTTTTGCACTGGCCATGGTGAAGCGTAAGTGTCCCCAGAAGGGTTCCCACTGGGCCGGGAAGCAGCTGGTTTGGTTAAAACACCCCAAAAAAAGCATTTTCACTGTTAAAAATAACATGTGGCTTGTGCCCGTGATGCTTTTAAGTGTCTGTCCACGTGGAAACTGGCTAAAGCCCGTCTTGTCACAATTTGGTTTTAATTCTACCTTGGTATGTGAATTCTAGGGTTTTATCCCCAAATTGCCCCCAGCGTGCTATATCTGGCTGCTGCCTCTTTCTGCCTGCACCAGTAGCACTCCCTGTTTGCTACAGGGTGTAAATCCAGAGTAAATCCACTCCGGAATTCCCCACTGAGCCCAAGAAAGCCATAAATTGGGCAAATTTAGAATCTGCTCTGGAATTCCCCACTTGTCCCAAAAAAGCCATAAATTGGGCAAATTTAGGTGCCGCTTGAGATTCCTTGGTATGATCCATCCACGTTTTTTCTTTCATTTTCATTTCAGAGATGGAAATCATGGCAGAATTAAAGCTCTTGAGATCAAACTACTCGGAGAATCAAGCCAACGGTAGGTCCTCGGACTCACATCCCCATGGTGAAGTTTAACGGTGATTGGGAGACACTGATTTTTTTGGTGTTTGGCTCTTTCCTGGCACCGGTTTTGCCTTTTGGTATAAAATAAGGAAAAACTGAATTGTCTTTTCAAGCGGCTCCTGGTTCTGCTCCATCTCTTAGTGAAGCAACACTGACTTTGCCTTGTTTCTGATTTCCACTGGGAATTACACCGGGGTAACGGTGTGGATTGGACACTGACTGAGCTCATGCCCCAACCCCGAATGAATTAGCCCCAAAAGGGTGCAAGCATGAGCAAAACAGCCCTTGGGATATCACAGGATTTATCCTGATTAGGATCTTACTGTGGAGAAAATCCACCCCATTATCTCTGTTAAAGGTTATGGGAAGGGAAGGATGTAAATCTTACAGAAAATTCTGCAAAAGTCAAATATAATGGGCCAAATCCTTAACCACTGCCAAATGAGTGATTAATTAAATTATATTATGGGTGATATTGCAGCAAAAATGTCACCCACATAGAAAAAAAACATGCATCAAAGCTGGCAGCTGGTGATGTAAGGGCTTTTACAGCTCTGATTGAGATTTCTCCATGTGGAGAAGTAATAAATCCTGGGGGAAAAAGCTCAAGATTTGGGTAAACTGAACTGGGGAAGCAGGAAAAAGTCGAGGGGAGGGGGCTGGCAGTGGTCGCTCACCCTGCTGCTCTCCCCAGTGCGGCAGGAGCTGTCGGAGACGCAACGGGAACAGATGCGGATGCGGACAGGGATGCACAAATACTATGAGGAATTGCAGGACATCACAGGTAAAGCCACGGTCACCGTCTTGATGGTCTCTCATTGTGCACCAGGAGAGAAACCTCCTGGTTTTAATCCAGAAAGACCACAGTGGACTTAGGGATGGAAAATTTGCGTGATTTATGCTGATTTTGAGATGTCACCCTACCAGGGAAGCCGTGGAGGTTTCCCCAGCAGAGAAAAACTGATTTTCACCTGCGTTTGGGGGGTTTCTCGTCCCTCCAGCGCTGATCTGCAGATCCGTCCTGGACAACAAGAAGTGCTCGGCCGGCTGGAAGATCTTTGAGAAAAGCTGCTACTCCTTCTCGACAGAGAGGATGAGTTGGCTGGACGCAAAGGAGATCTGCGCTGACCAAGGCGCTCACCTGGTCATCATCAACTCAGAGCAGGAGCAGGTCAGTCAGCTGCTGGCAAGTGAAAAATAACCAGTTTCTTGGCTTACACGGTGCCTAAAATACCCCTTTTCTTGGAGAATTTCTACTCCAGCAAACACAGGAACTCTAAACTCTTTTTTTTTTTTTTTTTTTTGGCTCAAATTCACCAAGATTGGCCATCAGGCTCAAAGTTACTTGGAGGTGGAGAGAAGCGCTGATGGCCAAGCTGAGTTCAGTCAACTATGACTTCCCGTTTTTAGGAAAAAGTGCTAAAAACAGAGCAAAATGTCAACATCTCCTTTCCGGAGTGCTGTGTATGCACTTTTTGCTTCAATACACCCAAATTGTTCAATATTTACCAAAATATACTGCTCAGGTATCGTGGCGATGACCTCACCTTAATTGCCAAAAGCCTCAAGATTCTCTGTCTTCCCTGGAATTATTGTTCTGGGGCTGTTTTAACTAATTCTGCTCTTTTAGAAGTTCCTGAAGGACAATATTAACAGCAGCAGCACGTACTGGCTGGGAGTGACGGATCAGTTGGAGGAAGGCACCTGGGTCTGGACTAATGGCGAACATACAAGTATTAGGTAAAAACTCCCTCCAGAGATTCCCCCAGAATGGAAAATAATTAGAAAATAAATGGAAAAAGGTGAAGTTGACCCACCGAAACATTGGGTTTTGGTAGTTTTACATAAGTCAAAGGGTTTATGTTGGAAAAATGGTATTATCAGAGCGTTTTCTTGCTGGTGCTTTAAAAAAACCCAACAAACAAACAAAAAAAAGGAGTTTTTTTTAGTCGTTTCCTTCCCTCGAAATACAAATTTTGCCTCTTCCTGAGAGAGCTCCGCTGCTGTGGGGCTCATTTTTATTTTTTTTCTTATTTTCTGTTTTCCTTTTTCTCCTTCTTTCTCCAGCTACTGGAACACATGGTCGGAGAACAAAGACAAGGACCAGAAGGACTGCGGCAGCATCGGACCCGGTGGCATCTGGAACGATGACAGATGCTCCCACACCAACCACTGGATTTGCGAAAAGTCCTGGAACTGCTGACCAGCATTATTTTTTCCCATTTCCAGACAATTTTCAGTGCGCCCATAAAAAAAAAAAAAAGTACATTTCAAACTTCCCATGCAGGAGCTGGATGAATTTATGCGGCTCCTGGGGGGGAGCCTATTAATTGCCTATTAATGATGTGCAAATCCCTAAAAATCAGTAGAATCCCTGTGAACCCCAACCTTGCAAGCCTGACCCACAACCTATGAAAAAAAGGGATTTTTCAGTTAAAAACAATCACTGTAAAAAGGTTAAAAATCCACTCAACAGTGCAGAACCAGTCCCATTCCTCAGCACCGCTGAATTTCTTCTTCCCCCCCCAGCTCTGCTGCCATGCCACAGTTTCTGCTTAACTCTCAGAAAAGACAGTTTCAGTAAAATCTTTGTCTTTTTCCCATTTTCCAAATATTTTTTTCCGTATTTATCCTCCTGTCCCCCGAATGCCAGCCCCTGTCTGTGCCCTACAGTCAAAAAAACCCCTCCAAATCCCAATTCTGCTCATTTATACATTTCTTAATTCAGCACACCACCACCCAATAAAACTCCTCCCCCCCCAAGAAATGCAGCATGCGCCATTTGGTCTTTTTTTGCCCCAAATAAATTAAACAGCCCCACCAGACTCATCCTGGTGCCTGAAAATTTCTGGAATCAAAGGAATCCCGTTAAAATGGCGGTGTGACATTAACTCTTGTTTTTTAAAGGGTAATAAGCTACAAAAATCAATGTTTTGGGGGAATTTATGCATTATCGATCAGTGGAAACGCAATGATTCGTTACGGGTAATGAAATTCCCTCTCTCGGTTGAAAATTAACCATGGGAGCTCCCTTCCCCCCCAAAAAATTAGGAAACTTGAGCCAGGCTTAAGAAATTTACTGTAAAATCAATAAAAAAAGGACCCACGGCAGAAAATGAAACTGGTTTTAGGCTGGTTTGGGCTGTTTTTCAACACACAAAAAATCGATTGGTGGCAGAACATACACGTAGAGACACTTCTGTCCTCAATAAAAATTTCTTAATTTAACCAAAATATCTGTTTCTAGCAGGGAAATGGGCTGGGAGGGGGGTGATCCCTACTGATGTGGGGGATCATCGGAGCTGTAGGCTCTGTTCATGGAGACTGGGGGTTACTGGGAGCACTGGAGCTGAGGGGAACTGGGAGGGCAGTGGAAGCATGGCCTGGGGGTTACTGGGAAGGCACTGGGAGCTCAGGGGCCACGGAGGGTACTGGGAGCACTGGGAGTACTGGGGCAGGGAGACAGCTCAATCCCAGCACTGGGGGGGTACTGGGAGGGAATTGGGGCAGGGACACAGCCCAGTCCCATCACTGGGGGGTACTGGGAGTACTGGCGCAGGGAGACAGCCCAGTCCCATCACTGGGGGTTACTGGGAGGGCACTGGGGCATGGACACAGCCCAGTCCCAGCACTGGAAGTGTAGGGGGGCAGTTCCCAGGGCCCCCCAAAGCCGCCATCTCCCCTCAGCGCTCCTCAGGAGCCTCATAGGCCTTTCTCGACGCCCCATTGGCTGAGCCCTGCTGCCCATCTCAGCTCACAGCCAACCACCACCTTCTCTGTGCGCTGGGAGGGGGGCCGGCTTTTCCCCTTAGCACCACCTCACAGGCCAAGCACTGCCCATTGGCTGGCATCACCGCCGTTCAGCCCACCCAACCGCACGATAGGCCCTCTCCTGCTCCCACCTCCCGGCACCGCCCAACTCCCACCTCCCACCAATCAGGCACCTCTCTGGCTCTTGGGGGCAGGAAAGACACCCTCAGCACCCTTGACTGCCATCCTCTGTCAATCAAGAGCTAGCCAGAAGCTAATTGGCCTCGGGGGGAAGTGAGGCGGGGCTTGACTGGCTCAAGACCCCACCCACTCCTGTCTCTAGGCCTCAGGGTTTGGGGGGAGACCCATGCCCCTCCTTGGAGCAGACCCAGGGATCTGGGCCCCCCCTTCCCAGACCCCCAAGTGGACCCATGCGTTCCCCCCACCGGCCGCATCCAGCTTGACTCCTCAGGGACGAGCCACATGCCTTTAATCAGCTTTTTTCAGCCCAAAAATAGCCACTGGAGTTGTGGGGCGAAGGCAGCCGGAAAAGGCCGAAAACGGAGTGATCCCATGGGAAAACACACTGGAAATGGGTCGTTCTGCAGGAAAAGGTCAGAACTGGGGCAAGCGTGAAGGGAAGCAGCTGGAAAAATGGGGCAAAACTGCTGGGAAAATGGTGGAAATGGGTCGTTCCGTGGAAAAATGCTGGAAGGAGGTCAAGTGTCAGGAGAAGAATGCTGAAAGTTAGGTGGTCCTTGGAGAAAATGCTGGAAGTGGGTCAAATCTGCAGGAAAAATGCTGGAAACAGGACGTCCCACAGAAAAATGGGAATTGGTAATTTCTTAGAGTAAATGCTGCAAGTGGGTTAAGACCAACCAGTGGAACAACTCTGGAAGGGGGTTGTTCTGTGAAAAAACGCTGGAAATGGCTCAGTCGTGAGAGGAAATACTGGAAATTGGTTGGTTGTTTGGAGAAAATGCTGGAAATGGGTCAAATCTGCAGGAACAATGCTGGAAATCAGTTTTTCTTTGGAGAAAATGGTGGAAGTGGGTCAAATCTGCAGGAAAAGTGCTGGAAAATGGTCATTCCACAGGAAAATGCAGGAAATGGGTCGATCCTGGGGGAGGAAGCAGCTGAATATGGATTGATTCCAGAAGAAAATGCTGGAAGTGGGTCATTTCTTGGGGAAAATGCTGGAAAATGGGTCAGATATGTGGGGAAAAATACTGTAAATGAGTTGTTCTGCAGGAAAATGCTGAAAACGGGTCAGACCTGTGAGGAAAATGCTAAAAACAGGTTGTTCTGCAGGAAAAAAAATGCTGGAAATAGGTCAAATCAGCAGGAAAACTCAGAAAATGGGTTGGATCTGCAGGAAATATGCTGGAAGTGGGTCAGATGTGCTGGAAACTAGCTGGAAATGCGTTGTTCCTGGGGGGCACTCGCTGTCACTTCTCCCACGTGCAGCCCTCGGTGCTGTGGCTCTGCGGCCTTTCCCCTTCCTGGGGACAAAAAGGGGCCATGCTGGGGTGAAATGAGGACAAAATGGGGCAAAAATGGGGCAGAACTTCTGGTGGTTTCTTGCCAGACCCCCAAGGACCTTGGGGTCCAGGCAGCCTCCCCTGTGCGACCCCTGGCCCCCACCTCCTTTTGGTGGCAAGCAGAAGACCCAGATGTTTGGGTGCCCACCCAGCACCCCACAGGGACCCAGGTGATGGGGTGCCCTTACCATGACATAGGTGACATGTATCTCCGTGGTGGGCATCTCCTGGGGGTGTGCTCTTCGCCCCAGCGCCCTAAACCAGCGCTGGTACTGCTCTGTCACCTGTGGACGGGACCCACAGTTGTGTCCTGAGTGTCCCTGTGCCCTCTGATGGATCCCACACCTGGGTCCCCGTCCCCCCGCCATGGTACCTGCCGGTTGAGGACGCAGTGCACAAGGAAGATGAAGGCTCCCTGCAGGCTGTTGACGATGGTGAAGATGAAGGCCACCACTATATTGTCACCCTGTGCCTGCAGGAAGCCCAGACCCCACGTGCAGCCCAGGATACAGATGTGCGCCAGCGCCTTGAACGTCATCAGCCTGACAGAACACTCATTTTGCTCTTTTTTTCCACCCAAAACCCTTCCCAGATGCTCTTCATCCTCCCCCCAAAAGCCAACACGCTTCCCACCAACGCAAAAACCCACCGGGTGTTTTTTAGAGCTGTGACATCAGCATTGAGGGAGGAGAGTTTGTCCTGCAGCGTCCAGAGGGTGGTGAGAAAAAATAGCAAATTAACCTGTGCAGAAAGCAGAAAACCATAATTTTGCAAGACGGGGTCCACGGGGTGTAAATTTGGGGTGGAAAAGGGTCAACGGTGCAAAACCATGCACCGTGGCATGACCTTCACCGAGCACACCCAGCCCGTGGGATGTTTGCTTAATACCGTCCTTAAACAAACACATGCATCTGTTCTTTTTATGCAAATCTTCAAAATTCCTCAATTTGGGGTCTATAGGGGAAGAGCCATGGCCACAATCATAGATTTGGGGTGGAAAAGGGGCCAATGGTGCAAAACCAACATCATTAACACACTGTGGTGCAAACTCTGCCAAGTGCACCCAGCCCATAGGAGGTTTGCTTAATACTGTTCTTAAAGGTAAGTCTAAATTTGCTCTCTTTTCTCCGAATTTTTCCCCCTCCGCCTCCTTTCAGCAGCAAGACACCCACCAGGATGATGACACAGACAGGGCCGAGGAAACTCCAGAGGAAGCCTCCCTCCGTGCTCAGCCAGCAGCTAAAAAAGGGAAAAAATGGGAAGAATAGCCCAAAAACCTGTTTTTGGTGGCATGAAAATACCCACGAGCTGGATGCCGTGGCATCTTTTTTTTGGGTGATTTAGGCAAAATGCCCGATGTTCTCCATCTATGATCCCACCCCACTTGGTTGACCCGAGCCTTGGTGCTGGTGGGACTCACTAGTGCTCGGTGCCATAGCCATCAGGATGGACGGCGGCAGAGACGGCCACCACAATGGCTGGCATGCCGTAGCCCACGGGGTAGATGTATCTTTTCCTGAAGTGACTGGCACTGGTGTAGTTGAGGACACGCAGGTTCCTGACAGTGAGGAAGAGGTGCAAACCCTCCAGGAACATCCAGGCGAAGCAGGCAAGGAAGAGGTAGTGGAGAAAGCCTGCCGTGATGGCGCACGCCAGCTGGATGGGGGAAATGGAGGCCATGCTGGGCTCCCCAGTGTGACCACAGTGTGGTCCAGGGAGGTGGTGACATCTCCAGCACTTGGAGATATTCCACACACCCCAACATGGCCTCAAGGAACCTCAAGTAGGTGGAGATGCTGGGGGCAGACAAGAGACATCCAAATGTCTCTTGCAAGCTGAGCTATCCTGTAGTTCAGTTGGCTCCACCCACCCAGAGGAAAAAGGGACCCAAGAACCTTGAGGAAAACCAGCTGGGTGGACCTGCTTTGAGTTGGGGTTGGTCTGGAGACCTCCAAACATCCTGTTCAACCTTGGTTATCCTGTAATTCAGGTGCTTTCACTCACCTGGAGAGAGATGAGACCCAACAACTCTGAGGAACCTCAACTAGTTGGACCTACTTTGAATGGAGATTGGTCTGGAGACCTCCAAACATCCCGTTCAACCTCATTTATCCCATAATTCAGGTGCTGACACCCACCTGGAGCAAGAAGGGGACCAAGAACCTTGAAGAACCTCAACTAATTGGACCTGCTTTGAGTTGGGGTTGGACCAAACCTTCCAAACTCCGTTATCCCATAATTGGGGTGCTTTCAGCCACCCAGCATGAGATGGGACTCCCGGCAGAAGGTCTGCTGGAGCTATTAGGGCAGAGGCTACAGCCAAGAGCCATGACCCTGGCTTCTTTTCCCCACAAGCTCCCCAAAGACCTTGAGGAGGTCCTGGGGAGCTTGAGGAAGCTCCAAAGATCTTGTGGAGACCCAGAGGAGCAAAATAAGATGCTGAGGAGCCTCTGATGACCCCAGATGCTCAACGAGACCCTGAGGAGCATGTGGAGACCCCGAGGAGGCTCAAGGAGCCGCTGAAGGCACCAAGATGCTCAAGGAGACCCCAAGGAGCATGTGGAGACCCCAAGGAGCCCCTGAAGGCCCCAAGATGCTCAAGGAGACCCCAAGGAACCCATACCCCATTGGCAGTGTGGGGCACGGCCACGAGGAAGAGGAGGTTGGCAGCAAAGAGGCAGATGCTGAGCTGCAGGTGAAGGGTGACGCTGACACTCCAGAGTGAGTGGCACAGGAGGAAGGTGACGATGGCGAGGAAGAGGCAGACCAGCGACACCGACACCCCCACGTAGGTCACCACCATCAGCGCGAAGTTGTCCTGTGGGCGACGTCACGCTCATGACATCATGCAAGTCCCATCCGGCACGTGGCCGCACACAGCCGTTTGGGAAGGAAGAAAACACCTCAAAAATGGGTATTTTAAGGGTGCAAATGGGATCTTACCGTGATGGGGTGGATGGCCATGAGGATGGCGAAGGCGGAGAAGTGGTTGCAGGCGCAGATGGAGTGGAGGGTGTCACCCCCGACACGGGTGCAGCCTGAGGGCGTCCAGTGGCCTTTGGTGCCGATCAGCTGCCAGGACATGCAGCGTGGCTCCTCACCCACCCGGAGCGCCTGCTGAGCACGGCCTGCTCAAGACGTGTCCTGCGGCCCCAGGGAGGGGCTTCACCACCCCTTCCCACCATCGGTTTGGATGTGGAATGGGATGGGGATGCGCTGAGCTTGAATTTGCACCAGGATGGGGATGCGCTGACCCCAAAATTGGACAGGATCCAGATTTGCACCGGGATGGGGATGCACCAAATCCAAATTTGCATCAGGATGGGGATGCACCAAGTCTGGATTTACACTGCATCCAGATTTGTACCAAGACAGGGATGCACCAAATCCAAATTTGCACAGGAGCCCAATTTGCACCAGAACAGGGATGCACTGACCCCAAATTTGCACCGGGATGGGGATTCACCCCCAAATTCACCATCACCACGCTCCAAATTTGCACCATCACGATGCCCCATTGCCAGCCCCACCATAATTTGGACCAACGCACTTGATGCAACAGTCCCTGTTGTCCTTCCTCGTGCAAATCCCGACCCTGCGCGCACCTCAGCAGACGCAGCCCCCCCCCCCCAGCCCCCCCAAACCCCAGGGCAGCCCCCCAGCACCCACCGTGCGGTGCTGCAGGGTGATGTTGAAGGTGGCATTGAAGGTGACACCGGTTTTCCCCACGGTGCCGCTGACTACGTGGGAGTTGAGCTTTCCCTGGTGCAGCTCCATGGCACTGCTCAGCAACTCCTTGTAGACGATGAAGGCCACCACGTGCTTGCCTGCCCAGAGAACTGGGTCAAAAAACCACCCTCAAAATACCAGATTTGGGGGATGGGGGGGGATGTTTGAGCTTTTTGTTTCTTGCAGCAGCGTAGTGGCCGTACCTGCCTGGGTATTGCTCACCACCTCATGGCAGCTGATGGTCAGCTTCTCCTCACCCACCGCCAGCACCAGCGTGGTCTGGGGGCAGTTGTCATGCACCACCTCCACCGTGGCCTCTGATTTGGGGTGAAAAAAGGCTTTTTTTGGGTCTTTTGCTTGCCTTGGGTACCCCTTGTGCTCTTGCAGAACTCCGGGGAAGGGATGCGGTGATGCCACCAAGCTAGTTCTTGGGGTGTTGCAATGCTTTTGGGGGCATTGCAATGCTTTTGGGGAGCACCCATGGGTGCTGGCGTACCCACGGTGGAGATGTTGAAGTTTTGGGTGCTGGAGCCAAGGCCTTTGAGGGCCATCTGCAGCACCACGGCTTCGGTGCTCTGCAGCAGCAGGTCCATGGCTAGGGCGGGGGAGTAGTGATGCGTGACTTTCTTTATCTGCTCCTGCATGGCCTGGAGAGGGGACAAGGGAGGGCACACGCGTGTGTCAGGGCACACACGTGTGTTGGGTGTGCAGGGATGCACACAGGGGAGGGAGTTGCGAGGGAAGGATGCATGGGGGTGATGGAGGATGCACACGGGGATAGACATGTGTAGGGGACAGACACGGGACATGCACACATGTAGGGGATGCATATGTGTAGGGGAGGGACACGTGTGCAGGGGGTGCACCCAGAGATACACATGAGTAGGGGTGCACATGGGATGGACACACGTAGGGGATGCACGCAGGGCATGGACGCGTGTAGAGGATGAACACAGAAGTGCACACATGTAGGGGATGCACGTACAGGACAGACATAGGCCATGCACATACGTAGGAGATAGACACCGGGATGGACACGTGTAGGGGATACACGCTGAGGGGATTCACAGGAGGATGCACATGTGTAGGGGCTGGACATGGGGTTGCACAGACACGTAGGGGGTGGACACGGGATGCACATGTGTAGGGGTTGACACGGTGTTGCACACGTGTAGGTACATGGGAGTGCACACACGTATAGGGGCAGGACACAAGATGCACACATGTAGGGGATGCACACGCGTGCAGCGGATGGACGCGCATGGGGACACGCAGACGCCCCCAGCCCCGGGCACACGCGTGTGCCCACCCCCGCGTCACCTGCAGGCTCTGCTCCGTGGCGTGGGTGCAGGCAGTGTTCAGGTGCTCCTGGGTGACCTGCAGATGGGCGCAGCGGGTGGCCTCCGGCGGGGTCTGGGGTGCGGGGGTGTCAGCATCAACCCACACCCCACAGCTGTCTGTCTGTCTGTCCCTCCCTGCCTCCAGCCCACCATCCCTCCCTCTGTCTGTCCATCCGTCCCTCCAAACATCCGTATCCCTCCCTCCATTCCTCCACCCCTCCCTCCGTCCATTTATCTGTCTCTCCCTGACTCCCCTTGACCATCCATCTGTCCATCCCTCCCTCTGTCCATCCATCCGTCCCTCCATCCATTCCTTCCTCCATCCGTCCGTCTGTCCATCTATCCTCCCCTCCCTTTTCTCCTACCCCCCCCCCCCCCCCCCCAACCCCACCTTGTTGTCCCTGCACGCCTTCCTGGCTTCCTCTAGACTGGGGATGGTACAGGTGGACTTCGGTTTGGGACCAAACTCTGTGGATTTGGGTCAGTTTGTGGCCTTTCAGGGAGGGGGCTGCCCCATCCTGCCCCGCCTGTGTGGCTCAGGGGGGGCTCAGCACCCCCAGAATGGGGGGAAAAAGGGGATAAAGGGTTAAAAAGGGGGATAAAGGATTAAAAAGGGGAGATAAAATGGGGAAGTGGTAGAAATGGGGTGTTTGCCCCCTTACCCTGGCAGGAGATGGTTGAAGAGTTTTGGGGGGTGGGGGCCATGCCGGGGGGGCACCCACAAACCCAGGATTCCTTCTGGTCCCCCACCTTGTGATGAACCAGGCAGCAGCTGTTGATGGAGCAGAAGTGGGGACCACAGGACACTGTGGGGAACATGGGGGGGGGGGGGGGGGGCGAGGGTGGGGACAAGACCCAGGTCTGAGCCTGACCCCCCCGATCTCCCACTGTGACCCCCAGATTCCCCCCACCCTTCACTCCCCCCCAACCCCCCCCACTTACCTGTCTGGTCACCCTTGGTGGGGGGGAGGTGGCTCAGGAGGTGACACAGCACTGGGGACACACAAGGGGACATCAGGACCCCCCCTTCTTGAGGAGTGACCCCCCCCCCCCCCAGGATCAACTCCCCCATAGGGCTCAAACCCCACTTTTGGGGGTCAAACCCCATATCAGTGCTCAAAATCCCCTTTTGGGGGTTAAACCTTCATTTTGGGGGCTCAGTCCCCCCTTTTGGGGCTCATTCTTCCCCCATCAGGGCTCAGTGCTCCCTTTTTGGGGTTAAACACCCCTTTTTTGGGCTTCACACCCCCATTAGGGTTCAAAATCTTTTTTGGGTGGGTCAAATCTCCCCTTTTTGGGTCAAAACCCTCCTTTTAGGATTCATCCTACCCATACGAGAGCTCTGAACCCCCTTTTGGGGCTCCACCCTCCCACATCAGGGCACAAACCCTTCTTTTGGGGGCTCAAGACCCCATTTTGGGGGCTCAACCTCCACCCCCCTAGGCTCAAACCTATCATTTAGGGACTCAACCCCCCGTTTCAGGGCTTGACACCCCCCTCCTAGCTCCAGAAGCCCCATTTTGGGGCAATTTCAGGCCATTTGGGGCTGCTTTGCACTGCAGCTCTTACAGCTCTGACCTACTTCCGTCCCTGCCTCAGTTTCCCTTTTCCCATTTCCCTCCTTTTCACCCCAAACCCCCCCCAGGGGGGCTGGTGCACAACTCACCCCAGGCGCAGGTGGCAAGGAGGGGGCACCCCATGACAGGAGACAGGACGGAGGACGCAGTAGCCCTGTGGTGCCGGTGGCAGAGGGGAAGTAGCACCGGACAGCCCCGAAACCACCAAACGGCCCCACAAACCGCTTCCCCCACCTCCCCATTCCTCCCTTCCCCCCCCCTTCAGTGTGGGCTGAGGCCTGAGGCCACTCATGGCACGTAACAGCAGTGATGGGGCTCCCCCACCTGGATATGTGGGTCTCTTCTTGGAGGGACTGACCCCATGGCCTCGTCCACATCCCCACCTTGGATGCCTGGGTTCCTTTTTGGAGATGTTGACCCCATGACCTTGTCCCAACTCGGACACTTAGGAATAGCAAAAGTGAGCCTACGACCTCATCCGTGTCCTCTGCCCGGATGTCTGGGTCCTTTCTTGGAGATGGTGACCCCATGGCCTCATCCCCACCTGGACAACTGGGTCCCTTCCTAGTGAAGGTGACCCTATAATCTTGTCCATGTCCCTTCTCTGGACACCTGGGTCCCCTCCTGGAGACATCAACCCCATGGTTTCATCCCTGCCCAGACACCCGGGTCCCCTCCTGGAAACATCAATCCTGTGGTCTCATCCCTGCTTGGACATCCGAGTCCCTTCCCGGAGACATCAGCCACGTGGTTTCATTCCTGCCCGGATGCCTGGGTCCGTTCCCAGAGAAACCGACTGCACAACCTTGACCTCATTGCCCGCCCGGACGCCTGGGTCCCTTCCCGGAAAAAAACAACCCTGTGACCTCATCCCCCACCCAGATGCCTGGGTCCCTTCCTTCACAATCTGACCCTGCAGCTCATCCTCATCCTCATTTATTGTCCCTCCTGGGCGGGAAGAGGCATAAATTAATGGGGGCTGGGAAGGGTGGAGAGGGATGGGGTGGCCTCTGGGTTGGGGGGACACAGGTGGTGGGACACAAGGTGGTGGATGGGATGGGGTGGGGGTCCATGGTCAGCAATACTCCGAGTAATCTTCCTCCACGTAGTTTGCGGGGAACCATCCAACCTGGAGGAAAGAGGACACGTTGGGAAAAGGTGAGGAGCTCGGCGGGGGCGGGGACGGGACACCTTGGGGTGGGGAAGGTGCCATACCCGCCCGTAAATCTCTCCTTTCCACCAGCCTGGGTGGCCCTTCTTGCTGAGGACACGGATGATGTCGCCTTCCCGCAGTGTCAGCTCCGTTCGGTCCCGGGCGCAGAAGTCATAGCGGGCTTTGGCAGAACCAAAGCTGCGCACGGCTCCTGGGGAGGGGGAGGACGTGGACATGTACGAGTTCCCCAGGTCATCCCCCAGGGCTGCCCAAGTCCTCTCCATCTGGTCCATGTGGCCATTTGTGCCCCCTTGAGTGTTCCATGGTCCTTCCCTCAACCCACCCCATGGCCATCTCCATTGACATGTCCCCAGAACCTAGCTGTCCCTCTTGGCCATTCATCCCTCCTTGACTCATCCCATCGCTGATCCCTCTACCCGTCTCTTGGCCATCACCAGTGACTTGACCCCATGACTCAACTCCCCCCCCTCCTCATCCCTGTCCCTTCAACTTATCCCCCTTGGCTATTTGTCCCCCTCAACCCATCCCGTGGCTGCTCCTCTCCCTTGACCTCAACCATTCCCTTGACTCATCCCTTGGCCATTGCCCTTGTCCCATCCCTGTGACTCAACTGTACCCCTCAGCCTGTCCTCTTCACCATGACCAAAAGAGGACCCCACCACGTCCATCCCGCCACCACTGCATCCACCCCACCACCGCCACTCTGATGGGGGACCCCACCACCTCCATGCCACCCCATTTCTCAGGTCCTACCAGGTGGCCGGGGACCAGCCCGGCTCTCAGGCTCCTTGAAGGGCACCACAAGTGCCGTGTCAAGGGTTTTGAAGCAATCCTTGAGCGAGCTGTGCTGGTAGAACTCCACCAGCTCCTGTGGACATGGTCAAGCCTTGGGGTCACCACCGGCCCCCAAACTCAATGTGATGGGGACCCAGAGATCTGGGGCAGGGGGGTTTGGCGGAGAAGGGGGCTCCAATGCTCACCACCAGTCCCTTGAACGCCTTCTTCTCAGTGACGCGGTAGAGCCCCTCTGCTGTCATCACCTTGATGTGCTTCACCTCCCCGCGGTACCTGCACACGGGAACATGGGGGGCTGAGCCAGGGACCGTCTTGTGTTCCCCCCCGGGAAGTGTCCCTGGTCCCTACTTGATGCTGATGGCAAATTCACCGGCGTCCTTGACCCGCTGTCGCACCAGGAAGGCGCCGTCGGAGCGGGGCATCAGGAGCTGCTCGGCTTCCCCCCGCTCCATGGGACCAGCGTACCTAGGGATTAAGGGATGGGGGTCCTGAGCCCCAAAACAAGCATCCCCTGCCCCTCCCCAGGGCAATTCAAGGGGATGCAGGGAGGGAGGGGGAGCTGGGGGCTATGGGGCAACCCAGATGAAGGATTTGGGGGGGACATGAGGAGGGTTGGGGGCCCCTGTGGAATGATTTGGGGGGTGGGGGGGGCTGGGAGCTATGGGGTGATCACAGGAAGAATGGAGAGCTCAGAGGAAGATTTTGGGGGTCCTAATGCCTATGGAGTGACCCTTGAGGGGGGAGCAGGAAGGATGGAAAGCTCAGGGGAGGATTTGGGGTGACCCCAGGAGGGATGGGGGACCCTGGGAAAGGATTTGTGGGACTCTGAGGGAGGATTTGAGGGGCCCCAGAAAGGATAGAGGGCTCAGGGAGGATTTGGGGAGGGGGGGGAGGCACGGAGAAGAATTTGGAGTGACCCCAAGAGGGATGGAGGACCACAGGAGGGATTTTGGGGGCCCTAGGAGCAATGGGGTAACTGCAGGAAGGATGAAGGACTCCAGGAAGGGATCTGGGAGGTCCTGGAGGATATAGAGTGACCCCAAGAAGGATGGGGTGACCCTGGGGGGAGATTTGGGGTGACCCCAGGAGGAATAAGGCCCCCAGGGGATGATTCATGGCATCTTGGGGCTACAGGGTGACCCTGGGGGAGGATTGGGGAGGTCTCCAGGGGTTGTGGGAGCCCAGAGGAGGATTTGGGGTGCCCCAGGGACAATGGAGAACCCCAACACCGACCAGGGGTAGATGGAGAGATCTGGCAGTGGCACCTGGGGGAGAGAAACAGAGTGGGGAATCAAGGGGGGACAGAAGACAACTCCTCTGAGACCCCTGTGTATCCCACAGACACACCCCCAAATCCCAGGACACCCCAGATATCTTGGGGACATCAGGGTGGGTGCAGGGGCTCCTGGGGATGTTTTGGGGTCCCCATACTCACGCAGATGAAGGGTCTCACAGCGGCGCAAGGGAACCAGCCCAGGTCACCGTTGGCCACGTTCCTGCCCTAGGGATGAAGGACCAGGGGGGCCATGGAGGTCCAGCAAAGGACCACAGGAGGCCCAGCCTGGCCATGGGGCTCCAGCCCACCTCCATTGTGGGGGTTCAGCATGGCCACAGAGGTCCAGCCCCATCATGGGGGTCCAACCTTGTTGTGGGGATCTGGCCCGACCCCATCGTGGGGGTCCAACCCAACCATGGCTTCCCAACTCATCAAGGTCTAGCCCATCACAGCCATTGTGGTCTGAGCTCACTATGGGGGTCCATCCCAGCTCATCGTGAGGGTCTATTTCAGCATGACCATAGTGGTCTGCCTCCATAGTAGAGGTCCTTCCCAGTATGGGCATGGGGGTCTGCCCCATAGCGGAGGTTCATCCCAGCACGACCATAGTGGTTTGCTTCCGTAGTAGAGGTCCTTCCCAGCATGGCCATGAGGGTCTGCCCCATAGCGGAGGTTCATCCCAGCATGGCCATAGTGGTTTGCCTCCATAGTAGAGGTCCTTCCCAGTATGGCCATGGGGGTCTGCCCCATAGCAGAGGTCCTTCCCTACATGACCATGAGGGTCCCATCCCCACCTGCCACCAGAGCTGCTCAGCCTCGGCCACGGTGACCTCCACAACGTCCCCAGGGCTGAGACGTAGGGCAGGACCCAGGGCCCCCGGCGGTGGGGGGACACCGCTGTAGTGCTGGCTCGCCTCCATCTTGGGCAACCCTGGAAGGAGGACACATGATGGGCAATGATGGTGAACCCCAGCATCCAGGGCATGGACACCCCCTCTGCCCCCTGAACATGTGGACCCAGGTGTCCGGGCCCCCCACGTTGTCCTCACCCAGGTCTCCCCTCTTCTTCTCAGTGCCCGGCCGCTGCGACTTGTTCTGGGGAGCAACGAGACCCCAGTTAGTCCCAGGGGGGTGGTACATGACACCCCCCCAGGGCTTCTCCACTCCCAAATTCAGGGCATTTCAGCCCATTTTGACCCATTTTGCTGTTACCTTCCTTGTGCCAGAGCCTGGATCTGTAGGGTGGAAGAGGAAATACTCGTTAGTTGGGAGTATTTAACCCCTGCCCTGATTAACACTTGGTGCTAACTAGGCTCCTGTGGGGGTGGGTGGCCCTTGTTAGGGTATCCCATAATGCTCTGCTCCACCTGGGCCACCCCTATCCCACAACACCCTGCTCCATGTCGGCCATCTTGTATCCCACAATGCCCCACTCCCCAAAGCCATGATGCTCTTCTCCCCATCCCACGATGCTCCCCCTTCCCACTATCCCACAATCCCCATCCCCTCGATATCCCATGATGCCTCTCACCAGCGCCAGCCCTGCCGCAGGTTCCCAGCCGCCCCAGACACTCCTTGTGCGCGGGGGCCCGGCACCGGCTGCAGCGGTAGCCTTGGTAGAACGTGCCCCTGGGGGAACACCGGGACATGGGGGGACACAAGGTCACGGTCAGCATGAGGGGACACCCATTGGCCCACCTGCACCCACCTACCTTGGCCCACCCAGGACTGACCCAATCCTAGACCCACCTGGGCTTTGGGCCAACCCAGTTCTTGACCCACCAGGTCCTTGGCCCATGTTGGTCTTGGCTCCACCGGGATCAACACACCTTAGTTTCATCCCATCCTGGTCTTGACCCACCTTGGCCTCCACCCAACTCCTGACCCACCTTGGCCTCCACCCAACTCTTGACCCACCTTGGCCTTGGGCCACTCAGGGCTTGACCCACCAGGTCCTTGACCCACCCAAGACTTGACCCATGTTGGCTTTGGCTTATCCGGGACTCAACCTACCCAATCCTTTATCAACTCAGACCTTGACCCGCCTTAGCCTCAACTCACCCAGACCTTGACCCATCAAGACCTCGTACGACCTCCAGTCACCTAGACGGGGCCTCCCCTTCTCTCAGAGACTCCCAACCCCATCTCCCAGGTCACCCTGTCCCCCACTGTCTCCCCAGGAGAGTGGGGGACATAATTTTGGGGTCCTACCTCAGCAACATCTGGCAGGCCCTGCAGGATGTGGTGTCCTCAAAGGAGAACATCTGGAAGTCATGCCCATCAGCCAGGGCATGCTCAGGGAAGATGTTGGAGCTGGTGAGAGATGGAGGGACCTGGGTCTGGTGGGGGCAAATTGTCCTCCCCCCAGGGCCACCCAGCCCTCAGTGGGGCAGGTCCCCCCACCCCTGGGTGCAGGGGCACCTACAGGGCCATCTCAAACTGCTCCAGCCACTTTTTCTTCAGCTCACGGGTCTTGAAGAAGAGCTCGTAGCCCTGCAGCCCGGCCGTGTCGATGAGCAGGAAGGTGTGGGTCCACTGTGGGCGTGGGTGGGACTCAGTGGCGCCCAGACGCCTGGGTTCACTGCCACCTGGATGCCTGGGGGCACTGGGGACCGCATTCCTGGGGCCACCAGGCTTCAGTGTGTCCGCTAAGGACCTGGACAACTTGGGTAGACCAAAAGCCTGGATGCTTGGGTCCACCAGACCTGGACAATTGTGTCCACCAAAGACCAGGATGCTGGGATCCACCAGGTTTGGACGTCTGGGTTCATTGGGAAGAGGACACCTGGGGCCACTGGGAACTGGACACGTGGGTCCACTGAGAAACGGACACGTGGGTCCACCAAGGACCTGGACGCTTGGGTCCACCAGACCTGGATGTTTGGGACCACCAGTGACCTGGACACATGGGTTCTTAGGGAACATCTGGGTCCCAGGGTACCTTCTTGCCATCACGGGGGCCGAGGTCACCATCCCGCAGTTGGTGGCTTTGCAGGTCCACAATGTCTTTGGCCTCGTAAGAGTCCCCACGGCGCTTACAGATGATCAGGGCCTTGTCCAGGAGGAAGCCATACCTGGGGACAGGGGGTGGCACTGGGTTCCCAAGGCCACCGTGAACCTTGGGGTGTTCCCACCACTGCCCTGGAGTGGCCCTTGCTCTGTCCCCCCTGCTCTGTGACAAGGGTGTCCCCAAGGTGTTCCCGTGTTCCCATCCTTATGTCCCTGTGGGTGTCCCCATGGGGGTGCCTGGTTTCCGATGTCCCCGTGGTGTCCCTATGGTGTCTCCATGTCCCCAAGGGTGTCCCCACATCCCTCTGTTTTCCTCATGTCCACATGATGTTCCTGTTGTGGTCCCACATCTCCATGGGCCTCCCCGTTGTGTCCCCATGGTGTCCTTGTGGTGTTCCTATGTCCCCATGGGTGTCCCTGCAGCATTCCCATGGGTGTCCCCATGTTCTTCTGATATTCCCGTGTGCCAATGGGTGTCCCCATGGTGCCCCTTGCCCTGTCCCACCTGTCCACCTTGGAGCGCCGCTCGGTGCTGGAGACCTTCAGCTCTCCATCGATTTTGGGGCGTCCGAACTGTGCCAGGGACTGCGGCTGTGCCAGACATCAGCAGGGATGTGGGGGATGTGGGGGGGATATAGGGATTTGGGGGGACATGGGGGGGTCCCAGAGATGCTAGAGGGGTTTGAGGGATCCTCACCATGTTATGGAGGCAGAGCTGGACACTTGGGAGGATTAGGGAGGGTCTGGGGGTGCAGGGGGAGCTGGGGCAGTTTGGGAGGTGCCACAGGGTGGTTGGGGGGTCCCAGGGGAGGGTTGGGGGGGGTCAGGGGGGAAATCGGGGGGGTCATCACCATGTTGTGGAGGCAGAGCTGGACACTCGTGAGCTGTTTCAGGGTCTCGTTGTCCCGTTTGACCTCGTTCACGCACTGCGCCAGGTCCTGGGGAGACACCAGTCAGGCACCCCCAAACCCACAGATACCCCTGGGGCACCCCAATACCCTCCAGCCCCCCTTGACCCTCAAATACCCCCCTGACCCCAAAGAGCCCCTCAGGAACCCCCAAATACCCCCCTAGGGTACCCACATTTCCCCCAGCACTCCCAGACCTCCCCGGGTACCCCAAGACCCACCCAGGACTCCCAGAACCCACAGGGAGCCCTTCAGGACCCCCCAGCCTCCTCAACTCCCCCTTCACCCCCTCAGGACCCACCCCAAGACCCCCAGGACCCCCTCAAGACCCCCCCAGACCCCCCAGGATCCCCTCAAGACCCCCCTGGACCCCTCTAAAACTCCCCAGAACCCCTTAAGATCCCCCCGAATCCCCCCAAGAGCTCCCTAGGACCCCTCTAAGACACCCCAGGAGCCTCTCAGGACCTCCCAAGGCCCTCCAGGATCCCCCAGGTCCCCTCCAAATGTCCCCAGGGCCCCTCTAGACCACTCCAAGACCCCCAGGACCCCCCAGGACCCCCTCCCAGACCCACCCTCATGGCATCCAGGGCCACCCGCAACCTTTCCCTCTCGGCCGGTTCCGGGGTCAGCTTCACCAGCTCCTGGGGGGGTCAGGGCTTGTCCCCTCCTGGCAGGGACCCAGGCACCTGGGGCCCCCAAGGGACCCCAGGTATACCCCCTTGATGGGATCCACGGCTCCCCTTCCCCAGGGGGGACCTAGATGTCCCCTGAGGGACCCAGGCAAGCCCCAGGGGACCCAGATGTCCCCCCACCTCTCCAAGGGACCCAGGCATGCCCCAGGGGACCCAGATATCCCCTGAGGGACCCAGGCATACCCCAGGGGACCCAGATGTCCCCCCACCTCCCCAGGGGACCCAGGCGTACGGTCGGTGAGCAGACCTGGAGCAGGAGGTGGTACTTGAGCACCCGCTGCATCGGCACCATCAGGAGGTCCCGTAGGGAGAAGCGCCCGTTGTTGGCTCGTTGGGAGCACTCCTGGGGGTCATGGGGGTCAAAGAGGTCATGGGGGGGTCACAGTGGGTCATGGGGGGTCATTTGGGGTCACAGTGGGTCATGGGGAGTCATTGGGGTCACAGTGGGTCATGGGGATTGGGAGGGTCTAGGGGACATGGGGGTCACAGGAGGGTGTCAGAGGGGTCATGGGGGGACATAGGGTCATGAGGGATGGGGGGGTCCCAGGGGCGCTGGGAGAGTTCCAGGGGGACTACAGGGGTCCCAGGGGGGTGTCAGGGGGTCCCATGGAGGGGACTCAGGCATCTGGGTCCACCTGCAACTTCATGCGGAGGTCGGTGTTGGTTGCAAGCTGGTCGAGGCGCCGGGCGGCTGCTTCCACCTGGCTGCAGTAGCGGCCGTAGAGCAGGAACCTGCAGGGATGGAAACTACCCAAATCCACCTGAACGCGCCCAAAATATAGCCAGAATCTGCCCCAAAATCAAAGGTGACACCAGACCCGGAATCAGACCCAGAATGGACCCACAATGGACCTGAAGTTGGACCCAAAATAGGCAGAATTGGCCCCAAAATGAACCTGAAGTTGGAGCCAAAATGGACAGGATCGGTGCTGATATCAGACCCAAAATGGACAGCGTTGACCCAAAAAGGATCTGAAATTGGACTTGGACAGATTTGACCCCCCCTGAAATTGGAGCTGAAATGGAAGGAACTGCCCCCCAAATGGATTTGAAGTTAGACCAAAAATGGACAGAATTGGACCCCAAACCAGACCTGAAATTGGACTCAAAATAAACTCATATTGGACCAAAAATGGATCCAAAATTGGCCCCCAGATGGACCCTAAAATGGGCCTCCCCCCCTTTACACCCATTTCGCCCCTCAGGATCCTCCCAGGACCCCCAGTGCCCCCCAGGACCCCTCCAGGACCCCCCATCGCCCCCCCGGACCCTACTAGGACCCCCCCCCCCAGGTCTTTCATTGCCTCCCACCCCCTCAATGCCCCTCACCTCTCCTTGTAGGCGAGGAAGAGGGGGGGCAGCCCGCGGCCCCCCCCGGACACTGCCAGTGCCCCCCGCAGCTCCCCCAGGAAAAGCCGGTGCAGCTGTAGCAGCTCCTGTGGGGTGAAGAGGGGGTGTCATCCACTGAAAGAGGGGGACCCTCCCCCTCCAGGACCCTCTTCAGATCCCCCAGACCCTTCCAGGATCCCCTACTGTGGTTACTGGGGGTTGCTGGGAGCACTGGGAAGGGTTACTGGGAGAACTGGGAGGCTTACCGGGCATTTCTGGGAGCAGTGGGAGGGGTTGGTTGCTGGGAGGAATTACTGGGAGCACTGGGAGCTCTGGGGAGTTACTGGGAGGAGTGGGATGGGTTACTGGGCATTACTGGGAGCACTACGAGGGGTTACTGGGAGCACTGGAGGGTTACTGGGAGGAGTGGGATGGGTTACTGGGCATTACTGGGAGCACTGGGAGGGGTTACTGGGAGCGCTGGGGGTTACTGGGGTCACCTCGATGTTGATGAAGATGCTCTCGAGATCTTGGGGCTGTAGGAAGTGCCGAAGCGGACGCAGGAAGTGCTGTGGGCACTGGGGTTACTGGGAGCACTGGGAAGGGGTACTGAAGACACTGGAAGAACCTGTCCCAGTGCCCCGTGTCCTTGTCCCTGTGTCCCTGTCCCCTGCATTGCCATCTCCATCCGTGTCCCACGTCCCCCAGTCCCCCACATCTCCCATGTCCCCATATTCCCCATGTCCCCTCATGTCCCCAGTGTCACCCATGTCTCCATAATCCCCCATGTCCCCCTGTCCCGTTATTTCCCCAATGTCCCACATGTCCCTCCCTGTCCCCAATATCCCCTTATTTCCCCTAAGTCCCCCCACATTCCCCCATGTCCCCCCATGTCCCCATACTTCCCCAATGTCCCTCCACATCCCTTCGTGTCTCCCATATTCACCCATGTCCCTCCATGTCCCCCATATCCCCCATGTCCCCTTATTTCCCCAATGCCTCCCACGTCCCCTACATCCCCCATATTCCCACCTATCCCCATGTCCCCATAGTGCCCCAATATCCCCCCACATCTCCCCACGCCCCCCATATTCCCCCTTGTCCCCCAATGTCCCCCATGTCCCCTTATTTCCCCAATATTCCCCCACATCCCCCCTATTCCCCCATGTCCCCAGTGTCGTCCCCACGTCCCCAGTGTCGTGTCCCCCCCCCATGTCCCCATCCCACCTGGCAGATGGACTCGAGGGTCTCGGTGTACCTCTCCTCCGTCTGTCTCAACTCCTGGAGGCAGCAGAGCCTCCGGTCCACCTCCACCTTCTGTGGAGACAGTGGGATCCGGGTGTCCGGGGGGCGACGGGACCCAGGAATCTGGGAGGGGACCCAGGAATCCAGGAGGGGACCCAGGAATCCAGGAGGGGACCCACCATAGCTTGGGGGGGCTCCACCCGCATCAGGTCCTCGTAGATGTCGTCTCCGTCATCCCCTTCGGCTTCGACGCAGTCGTAGAGGTCATCGTCCTCCTCTGCCGTGTCGCTGCGTGGGGACAGCCAGGTACCCCCCTGCGCCCCCAATCCCCCCAGATCCTCCCCAATACCCTCTGGTGTTTCTCTAATGCCCCCCAATACCCCTTCTACTCCTTTAATACCTCCTAATACCTCCTAATGCCCCCCAATAACCCTCTAATGCACCCCCAAAACCCCTGGTACTCCCCTGATATCCTAATACCTCCTGGTACCGCTTAAATATCCCCAATCCCCCTCCACTACCCCTCTAGTACCCCAGGTACCCCTCTGATACCCTTGATATCCCTCTATTGCCCCCCAATACCCCTGGTACCCCTCTAATACCCCCAAATGTCCCTTGAGACCCCTTATTAACCCCTTACACACCCAGGAACTCATTTAATCTCCCCCAATACCCCTGGTACCCTTCTATACCCCTTAATAACCCCCTAATGTCCCCTCTGCCCCCAGTACTCCCTAAAACTCCCCTAGTGCCCCCCCTAATGTCCCCTGGCACCCTGATACCCGCCCAGTACCTCCCCACCACCCCTATAATGTCCCTGCCCCCCAGTACCCCCCAATGTCTCCCTAGTGCCCCACTAATGCCCCCTGGCACCCCCTAACCCCACCGGTACCTCCCAATACCCCCCGTGACTCTTAGTACCCCCCTAATACCCCCAATATCCCCCTAATGCCCCCTATTCCCCCAGTACCCCCCAATATCCCCCTAGTGCCCCCCCAATCCCCCCTCACACCCCCAAATCCTCCCCTTAACCCCCCCCTGAAACCCCTAACCTGCCCCCAGTACTCCCCAGTATGTCCCTAACACCCCCCAATCTGCCCCACTCACTCGATGAGGTCAGAGAGGCCGCTGTAGATGTCATCGTCCCCAATGCAGTCCTCGGTAGGGAAGGGCCTGGGGGGGGGACACAGCCCGGATACCTGGGTCCCTCAGGGACCCAACGCCTGGGTCCCTTTGGGGAGGGGGCCCGGACGCCTGGGTCCTCTGCACTCACGTGAAGCCTTTGCTCTGGGCGATGGGGGTCCAGGAGAGCGTTGAGAGGGTGTCAATCACCTGGGGACAGACAGGGGACATTTTTGGGGGGGGGTGGAGCCGGACACCTGGGTCCCTCCAGGTCTGACCCAGACACCTGGGTCCCACCTTGCCGAAGTCTTGGACGTCGAAGAGGTCAAAAGCGCCGAAGAGCCGGTGCTTCGGGAGCCCAAACTTGTCGGTGCAGGCATTCAGGAAGGTGCGGATGTTCCTCAGGCACAGGAACTGTAGTAGCACCGTATCACCATCACCAGCACCACCACCCCCCGTCGTCACCCCTATCGTCTCTCACACCCATTGTCACCATCGCCATCATTGTCACCACCACTGTCATCCCCATCAGCACTATCAACCTCATCATCTTCCACCATTTGTGACCACCGTTGTCACCACCATTGACACTGGCACGTCCATCATCTCCGTCACCAACACTGTCATCATCTCTGTCACCCCCATCGTCAACATCACCAACACTGTCACTCCCGTTAGCACCATCACCACCATCATCACCATGATTGTCACTGTCACCAACACCATCGTCACTGTCCTCCTCACTGGCACCAGCACCATCATCACCACCATTGTGGTCATGGCCATCTTCACCCCCATGGTCACCGTCACCATCAACATCACACCCATCGACACCATCATGGTCACCCCCGTCATCACAAACATCATCGTCACCACTGTCACCATCACTGTCATTCTCACCATCATCGTCATCGCCATTGTCAACAGCATTGTCCATTGGTACCATCACCATTATCCCCATTTTCACCATCTGTCATTGTCACTATCAGCCCTGTTGTCGGTGTCATCATCATCCCCATTGGCACCAGCATCACCACCATCATCATCATCACCCCCACTGTCACCATCACCACCATCGACCCCATCATCATTGCCATCACCCCCGTTGCCATCAACCTCATTCACACCAGCGCTGTCATTGTCACTGTCACCATCATTCCCACTGGAACCAGCACCCCCGTACCCTTTCCTGGGGCAATTATCCCCCCCCAGTTACCCCACCCGGGGGCAGTTCCGCTCCCCTGGTGAGTATTTGCCCCTGGTCGCACCTGTGACATCTGGGGACGGGGACAGATGTCGCGGGGGGGCACGGCGCGGGGCAGGAGGGCGTTGAGGAGGTGGCAGAGCAGCACCCCGTCCCGCAGCGCCTGCGCCAGGTCCCACACCTGCCCCGCGGGGCTGCTCGCCCGGTGCCCTGCGGGAAGGACCCGTGCCGCCACCAGCCAGTGGGCACACTGCCGCCATGCCTCCATGGCGCCTGCGGACTGGGGGAGACAATGGCGATGGGGTGCCGGTGGGGTGGTGACGAGGGAGGAACCAATGGAGATGGGGTCCAGGTGGGACCACTCCTGGGGAGGAGTCGATGGAGATGGGGTCCAGGTGGGACCACTTCTGGGAAGGAGCAGCAGAAGATGAGGTCTTGCAGCGCAACCACTTCTGGGGAGGAGTCGATGGAGATGGGTCCTGGTAGGACCACTCCTGGGGAGGAGAGGCAGAAAATGAAGTCCTGCAGTGCGGCCACTTCTCAGGAGGTTCCAATGGAGGTGAGGCCTTGGTGGGAGCACGTCTGGTGAGGAGCTGACGGAGGTGAGGCCCTGGTGGGATGACTTCTGGTGAGGAGCTGATGGAGATGAGTCTTCGACCACTTCTGGGGAGGCTTCTACAGCAAGGGGGGTCTTTCCCCGCCAAGAACCACCACGTCTGGGGAGGAGCTGGTGGCGATGGGGCCCCACAGCGCAGCCGCCAGTGGTGAGAAGCAGCTGGCGTCGGTCTCCTTCCCACCGCTGCCGTCACGCCTGGAGAAGACCGGGTGCCGATGGGCTCCTTTCCCCCCTGGTGCACCCACGTCTGGGGAGGGTCCGGTGGCCTTGGGGACCCCCAGATACAGGCAGCAGTGGTACCCGGCCGAGCCTGGGGGTTCTCGGGGGGTGCCGGAAGCCAGCAGTGCTGCGCCTGCGCCCTGGGGTGTCGCGGGGGACGATGGGAACGTCGGTGCGGCACCCGGATGCCGTGGTCCTTCCCGCCCCGGCGCCTGTGGCTGGGGAGGAGGTGCTGCCCCTGGGGGGGCCCCTGTGGTCATGGCCTGCGGTGGGGAGAATGGGGGACTCATGGGGGGACCCAGGCATCTGAGGCCTGCACCCACACCGAGGGTCCTGTGAGGGACCTAGGCATCGGGGCATGGTGACCCAATGGGTCCCATGAGGCACCCGGGTGTCCAGGTCCTGCCAAGGGTCCTGGAGGGGCACCCCGGTGTCCGGGTCCTTCCAAGGGTCCTGGAGGGGCACCCGGGTGTCCGGGTCCTTCCAAGGGTCCTGGAGGGGCACCCAGGTGTCTGGGTCCTGCCCAGGGAACCCAAATGTCCGGGTTCTGCCAAAGGTCCCGGAGGGGCACCCAGGTGTCCGGGTCCTTCCAAGGGTCCCGGAGGGGCACCTAGGTGTCCGGGTCCTTCCAAGGGTCCCGGAGGGGCACCCAGGTGTCTGGGTCCTGCCCAGGGAACCCAAATGTCCGGGTTCTGCCAAAGGTCCCGGAGGGGCACCCAGGTGTCCGGGTCCTTCCAAGGGTCCCGGAGGGGCACCCAGGAGTCTGGGTCCTACCAAGGGTCCAGGAAAGGACCCAGGTGTCCAGGTCCTGCCCACCCCACAGCCCAGGAGGGTCATGGGTTTCCCCTGGTGTCCCCCCATTCCCCGTCGCGTCCCCCCCTCTGGTGTCCCTCCCTCCTCGACACGGTGTCGCAACTCCCCGTGGCCCCTCGCCAGCCGCCTTCCCCGAAATGAGGAAGGACCCAAGCGTCCGGGCAACCCTTCCCCCATGCCCATGTGGGTGGACCCAGTCATCCTGTGGTTCCCAGCCCCCTCCCAGGTGGATCCAGGGGTCTGGGGACCCCCCCCCTCAATGGGTCCCAGACTCTGTTGGCTTGGGTGGACCTAGGGCTCTGGGCAGACCCTCCCTAAGCCCCCCACCCAGGTGGACCCAGATGTTTGCCCCCCCCCCCCCCCTCTTCTATAGGGGTGGACCCTGGCGTCCAGGGCGCTGGTGTGGGTGGACCCAGTCGTCTGGGTGCTGGTTACCCATTAACCAGTGGCGCCACCATAAAGGGACCCCCCTGGACCCCCCTGTCTCCATCCCCCGCTACAGCCATGGGGGCTCCGGTGCTGCCCCTCTTCCTCGGCCTCCTTCTGCTGCATGTGGCACCCACCTATGCCAACATGTGAGTCACTGGGACCCCCCCCCTCCCCCCCCACCTATGGGACACCCCCCCCAGCCTCAGGATCCCCTATGGGACCCCATCACCCATTGGACCCCTCTTCTTGCCACCCTCCCCCCTTTGGGATCCACCCTGGGATCCCCCATGCACCCATGGGGGATCCCCCAAACCATCGGACCCCCTCTTCTGGGACACCCTCCTACCCCACCCATGGGATACCTGCACCCTGAGATCCCCTCACCCATGGGATCCCCACCCATAGGACCCCCCTGGCTGGGACCCCAATGGCTGAGACCCTTACCCAACCAAGACCCTCTGCCCCAGATGGAACACCCATGGTGAACCCCCCCCCTCCACAGCCAGGACCCTCCACCCTAAATTGAGCCACCCTACATCCAGGACCCCCAGAACAAAGACCCCTGTGTCTGGGACCCCCCTGCCAGGGACCCCCAACCTACTGGGACCCCCCTTCCAGGGACCCCCAACTTACCAGGACCCCCCTCACCAGCACAGCCCCCCCCATATGGGAGCTCCCTTTCCAGGACAGCCCCCACCCAGGGGTGGGTGGTAGAGGGCAATGGGGGGGATATTGGGGTGCAGCAGAGGATTTGGGGTTGCTTCATGCCCATGGGGCACATCGGGGGGGGGTCTCTGGAGTGCTGTGGGGGACAGATCAGGGGGTCCCTAAGGTGCTGTGGGGACAGATTGGGGTGGGCTTCTGGGTGCTGTGAGGTCCCCAGGGTGCTGTGGAGGGGCTCTGTAACAGCTCTCCATGATGGCCGGTGTCCCCAGTGTGACGATGGTGACACCAGCGGTGCTGCGGCTGGAGACGGAGGAGCGGGTGGTGCTGGAGGCACCAGGGTTGACCACTGCCACGGAGGCCACCCTCATGGTGCAGGACTTTCCCCTCAAGCGCCACGTGCTCTACAAGGTCGGAGTGTCACTGAGCCCTGCCGAGGGCATGTTGGCCACCACCACCATCAAGGTATGTCACCACCACCACCACCCCCCCCGTCACCTCCCTACCGGTCACTGCCCCCTCCTGCCTCGGGAAGCGTGGCCCATGAGGCTCAACCCTATATGAGATGCTGGAGAATCTCCACAGAGCTGGTGGGACCTAGGGGGGGATGGCCACCATGGAGTCTTTGAGGATGGCCACCACGGGGTCTTTAGGGATGGTTGCTCTGAGGTCCTTGGGGACAGTCACCTGAGGTCCTTGGGAACAGTGACCCTGGGGTCCTTGGAGATGGTCACCTTGTGACTAGCTGATGGTCACCTGTGGGTCCATGGGAGTCGTCACCTCTGGATCTTTGGGGACAGTCACCCCAGGGTCCTTGGAGATGGTCACCCTATGATTGGAGGACGGTCACTCCTGGGTCTTTGATGATGGTCACCCTGGAGTCCCTGGGGACTGTCACCCGGCATCCTCAGCACCCTTCCCTGGGCATGGGTGCCATCTGGTGTCCCCTGCCCGGTCCCTGTGGTGCAGGTGCCACTCGGTGTCCTCTGTCACTGCAGGTGTCAGCCAAGGCACTGCCTCAGAGAACGGGGAAGCAGTTTGTCTCAGTGACGGCACAGGTGGCCAAGGTGACCCTGGAGAAGGTGCTGCTGGTGTCACTCCAGAGCGGCTACATCTTCCTGCAGACCGACAAGCCCATCTACACCCCTGGCTCCATCGGTGTGTTCTTGGGGTGCTGGGTCTCACCATGGCATGTTGGGGTGCTGGTAGCACCTTGGAATGCTGGGTGTCCCCCACAAGCACCTTGGGATCTTGGTGGCATCTTGGGGTGTTGGGTCACCTCCACAGCACCTTGGGGTGCTGGTGTGATCTTGGGGTGCTGGGGTCTAGCACCCATTCGGGGACATTGCTCTGGCATCTCCACTGGGATCCAGCACCCATTTTGGGGTCCAGCACCCATTTCTAGATGTCCCTGCACCATCCCTGCTCACCTAGTCCCCCATGTCCCCTCCCAGTGCTCTGCCGCTTCTTCGCTCTGGGCCACCTCATGGAGCCACTGCCCAAGACAGTGATTGTGGAGATCAAGGTGGGTGCCCACTGGGGACACAGGGACATGGGGACATAGCCACCCATGCCACTGTCCCCAACCACTCCATGTCCCGTCAGACACCTGATGATATCATCATCAAGCAAATGCCCGTGTCCTCACCAATGAAGACTGGCATCTTCTCCCTCAACCACAACCTGCCCGAGGTCGTCAGGTGGGTGCCACCTCCCAGGGTGGCCCGGGGACATCTGTGGCCCCAGGATTGTCCCCTCACCCTGTACCCTGCCTTTTCCAGCCTGGGGACATGGACGATAACGGCCAAATTCGAAGATTCACCAGAACAGGTCTTCAGCACCCAATTTGAAGTCAAAGAGTATGGTAAGGTGGGGTGGGGGTCCCCAGGCACCTGGGTCCCTTGTGCCTGTCCTGGATGCCTGGGTCCATTGGGTGTCCACCCCACAGTGCTGCCAAGCTTTGAGGTGGTCCTGGAGCCAGAGGAGAAGTTCCTCTACATTGACCAGAAGGAGGATTTCCGAGTGTCCATCACAGCCAGGTGCGATGGGGACCCCAAAACTGCTCATTTTGGGGGTCAAACCCCCTTGGGTGATGGTGTAGGGTGATATTCCTGCTCTGCTCCTGTGCAAAGTCCCCAGGGATGAGGGGGCGGCATGGGTGCAAGGTGACAGGCTTGAGGGTGATGGGGATGTGGGGAAATGGGATGATGAGAACAGGGGGTGAGGAGGACTCGGGGTGATGGTGATGGAAGTGGCAGGGCTTGGTGGGATGACGGGGACATGGGCACGTGGAGGGACAGGGTGATGAGGACGTGGGGCAATGGCGTGACAGTTGCATGACAAGAGGATGTAGGGATGTGGGGTGACAGTGATGTGGATGGGATGGGGACAGGAGGACAGGGTTTGACGGTGACAGTGGTGGCTTGTCCACAGGTACCTGTATGGGAAGCGCCTGCAGGGGACAGCCTTTGTCCTCTTCGGTGTTATGGTGGACGATGAGAAGAGGAGCATCCCCCAGTCCCTGCAGCGTGTCAAGGTGACCCTGTCCTTGTCCCTGTCCCCATCCCTTGTCCCTGTTCCAGTCCCCCGTTGAGCTACGTCCCTTCCTGAACTCTGTCATCCCCATCCTCATCCCTGTCTCATACTGAGCTCTGCCATCCCCTGTCCCCATTCCCATTCCTGTCCCCTTCCTGGTCCCCATGGCTGTCCCCTGTCCCACTAACTCCATGCCACAGGTGAGCGATGGGGACGGGGAAGCCGTGCTGTCCATGGCCACGCTGCGGCAGCGATTCGCCAACCCCCAGGAGCTGGTGGGACATTCACTCTACGTCTCCGTCACCGTACTCACGGAGTCAGGTGTGCAGGGGGATTGCAGGGGACACAGGCGACTTGGAGGGACAGGGACAGCAGGGATGCGTGAGGCCATGGGCTGTATGTTGCTGTCACAGTTTTCAACAATTTGGGTGGGTGGGGGACACCTGGGGACATGTGGGGATATAGGGGGATGGGGACAGCAGTGACGCATGGGGCTGGGCACATCTGGGGTTGGGGACATGGGGTTGGGGACTGCAAGGATGGGGACGCCTGGGGCCACCCAAGGTCAGACAGGGCTGTCCCTGGGGGGGACTGGACGCTGGTGCCGGGTGACATGGCTGTTCTCATGGCCACTGCAGGCAGTGACATGGTGGAGGCACAGCGCAGTGGCATCCGCATCGTGACATCCCCGTACACCATCCACTTCACCCACACCCCCAAGTACTTCAAGCCAGGGATGCCCTTCGATCTGACGGTAATGGCATCTGGGGACGGGGATGGGGATGGCGGTGGCATTGGCCTAGGACCCCCATGGTACCAGGGTCCCCAGCATCGCGATGGGGACGGGGCAAGCCTGGGGGTTTGTGGGTGGAGGAGACTCGGGGACCAGGGTCTGTCCCCGTGTCACATCACTGTGACACCTGGAGAGGGCCTCAGGACTGTGGTCTGTCCCTGTGTCACCTGGATGGCACCAGGTGACATGTGCCTCGTGCCATGTCCCCATGTAATGTCCTCACATCACATCACATCCCGTGCAGGTCTATGTCACTAACCCAGATGAGTCCCCGGCTGCACGTGTCGCCGTCAAGGCTGATGGCTTCCAGGGTCTTGTCTCCACCCAGCGTGATGGCACAGCCAAGCTGGTCCTCAACATGCCGGCCAACAGGGATGCCGTCCCCATCACTGTGAGTGGTGATAGGTACTAGGGTGGCCTTGGGACTGGGGCGGCCAAGGTGGCTGGGGACAGGGGTGGGTGAAGTGACCTGGGGATTGGGGAGACAACCAAGGTGGCTGTGGTGTCCAGAGCGGCCAAGGGTCAGGGCCACCCCAGTCACCACTGACCAAGGACCAGGATGGCTGTGGTGATCAAGATGTCCAGAGTGACAAAGGACCACAGCCATCCTGGTCACCATTGATCAAGGAGCAGGATGACTGGTGTCAGGGCAACCATGGTGGCCAACACAATTGGGTTGACCAAGATGTCTAGGGTGATCAAGGACCAGGATGGCCAGTGTCATGAGACTGGCAGAGATGTCCATAGTGGCCAAGTTGTCCATGGTGGCCTGCAGCCAGGGTCAGCATGGTTCACCAGTGACCAAGAACCAGGATGGCCAAGGGCAAGAGGATGGGAGTGGCAAAGATGTTCAGGGTAGCCAAGGGCCAAGAGGGCCAATGTCAGGGAGACCAAGGTGGTTGAGTTGACCAGAGTGGCCAAGACATCCAGGGTAGCAGAGATGATCAGGTTGACCAAGGAGATGATCACCATTGTCCGAGGACCAGGGCCTGAGGGGTCAGGGAGACCAGGACAGCCAAGACCTCTGCGGTGGCCAAGACCTCCATGCTGACCCCTGCCCAGGTCCACGCCTCTCCTTGTTGACCAAATGCCACTGTGTCCCCTGTGTTGCAGGTGCGGACGAATCAGCCGGGGCTGCCTCCCGACCGCCAGGCCTCGCGGCAGATGACTGCCGAAGCTTACCGCAGCCAGGGTAATTCTGGCAACTACCTCCACCTGGCAGTGGGGGCCACCGAGCTGCAGCCTGGTGACAACCTTGCCGTGAACTTCCACCTCAAGAGCAACAACAACGCTGCCCGTGACTCCGTCTCGCACTTCACCTACCTGGTGAGCGTCCTTGGCCTCTGCCAACCAACTGCCCCCCATCTTGTGGACCTAGGCGTCCAGATGCCCGCCAACCCTGCCTTTCCTTGCCTGCCACAGATCATGAGCAAGGGACGCATTGTCCACGTGGGGCGACAGCGGCATGAGGCGGGCCAGAGCCTGGTTACCATGTCGTTGCCAGTGACAGCCGAGCTCATCCCCTCCTTCCGCATCGTGGCCTACTACTTTGTGTTGCCCAATGAGATTGTTGCTGACTCCATCTGGGTTGATGTCAAGGACACTTGCATGGGCACCGTGAGTGTGTCCCCGCTTTTCCAGGGGTCGGGGGGGACGGACCTTGGGGGCATTGGCTAGGCCTTGGTGGTGGCTTGAATGACCCTTGAGGTGGCACTTGAGGGGCTCGAGGGGCCCTTGGAAGGGCTTAGGTGGTCCTTTAGGGGCTTGGGGGGCCCATGATGGGGACTGGGTGTCACTTAGGTGGTTTGGATGGTCCATGAGGGGCTTGGGCATCTCACGGGGGGTCTTGGGTGGCCCACTGATGGTCCAGGTGGTCCATGGTAGACACAGCCATCAGCTACCCCTGGAGGACTCCAACACCCTGTGGGGTTGGGGTACCCCTATGGGGCAGCTCCTGGGGTGTGGTGAAGGATTTTTGGGGGCATACCGTGGACATGACCCCCACCCCCCACCCCATGTGCCTGGCAGCTGGTGGTGAAGGGAGCAACGGAGGCTGATAACCGGGTGCATGAACCAGGGACACCCATGCGGCTGCGCATCGAGGGTGACCACAAAGCCCACGTGGGGTTGGTGGCCGTGGACAAGGGCGTCTTTGTCCTCAGCAAGAAGAACAAGCTCACCCAGTCCAAGGTGGGTGCCCAGTCCCCATCCCCACTGTCCCCGGGTGGCAGCAGTGGCTGCCATGGCTGTCCCCTGTTGGCCACAGGTTTGGGACACAGTGGAGAAGAGTGACATCGGCTGCACCCCAGGCAGTGGGAGGGACAACGTGGGTGTCTTTGCTGACGCTGGCCTCAGCCTGGTCACCAGCACGAAGATAGCCACGCCACAGCGAGCGGGTAGGGGAACACGCTGGGGACTGGGACAGCCTGGTGTGGCACCTTGGGGATGGGGATGTGGCACTTCAAGGATGGGGGAGTGTGACACCTCAGGGATGGGGGATGTGTCCCCTGAGCTTTGGGATGTGACAACTGATGTCAAGGGGTCGTGACACTTGGGTTTGGGGCTGTGACACTGTGGGGTCCTGACCTGTGTCCTTGCTGTCCCTAGAGGTCCAGTGTTCCCAGCCTGCGAAACGCAAGCGCCGCTCCCTGCAGCTCATCGAGTACAAAGGCACCAAGAGTAGGTGGCACTGGGATTGCCCCATGTCCCCAAGAACACCGGAATGTCCTGTGCCCCTGGGGACACCAGATTGTCCCATGTCCCTGAAGATGCCAAAGTGTCCCATGTCCCCAAGGGACACCAGAGCATCCCATGTCCCATTCAGCACTGGTGTCCCATGTCCCCAAGGGATACCAGAGCATCCCATGTCCCAATCAATACCAGTGTCCCGTGTCCCTGAGGGACATCAGAGTGTCCCATGCCCCTGGTGATACCACAGCATCTCGTATCCCAAAGGACACCAGAGTGTCCCGTGTCCCTGACAGCCCTCGGGCCGGGGACTTTGGGACTGGGTGCCAGTCATGTGCTTCGGTGCTGGCAGTGGCTGAGTACACGGACAAGATGCTGCGCAAGTGTTGTGAAGACGGCATGAAGGAAAACCCCATGGGTCACAGCTGCGAGCAGCGAACCAACTACATCCAGGATGGAGAAGCCTGCATCCGGGCCTTCCTCGACTGCTGCAACTACATCAAGGGCATCCGTGACCAGAAGCAGCGCGAGCTCCACCTTGAGCTGGCTCGAAGCAAGTGCTGGGCAATGGTGGGGTGATGGTGGGGTTGGTGCTTGGGCGAAGCTTGGGAGAAGCTTAATTGAAGCTTGAGCGAAGGTCAGGTGAACCTCGGGCGTTGCTTGTGCTATCCGTGGGCAATACTTGGATGAATTTTGGGAGAGAGTTGGGTGGTGCCTAGACGATGCTTGGCCAAAACAAGGGTGATGCTGGGGTGATAGCGGCTCCGCCCAGGGGCTGGGGCCCTGAGGCCATGGTCAAGAGGGATGCTGCCACCCCCAGGCGAGGCGGACGATAGCTTCTTGTCTGACGAGGACATCACTTCACGGAGCCTCTTCCCGGAGAGCTGGCTGTGGCAGGTGGAGCCGCTGATGGAGCAGCCCAATGAGCTGGGGTGAGCCCTGTGTCCTTGTCCCACTACCCCTCCACCCCATGGCTCAACCTGGGAATCATTACCTTTTCCTTGTCCAGCCCTGGACACTGCCTTGCCCAGTCTGGAGACCAGCTGTGGTCCCCCCCAAGTCTAGACCAGGGCCACTTTGACCCCCTGGTGCTGCGTCGGGACCAGCTGTGACACCCTGGTCTAGCTTAGGGGCCATCTACAACACCCTGGGCTAGCTTGGGGACCAGCTATGACCCCTGGTGCTCCAGCTTGTCCTAGTTATACCTCCCTAGCCTGGCTTGGGGCTGGCTCTGACCCCTTGGTCGTTCCTGTGCTCTCCAGAATCTCCACGAAGACTCTCCCTGTGTACCTGAAGGACTCCATCACCACGTGGGAGGTCCTGGCCGTCAGCCTCTCACAGACCAAGGGTATGTGATGGAGTAGGAAGGTGTCCCTGGGGATCCAAGGAATTCCCCCATACCTTGGGGGTGGTCCCTGGGACTTGAAGAGTCCCCTAAAGCCTGGTAGGTTTCCTTGGGGTTTGAGGGATCTCCAAAATCTTAGAGGGGTGCATAGCACTGGACAGGTGTCCCAAACTTTGGGGAAATCCCCCAAAGCTTGGTGGCAGTGCTTGGGACTTGAGGGATCTCCTAAGCCTTGGGAGGACTCCATGGGACTTGAAGGATCTCAGAAAGCCTTGGGGATGTCCCTGGGACGTGAGGGGCCCAGCAAGCCCCTAAGCCTGAACCTGGTGTCCCTGGGGGTCACCTCTCAGGTCTGTGCGTGGCTGACCCCTATGAGATCACGGTGATGAAGGAGTTCTTCATCGACCTGCGCCTGCCCTACTCCGTGGTGAGGAACGAGCAGGTGGAGATCCGTGCCATCCTCTACAACTACTGGACGGACGAAATCACGGTTGGCAGGGGACCCACGCCCGGGCTTTTGGGGGGTTCTGTGGCCACCTGAACCCCACAGCCTGAACGTCTCTGTGCCCTGCAGGTGCGCGTGGAGCTAATGCATAACCCGGCCCTGTGCAGCGCCTCCACCTCCAAGACGCGCTACCAGCAGATCGTCCGCCTGAAAGCCCAGTCATCGTGGGCCGTGCCCTTCGTCATCGTGCCCTTGCAGCTGGGGCTGCATGATGTCGAGGTGAAGGCAGCCGTTCGGGGCAAGTTCGTGGCTGATGGTGTCAAGAAGAAGCTCAAAGTTGTGGTGAGTGGCCACCGCTGCTCATGGCTTCTCTACCACGTGGTGCCACCTCCATCCCTGAGATGTCACCGGCATGGTAACCCTGTGACATCCGTGTCTCCACTTTCATCCTGGTGTTAGTACCCAGGGGTGAAGGATCCTCCCCCCAGGATTCTCAAGTGGGGTCTCCTGGGGTTCTCCCAGTTTGTCCCATGACCTGGGGGTGCTGGTTTCCTGGACAACCCAGAAAGGCTGGCGAGGGAGGTCCAAAACCAGCCCAACCTTTAGCATTGGACTCTCATCTCTGCAGCCCGAAGGGATGAGGTTGGAGAAGACGGTGAAGATAGTTGAGCTGGACCCGAAGGCGAAGGGAATCAGTGAGTGGCCCTGGCTGCTCTTGGGGATGTCTCAGCCGCATGGAGATGTCCCACTGAGGGAAGGATCTGGGGCATCTCAGGGGACAAGGGAAATCCCACTGTGGGTCTGGGACATCTTGGCGGGGTGAAGGATGGACCAGCAAGGGTAGGACCGGGGCATCCTTGGGGATAAGGGACATCCTACTATGGAGCTGGGGCATCTCAAGGGAGGAGGGACATCCTGATATGGCTCTGGAGCATCCCGAGGGACAAGGGACATTCTGCTGCATGTGTGGGGCAGGGCTGGGTCACCTCAGGGTGGAGGGGGACGTGAAGGATTTGGGGTCACCCATCTCCCTCCTGGCCTCCCTGCCCTGCAGATGGTGTACAGGAAGAGAAGGTGAAGGCAGGAAACCTCTCTGACATTGTCCCCAACACTGAGTCGGAGACCAAAGTCAGCATCCAAGGTGAGAGCAGGGGAAGGGACACACGTGGGGAGAAGCTGGGTGGGGGTGGGACACTCCTGGCTTGACGTCTCCCATTCTTCTGGGCCAGGCAACCCTGTGTCCATCATGGTGGAGAAAGCCATCGACGGGGAGAAGCTGAAGCACCTCATCGTGACGCCTGCGGGCTGTGGGGAGCAGAACATGATCGGGTTGACACCCACTGTCATTGCCACCCACTACCTGGACAGCACGTTGCAGTGGGAAAGCCTTGGTCTTCAGCGCCGCACTGAGGCCATTGACTTGATTAGAAAGGGTAGGAGCATCCCCCAAAGGGTGGGAGCATCCCCCAGTTTCCTCTCCTGGGGGAGAAAAATGTCGCCAAAAGGTGCGGAAGCAACTTGCACCTTTGAAGAAGACAAGGGTTGGGTGCTACCAGTTTGCAGATTTCTAGAGCTACTGGTTTGCACTGGAATGTGCTGCGGAGCGGGTTGGTGGCCTGAAGCTACCTCAGCTTGGCTGGGTGCTCCTTGTGTTGGCCAACCACCATCTCCTCGCCAGGTTACACCCAACAACTTGCTTTCCGGAAACCCGACAACTCCTATGCCGCCTTCAAGGACCGCCCATCAAGCACCTGGTGAGGGTCACATTGCCACCACCATGTATGTCTGGGTGGCAGGGTTGGACATGACGCTAAGGTCCTCCTGCCCCCAGGTTGACAGCCTACGTGGCCAAAGTCTTTGCCATGGCCATCAAGCTGGTAGACATTGACCCCGAGGTGATTTGTGGTGCCGTGAAATGGCTCATCCTGGAGAAGCAGAAGCCGGATGGGATTTTCCAAGAAGACGCTCCTGTCATCCATAAGGAGATGGTGGTATGGGGGGATCCAAACCCTGTCCCTGCTGATGGCCAAGGCCCTGTTGGCTCTTTTGGAATGAGCTGTGGGGAAAGGACTATCTTGGGTGGACAGAGCTTGCTGTGAAAACCACGATCCTGAGGTTTTTTTCCCCTCCGTTTTGTTATGCAGGGTGGCTACCAGGGTGCTGAGCCCGAGGTGTCACTGACAGCCTTTGTACTCATTGCGCTGCAAGAGTCCCGGGAGGTCTGCAAGGACCATGTCAATGTGAGTGGCCCAGTCCTCAACCCCACATGGGGAGAGGGGGTACAACTGGCACCCGTCATGTAGAAGGACAGTGCTTCAAGATGAGGTGCCCTACCCTTATAGCAGCCACCTGAGAATCCAAACTTACCATCCTTTCTACCCAGAGCTTGGATGGGAGCATCACCAAAGCCTCTGAATACCTCGCCCGGAGGTACCAGTGGCTGACCCGACCCTACACGGTGGCACTGACCTCCTATGCCTTGGCCCTGACAGGGAAACTCAAAAGCGAGAAAGTTCTCATGAAGTTTGCCAAAGGTGACGTCTCACCAGGGGGGACAAAACTGGGGGGATGGGGGAGGTAATTATGGGTTACCTGATGGGGGGAGAAATCATCCCGAGAGGGTGCTGAGGGACCCGTGTCACTCCAGAGGGCAAACGCTGGGAGGAACGCAACGCCCGTACCTACAACATCGAGGGGACATCCTATGCGTTGTTGGCCTTGCTGCAAATGGAGAAGCCGGAGCTGACAGGGCCGGTGGCCCGCTGGCTTGCTCAGCAGAACTACTTTGGTGGTGGCTACGGATCCACTCAGGTGGGCTACGGACCCCCCTGGCACCCATAGGTGCGGTCCTGGCACCTTCTGCCATGGGGAAGGGGGACAGGGAGATAGGGGTTGGGGGCTGTGTTGGGGGTCAAGGGGTCACCGTGTGGCCCTGGGGACTCCAGGGACATGGCATGTCTCCTGGGGGACACCTCTGGTCCCATGGGACCCCTCAGGGCTTGGGGGTCACCTCAGGGCCCTTGGGACGCCCAGGGACATGGCATGTCCTTGGGGAACACCCCTGGCCCCACAGGATCTAAAGGGCTTTGTAAAACCCAAAAGGTCTGTCCCTGGGGCACACTCTAGTCCCTGGGGACACCTCCAGATGCTGGGGACCCTCAGGGACACATCCTGTCCCTGGGGGACACCTCTGCTCCATAAGACCCCCAAGGTTATGTTCTAGGTGATATCGGGTGGCCCCAGGATATGGGGTCACCCTGGGCTCAGGGCCACCCAGGGGACTTTGGGGATGCTCCAGATGGTGTCCCCAAGCCCTGGTGACACAGATGTCCCTGCAGGCCACCATCCTGGTATTCCAAGCGTTGGCCCACTATGAAGTGGCAACTCCGCGGCAGCTCGACCTCAACCTCGATGTGTCGGTGCTGCTGCCACGCCGTGCCAGCGCCATCACCTACCGCATCGAGAACCGCAACGCCCTGGTGGCACGCTCCGCTGAGGTACCGGCACCCTCGTCACTGTTGTCACTGTCGCCATCAGGATGATGGGGATGCAGCACTGCTCGCCCTGCTTTTGCTGTCCACGGGATGTCCCTGTCCCTTCTGTGTCTCTTCATGTCCCAGGACAATCCTGTCCCCTCGCTATGGCCTCAGGTGTCCCTGTCCCTTCCATGTTCCCTCCACATCCTGTCCCCTCTGCATCCTTCCAAGGCTTGGGAAGTCCCTGCCATGTCCTTCCATGTCCCAGGCTGATCTTGTCCCTTCCCTTGCTGTGACCTGGAATGTCCCTGTTCCCTTCATGTCCCTCCATGCCCTCTGATTTCCTTGTGCCCTCCATATCCTTCAATGTCCCTGTCCCCTTTCTGTCTTGCAGTGCTGTTGTCCCCACCTTGTCCTGGGATGTCCTTGTCCCTTCTACACCCCTCCATGTTCCCACATGCCTCCATTGCCCAGGATGCTCCATTCCTTCCGTGTCCCTCCCAGGGGATGTCCCTGTCCCTCCCCAGCGTCCCCTCTTCTTGCAGACCAAGTTCAACGAGGACTTCACGGTGAAAGCTGAGGGCACGGGCAAGGGGACAATGACAGTGGTGACCATCTACAA
Source organism: Astur gentilis (assembly GCF_929443795.1). Lineage (NCBI taxonomy): Eukaryota > Metazoa > Chordata > Aves > Accipitriformes > Accipitridae > Astur > Astur gentilis. The sequence goes on from NC_064888.1 coordinate 1,137,812, forward strand.
TGCCAAGGTCCCCGACAAGGACAACAAGTGTGACAATTTCGACCTGCAGGTGCAGGTGGAGGATGTGAACAGAGGTGAGTCCCCCACATGTCCCCCCCATGCCCTTACTATGTCCATCTGTATCCCTCCCCATGTCCTCGATGAGTACCCTCCATGGCACCCCATGTCCCCTTCGATGCCCCCAATGTCCCCTCATTGTCCCCATGTCCCCCCACAGGCAAGGAACAGGATGGCGTCCTCCGCTCCATCAAGATCACCATCTGCACCAGGTAGGACAGGCTGGGGACGTTGGGGACATCAGGGACGTTGGAGATAGGAAGAGAAATGGGGATACTGGGGACATCAGGGAAAAGGATGGGGACGTTGGGGACAAACAGGGCTCAGCCCCACCTTGTCCCAGAGGGATCCTTGGGAACAGCGACATCAGGGATGGGGATGCTGGGGACAATAAGGCAGTTGGGGACAGGCGGGTGGCCTCAGCCCTGTCTCCACAGGTACCTGGACAACGTGGATGCCACCATGTCCATTCTTGACGTCACCATGCTCACAGGCTTCTCACCTGACCTCCAGGACCTGAAGAGGGTGAGTGCGGGGACATGGGGACACACGGTGGGACTTGGCAAAGACACAGGACCTTGCATCTTTGTGCCATCGTGTCTCACCATGTCTCCACATCTCCCTAACCCCCATGTGTCCCCCCATGTCCTTGTGTCCCCGTATTCCCCTGACCCACTGCATCCCTGTGTCCCTGCCTTTCCCTCCGTGGCTGTGTCCCCCCATGTCCCCTGGTGTCACTGTCCCCGCATCCCCATGTCCCCCTGTGTCCCCAAATCTCTGCAAGTCCCCCGCATCTTGCCATGGCCATGTGTCCCTGCGCGTCCCACGTGGCCAGCATCACCGTGTCCCTGTGTGCCCGTACATCCCTGTATCCTGATGTGGTTGCGTGTCCCCACGTGTCCCTGCGTGTCCTGCATGCCCAGTGTCACTGTGTCCCTGTCACCAGCTCACAGATGGGGTGGACAGGTACATCTCCAAGTTTGAGATTGACCAAGCACAGTCGGACCGCAGCAACCTCGTCATCTACCTCGACAAGGTAGGGATGTGGGGGGCATGGGGACAGGGACAAGATGGGGCAGGGATGGGGACATGATAGGACAGGAACAAGATGGGACGGGGATGGGGACATGATGGGACAGGGATGGAACAGGGAGAGGGACAACGATGGGCAGAGGATGGAGTTGGGGACATGGGCAGGGACAGGATGGGGACGGGGATGAGGATGAAGCTGGGGACACGGGTGGGGACAGGACTGGGACCAGGGGTGGGGATGCAGGTGGCGTTGGGGACATGCATAGGGACTGGAACAGGGACAGAGATGGGAATGAAGTTGGGGACATGGATGGGGGCAGAGGTGGGGACAAGAAAAGGGTCCCAGGGTTGGGGGACGAGGACAGAGACGGGTCCAGGTCATGGATAGGGACAGCATGGGGACATGGCCGGAGACAGGGCCATGCTGGGGGTTGGGACGCTGACTCCCAGCCTGGCTGACTGCCATCCCCATGTCCCTGTGTCCCCGTGCGCAGATCTCGCACAAGGCCGAGGAGTGTTTCTCCTTCAGGGCCCACCAGCGATTCCAGGTGGGCTTGATCCAGCCCGCGGCCGTCACCGTCTACAGCTACTACAAGATCGGTGCGCCCCGTGTCCCCTTGTGTCACCCTCAGGTCCCCTCCACCCCCGCACTCTCCTCTCTGCCGCCCCTGCTTCCACAAAGTCTCACCCGTGTCCTCCCTCTGTGTCCCCTCCTGTCCCGTTGTCCTACCTTGTCCCTGCTGATCTTCTCCCCATGCTTGTGTCCCCATGTCCCCCTAGGTCCCCTTGCATCCCCTGCTGACCCTCTCCCTCCACATGTCACCGCTCTGTCCCCATGTCTCCCACTGGTCCTTTCCCCTTGTGTCCGCCCCCAACCTCGTGTCCCCCTCATGTCCCTGTGTCCCTGCAGATGACCGCTGTACCCGTTTCTACCATCCGGACAAGAACGGCGGGCAACTGAGCAAGATCTGCTACGGGGACGTGTGCCGCTGCGCCGAAGGTGACATGGGGACACAGGGACGTGGGGACAGACTGGGTCAACACGCCTACCGTGATGGGACCCATCATGGCCATGACGGGACCCATGATTGCCGTGATGGGATGTGTCATGGCCGTGATGGGACGTGTTATTGACAAGATGAGCTGTGTCATGACTGTGATGGAGACATGTCCCTGCCATGATGGGACATGTTGCTACCACAATAGACTTTGTCATGGCCGTGTCCCCGTGTCCCTGCAGAAAACTGCTTCGTACAGCACAAGCAAGACGTCCCGATCACCGTCAACCAACGCATTAAGCGCGCCTGCGAGCCGGGAGTTGACTACGGTGGGACATGGGGATTTAGAGGGACATGAGGAGGAAGGGGGGAGGACAGAGGGGCCCCCCACATGCGGAGGGGCCACCCTGGAGTGAGGGTGCTGTACAGGGGTGGGGGTGACATAGTGATCTCCCCCTCTCCAGTGTACAAAGTGAAGCTGATGGCAATGGAGCAGTCGCCGACCCATGACAACTACATCATGACCATTCTCTCTGTCATCAAGATGGGTACGAGCACCCCGGGGGTAGGGGACAAAGCCACCCTGAGGGATGTGGTGGGGGTCATCTAGGGATGGGGACAGCCAAGGGGAGGGACACCCAGGTGGGTTGGTGTCACTAGGGTGGCTTGGTGGCCCCCGGGTGGGTTGGCATCAACCAGCGGTGCTGGGGACACCCAAATGGATTGGTGTCACCCAAGGGTGCTGGGGAGAGCTGGAGGGAACTGGTGTTGCCCGTGGCTGATGACCACCAGTGGGGTGGTGCCACCAAGGATGCCAGCAGCTCCCTGGAGATTGTGAGTCCCCACTGCGGGACGGGGGTGTCCCTGTTGTGTTGGGGTGGAGGTGACCTGTCACCTGTGTGTCCTCTCTTGGGACAGGCACTGACGAGGACCCAGCAGGAAGCAACCGGACCTTCGTGAGCCACTGGCAGTGCCGAGACACTCTGAGGCTCCAGATCGGCCAGGACTACCTGCTCTGGGGGCTGGCAACCGACTTGTGGGCCACCGGCAGCCGGTAGGGACATGGGGACACGTGTGGGGACATGGATGGGGCCGCATCTGTGGGGACATGGGAACACAGGAACACGAGACGTGGGACGTTAGGGACTTGAGTAAATGGGACATGGGGACACAGACACACATGGACAAGGTGACACTGACACCTGAGTCCACAGGCGCATCCCCCCCCAAGCCCAAGATTCTCCAGCATCTTGTACAGGGTTGTGCATCCCGTTGTCCATCCCTGTGTGTCATCCCCCCCCTCAGGGTGCCGCCCCCTTCTGACCCATGTCCCCTCTGTCCCCTCGCTGTCTCCAGCTTCTCCTACCTCATCGGCAAGGACACGTGGCTGGAGGCATGGCCCTCGGAGGTGGCATGCCAGGAGGCCGACCTGCAACCCATCTGCCAGGACTTTGTTGAGTTCGCCGAGGCCATGACCATGTTTGGGTGTCCATCCTGAGCGCGTACCCCCCACCCATGGGTGCCCGCCCCCTCCCCCCTCCCCCCGCTGCTCCCTGTTGCCCCCTCTTTTTTTTTTGGGGGGTTAAAAAAAGTCCTTTCTGATAGCCTGGCTCTGGATCTGCATGGTGAGGGTGTCAGGGGGATGTGGGGACGCTGTAGGGGACAAGGGGTCATGGGGACATCATAGGAGCCATGGGGACTTTGTAGGGGAGAACAGGATTGGAGGGACTCCATAGGAGATGATGGGGTCTTGGGGACACCACAGGGGCGATGGGGACTCTGTAGAGGATGACGGATCTATGGGGATCCTGTAAGGGATGATGGGATCATGGGGACCCTGTAGGGGACAATGGGGTCATGAAGACTCTGTAGGGGACAACAGAGTTGTGGGGACTCCATAGGGGCCACGGAGACTCTGTAGGTGACAACTGAGTTGTGAGGACCCCATAGAGGACGCGGGGACTCCGTAGGGAATGATGGTGTGAGGACCCTGTAAGGAATGACAAAGCCGTGGGGACACCATAGGGGACAGCGGGGCTGTGGAGACTTCATAGGTGTCACGGGGACTTCATAGGGGACAACAGGATCGTTTGGGCTCTACGGGGGACATGGGTACTCCATAGGGGACAACAGGGTCCTGGAGCTACCGTGGGGGATGCGGGGACTCCGTAGGGAACGACGAGATTGTGGGCACCCTGTAGGGGACAACAGGGTTGGGAAAACTCCGTAAGGAACCACAGGATTATGGGGAATGATGTGGTTGTGGGGGTTCCATCGATGACCACGCACTCTTGGGAACTCCATAGGGGACCGTGGGGGCAAGAGGCCGTGTGGGGCCGTATAGGCCTCTCTGCGACCATATGGGCACCTATGGGACTGTATGGGGCCATACGGGGGGCTGGATGAGACCCTCAGGGTTCGGTCCACGGCGCTCGCTGCGCGGTGCAGCGCCCGGCGTTGCATGCCCCTTGGCACGTAGTACTTGGTGCGCGGTGCTGCACGGTTCCCACGGCCTGAACCTCGCTGCAGGCTGCTGCAGGAAACTCGGCGCGCGGCCTCGCCGCGTGGTGCTGCTCGCCGCACGGTGCTGCTCGGCGTGCAGCCCTCGGCGCTGCACGACACTTGGTGCACGGCTCTCGGCGCGCAGCGCCGGACACCTCTCGGTGCTCAGTCCTCGGCGCACGGTGCCGCGCGCCACTCGGTGCACGGTGCCGCGCAAGCCTTGGTGCACGGTGCGGCACGCCTCGCGGTGCTGCGTGGCATTTGGTGCACGGTGCAGCGCGGTGCTGGGTGCAGGGTGCTGCTGGGCACCCGGTGCTCAGCACCCGGTCGTGGTAGGCAGGGTGCCGCAGCCGGTGGTTTCCTGCCTTCCCAGCAGGGCCTCGCACGGGCGGCATTTTCCGGTGACTTATCTGGCGTCCGCAGCCGGAGCAGCCCCGGGCACGGCGGTGCACACGCGTGGGGCGCGCACGTGGGCGCACACGTGGGTGCAAACGTGTGGGCGCACGCCTAAGCGGGGCCGCGTGCCTCCCTGCGGCCGCAAACGGGTGCGCACAGGCGTGGAGCAGGGGAGCACGAGCGCTCGCACAAGCGTGTGCGCACAGCGCTGGTAGCACCAGCACGCGTGCACGCGTGCGTGGTGCAAGCGTGCGACGGCACAAGCGTGCGTTAGCACGCGTTTGCGCGCTAGCACGAGCGTGTGTGCGCAAGTGTATTCGTGCACGGTGCAAGCGTGCAATAGCCCAAGCGCACATGCACAAGCACGAGCGCGCGTGACATAAGCGTGTGCGTGCACGACAGGCGTGTCCACGTGTGCGCAAGCGCGCGCGTGCCTGATGCCCGCGTGCAACGGCACAAGCGGGCGTGAACGCGCGTGTGCCGGCCTGTGCGTGGTACAAATGCGTTGCACACGCGTGTGAACACGTGCGCAAGCGTCCGTCAGCGTGGCAATCAGCCAAGCGTGCGTCCCCCTCGGCTCCACGGTGTCCCCAGTGCTGGGGACAAGGTGTGGGTGTGTGTGTGGGGGGGGTGGCCGGGAGCCCGTGTGTGTGTGGCGGAGGGTGTCACCCCCCCCACCCCGTGTCACCCCACCCCATGTCACCCCATGTCCTGCCTCTTTCCGCATCAGCCTTGCCTTGGGGACACGTGACAGCTGGGAGTGTCCCCAAGCTGTCCCTAGCTTTCCCCAGGCTGTCCTCAACTTGTCCCTCCGGAGCATCCCCAAATTGTCCCCAGCATCCCAGGGCCACCATGGGGACAGGGTGACAGGGGGGTCCCTGATGTCCCTGGCTGCAGTAATCCCTGGGGATGGGGACACACACACACCCCCCCCCCAGTGGCCCTGGGGACACTGGTGACCCTCAGGACATCCCCAGTCCCGGTGACACCCGTGGGGTCACCAATGTCCCCAAAAGTGGAGTGATGTGATGGCACCTCTGTGGTCCCCACGGGGAAAGTGCAGGGACACCACAGGGGGGCCACAGTGTTGGGGACATGGGGGGGGGGGGACGACACAGAGACACCCCCCCCCGGGGACACAAAGGGGGTGACACCATGGGGACACTGCGGTGGAGGGGACAAGGACCCTTTAGGACAGCGGTGGCACCGGGAGGGTGGGTGATGCCACGTGGCCATGTCCCGTCCGTTCCCCCCCCCCCCCGCCGTGTCCCCATGCCAGGGGGAGCCACCCCGGGGTGGTGACACCGACGGGTGACGTGGGCCCCGTTTCCTCCGGGGCCCATAAAGCGGGTGCAGGTCCCCAGGACGGCGGGTGACACACCGGGGGTGGCCCATGGGGGACGGCGTCTTCGCCCTGGCGGGGCCCTGGCCACCGTTACCCCCTCCCAGGGCACCCACGGGTGCTGCCACCCCCCCCGTCCCGGCGTGGCGACGACGGGTCCGGGGAGGGGGTTGGGGACGCTGGGTACTGGGGACACTGGTGGCCCTGGCACTGGTGGCGGTGGCGGTGCAGGGCTGGGTGCTGGCGGGGGTCCAGGGGGAGCTGCAGAGGGTGACGGCGCGGCTGCAGGTGAGAGGGGACGTGGGGACATGGGGGGACACACACACCCCCCCCCACGCATGTGGGGGGGCTTGGGGGACGTGGGAGTGGGGGGGGGGGGGACATGGGGCGTATGGGGACACAGGGACATGGGGGGATATAGGGACATGGGGGATGTTGGAGACATGGGGGATATTGGGGACGTACAGGGACGCAGGGGCATGCGGGGGACATGGGGGGTGTTGGGGACGTGGGGGGACATGTGGGGGACATGGGGGGACATGGGGGATGCTGGGGACGTGGGGACATGTGGGGGGATATAGGGGCATAGGGGGACATGGGGGATGTTGGGGACATGGGGGACATAGGGAATATGGGGGGACGTGGGGGTCACGGGCATATACAGGGACACAGGGACATGTGGGGGACATGGGGACACGAGGACACGGGGGGGACACGGTGATACAGGGAGACATGGGGACGATGGGGACACCTCGTCTGTGGGCAAGACATGGCTGGAGGGACACGCGTGTGCGTGTGGCAGTGGGTGGGGGCCGTGGCGGTGCACATGTGTGTGCGTGTCCCCGTGCGTCCCCTTGTGTGTCCCGGTGTCCCCTCTTCTGTCCCCGTGTATCCCGGTGTGAGCATCCCCGTGTCCCCTCGTGTCCCCATGTGTCCCCTGACCCATGTGGGTGTCCGCAGGCGAGTGGGGACCGGCTGCTGTCGGAGAAGGTGCAGCAAGGTGGGTCCCCAAAATTGGGTCCTGGGGTACACGGGTGCCACCACCCTGGGGATATGGGTGCCGTTGCCTTGGGGACATGGGTGCCACCATCCTGGGACCATGGGTGCCACCACCCCAGAGCCATAGGACCCCCCCCTCCCCACCCTGAGGACGTGGGTACCACCACCTTGGGGACATGGGTTGCCACCACCCTGAGGACATGGGTGGCAACCACCCTGGGGACATGGGTGCCACCACTCTGGGGACATGGGTGCCACCACTTTGGGGACACTGGACCTCATCTTGGGTTCCCTTTGCAGATCGCCCCCCAACTAAGAAGCCAGCAGCTCATCTGATAGGTAAGGGGGGGGCAGAGGGGGGGGGGGGGAGGACACCCGGGTCCCCAACCGGCGGGTGGGAGTGGGTGGCCCAGATGCCTGGGTCCCTCTGTGGGGGTGGAAAAATGTGGGGGGGGGGTGCTGGAAGTTTCCGATGGGGGGGGAGTTCCACTAGGGGGGTTGGGGACCCAGATGCCTGGGTGCCCCTATAGAAAGTGGGGGGGTGCTGGAAGGTTTGGGGGTGGGGGTCAGCACCCTGGGTGCTCCTATAGATAATGGGGGGTGCTGGAAGGTTTTTTTGGGGGTCAGCACCCTGGATGCCCCTATAGATAGGTGGGTGCTGGAAGGTTTTTTGGGGGGTCAGCACCCTGGATGCTCCTATAGATAGGTGGGTGCTGGAAGGTTTTTTGGGGGGTCAGCACCCTGGATGCCCCTATAGATAGGTGGGTGCTGGAAGGTTTGGGGGGGTCAGCACCCTGGATGCTCCTATAGATAGGTGGGTGCTGGAAGGTTTGGGGGGGTCAGCACCCTGGATGCCCCTATAGATAGGTGGGTGCTGGAAGGTTTGGGGGGGGTCAGCACCCTGGATGCCCCTATAGATAATGGGGGGTGCTGGAAGGTTTTTTGGGGGGTCAGCACCCTGGATGCTCCTATAGATAGGTGGGTGCTGGAAGGTTTGGGGGGGGGTCAGCACCCTGGATGCCCCTATAGATAGGTGGGTGCTGGAAGGTTTTTTGGGGGGTCAGCACCCTGGATGCCCCTATAGATAGGTGGGTGCTGGAAGGTTTGGGGGGGTCAGCACCCTGGATGCTCCTATAGATAGGTGGGTGCTGGAAGGTTTGGGGGGGTCAGCACCCTGGATGCCCCTATAGATAGGTGGGTGCTGGAAGGTTTTTTGGGGGGTCAGCACCCTGGATGCTCCTATAGATAGGCGGGTGCTGGAAGGTTTGGGGGTGCTCAGCCCCCCTGACCCCTCGTCTTCCTCCCCTCAGCCGGCGCCGACGTCTCATCCCAACCCAACGGGTCCCTTCGGTGGGAACCCGGCAAATCGTGGGCCTTCATCCGAGGTCTGGGCTACCGCGGCGGCTCCCTCGTTTGCCGCCAGCCCGGTCTCTACTTCGTCTACGCCAAGGTGCAGCTGGGTGCTCCTGGGTGCCCGGCGCGTGCCGCCACCCTCCACGGCATCCACAAACGAACGCCCCGTTATCCCGGTGTCCTCGATCTCCTGGTGAATAAGGTGGTTTATTGTCCCCAAGCCCACCAGGTCCCCTGGGCCCGGAACAGCTTTTTGGGGGGACTCGTGCGCCTCGAAACGGGGGATGAGGTTTTCACCCAGGTGCAGGCACCCGAGTTGGTGCGGGCAGTGGATGGCACCCGTTCTTATTTTGGGATGTTTATGGTGTAAATTTGGGGGGGGGAGGGGGGTATTGGCGGTCTGGTGGGACCTTGGTTGTCACCCCCGGCATTCCTGAGATGCCGGGGGTGGGGGGGGGGGAGGGGGGGGATTCTCCAGTGGCTCGTATAGGGTTGGGCATGGGGTGTCAGTGGGCTGATACCCCAAAACCTGACCCATCCGGATGCCTGGGTTGATTTTTGGAAGCCTGCTGGAATCCCATTTATCCCTCCTGAGATCCCTGAGGTCCAGGAAGAGGGGGGTGGGTGGGTGTGGATTCTCCAGTGGCTCATATAGGGTTGGGCACGGGGTGTCAGTGGGCTCATACCCCCCCCCCAGCCCCAACTCCAACCTGACCCATCTGGATGTCTGGGTTGATTTTTGGAAGCCTTCTGGAATCCCATTTATCCCTCCTGAGATCCCTGAGGTCCAGGAGGGGGGGAGGCAGAAACCATGCTGTGGATTCTCCAGTGGCTCCTATAGGATTGTGCATGGGATGCTGATGACCTGGACTCTCCAGACTTGGACCCTGACCCACCTGGACCACTGGGTCCCTCACTGGAATGCTGAGGAGACCCCTTTGACCGCCCCCCCCCCATCCCTGAGGCTCAGGACTGGAGCGCAGTGGGGATTCTCCAGTGGCTCGTATAGGGTTGCGCATGGGTTTGTTGATGACCCGGACCCTCCAGACCTGGACTCTGACCCACCCGGATGCCTGGGTCCTTCTCCAGACCCCCAAGACCCTTTTTGCTGCCCCCCCCCCCCCCCCCCCTCACCCCGCTGAAGTCCCTGAGGCTCTGGACTGGAAAACAGTGTGGATTCCCCAATGGCTGATATAAGGTTGTGCATTGGGGGGGGTACTGATACTGAGAACAATCCCCCCCCCCCGTTCCCCCAGACCTCTGGGACATCTTTTTACCTATTTATTTGTGGAGGGGTTTAACCCTGATATTCAGGGGGGGCCCCCCAAATCCCGATCCCATCCCCAGGATTGCCCCCCGACACGTGCCTGGGTCCCTCACCCAGCATCATCTCTGCTGTGTCCCAGTTTCACCCCAGGTGGGGCCAGGCAGGGGTTGGGGGACCCCCCCCCAAATTGGGGGACCCCCCCCCCTTGGGGAGTCCCCCACCCTGACACACCCCACACACCCCCCCTTTCTGAGCTAAAAATAAAAGTGAAGAGAAATTGTTGGGTGCCAGAATTTGATGAAGGGGTGGTGCAGGGGCAAATTGGGGGGAGGGGGGGGGGGCAAGGGCAAATTTTGGGGGGGTCTGGGGTATATTGGGAGGGGCCTGGGGAAAATTGTGGGGTTCTGGGGTAAATGTTGGGAAGGCAGGGGCAGATTGGGGCAGTGTAGGGCAAATTTGGGGGTGTCAGGACAAATCTGGGGGTGTAGGGGCAAAGTGGGGGGGCTGGGGCAAATTTGGGGGGGCTGGGGGATTTGGGGGTAAATGTTGGGGGTCAGGGCAAATCTGGGGGTGCAGGGGCAAATTGGGAGGGACTGGAGTATATTGGGGGGTCTGGGGCAGATTTTGGGGTGCAGGGGCAAATCTAGGGGTCTGGGAGGGGCGATGGGGGGGGAAATGAAGGTTAGGAGAAATTCGGGGGGGCTCAAGGGCAAATTTTGGGGGGTTCAGGGGCTATTTGGAGGGGGGGATTGGGCCAAACCAGCCCTTCCCAATTCCCAAGCGCCCTTTACTTTTTAGAGTGGAGATTCTCTGCTGGCTGCTATGAGGTTGTGCCCCCCCCCCCCCCCCTTTTCTCCCTGCTCTGGGGGGTGTGTGTGTGAATCCAGGATTTTGGGGGGGGGGGCAATTGAACCCCAAGATGCGTGTCGTCATCCTCCCCAACCCCCCAGGACCTGGGTCCCTTCCACCTCCTCGTGCAAGCGGTGCACGGTCCTCGTGCGAGTGTGACACGGGGAGGATTTCCTGCTGCTGGAGGCCACAGCGGTGGTGGTGGGGGGGAACTGGGACTGGGGGGGCCGTGGGGCCCCCCCTTGCAAAAACCAGACGCTTGGGGTTTGGTTTTTTGGGTTTTTTTTTGTTGTTTGTTGGTTTTTTTTGGTTTTTTTTTTCCTCTAAACAGCGGGACCGCGGCACCTAAGAAAGTGGGGCACGGGGCGGGGATTGCCCACGCGTGTGCTTACGCACACGTATGTAGACGGGCGTTTGCAGGTCTGCTTGCATTTGCACACGACTGGGCGTGCGCACACGTATGCGCATTTGCACGTGTACTTGCGTTTGCACGTGCACCGCGCACGTCTGTGCGTCGCACACGTATTTGCATACACGTGCGCGTGGCGCACGCATGTGCACGCGCACACGTATGTGCGCTCGCGAACGGTCTTGCTTTTGCGCATGCCTGGGCACGCGCGCACGCGTTTGCACGTGCACGGACACGCGCCCGCCCGTCTGCTCACGTATGTATGTTTGCGTGCGCACACGTATGTGCGTGGACACGTATGTGCGCGTGTATTTGCACAGATTTGCGGCCAGGCCAGCGACACCCCTGGGAGGAGGGTGGCTCTGGCGGGGGGGGGGGGGGGGTGTCCCACTTTTGGGGGCGCAATTAAGGCCATTTTGGGACACTGGGAATCATAAATAAATTTATTAAACAATAAATAAAGCGCCTCTGAGCGCCAGATAATAATTTAGGGGGGGGAGGGGTGCCCCCAGGCCGGCTGGGGGAGGGGGACCAGCAGGGACCCCCCCACGTCTCTGGGCACGGGGGTCTCCACGGTCCCCAGTGTCCCCAAAATGGGGGTCTGTGAAGTCCCTTGGTGTCCCCAAGTGTCCAGCATTGGGGTCCCCAAATGGCCAGCATGGGGGTGTCCAAGGTCCCTTGGTGTCCCCAGGTCTCCAGCGTGAGGCTCTGCGAAGTCCCTTGATGTCCCCAACCTCCAAGTGGGGGGGTCTCGGCACCCGAATCTCCAGGCGTGGAGGTCAGCAATGTCCCCAGATGTCCCCAAATCTCTGGTCACGGGGGTCTCGGCACCCGAATCTCCAGGCGTGGAGGTCAGCAATGTCCCCAGGTGTCCCCAAATCTCTGGTCACGGGGGTCTCGGCACCCGAATCTCCAGGCGTGGAGGTCAGCAATGTCCCCAGGTGTCCCCAAATCTCTGGTCACGGGGGTCTCGGCACCCGAATCTCCAGGCGTGGAGGTCAGCAATGTCCCCAGATGTCCCCAACCTCCAACCAGGAGGGTGACCGGCCTCGTACCCCACCGGTCGCCCCCTCACCACCCCACGCCTCACTCCCCGGCGATACGCAGCAGCCCCACAAAATTGCTTTCCCGTTTGTCCTGTGCCAGCTGCCACCCGTCCCCAGAGAGGTTCCCGGTCAGGTTCAGGTGGAGGACGTCCCCACGCTGGAGTTGCCCCACGGCTTGGGCCAAACCAGAACGTGCCGGATGGGATCCCGCGTTGTCGGGTAGCGCCAACGGCACGGCGAGCAATGGGGGCTCTGGAGCAGCACGCTGGAGCTGGAGGGTGACGGTGCCGGGGGGACAGGTAGATGCCGTGCAGGTGACGGCAAATTGGCCGTAGAAGAGGTAGAGGCCACCCGTTGTCACCCGCAGCTGCCCGTCCGTCATCTGTACGTCACCGCTGAGGAAGACGCCGTTGATGCCTTCCTCGTAGCGCCAACCGAGTCCTGATGGCACCACCAAGGAGCCTGGCGGGGAGAAGAAGGGAGAGGGGGGGTGGGTGATCCTGGTCGGTGATGGGTGCTCCTGATGGGAGATGGGTGCCCCGATGGGAGATTGGAGGTGCTTGATGGAATATGGGGTGGCCCTGATGGGACATGGGATGTCTCCGATGGGAAAGAGGTGTCCCCGATGGGAAATGGGTGCTGCTCCTTGGTAGTGGGTGCCCCTGGCGGGAGATGGGTGCTGCAGCCCTCCTCGATGCCCCCGAGGCACTGCAGCCCACCCAGGGGTACCTGGGATGGGACCGGGGGATGACAGGGACAGAAGGTGCTCTGTGAGACCCTGGGGACAGGGTCTCATCCCCTGTGACACCGCAGGGCCGGAGGATGCTCCGTGACACCCCGGGGACCACAGGGCCGGAGGATGCTCCGTGACACCTCGGGGACCACAGGGATGGAGGATGCTCCGTGACACCCTGGGGACCACAGGGCCGGAGGATGCTCCGTAACACCCCGGGGACCACAGGGCCGGAGGATGCTCCGTGGCACCTCGGGGACCACAGGGACGGAGGATGCTCCGTGACACCCTGGGGACCACAGGGACAGAGGATGCTCCGTGACACCTCGGGGACCACAGGGACGGAGGATGCTCCGTGACACCTCGGGGACCACAGGGATGGAGGATGCTCCGTGACACCCCGGGGACCACAGGGCCGGAGGATGCTCCGTGACACCCCGGGGACCACAGGGACGGAGGATGCTCTGTGACACCTCGGGGACCACAGGGCCGGAGGATGCTCCGTGACACCCCGGGGACCACAGGGACGGAGGATGCTCCGTGACACCCTGGGTACCACAAGGACACAGGATGCTCCGTGACACCCCGGGGACACTCCATGACGCCCTGGGCACCGCGGCCGCCCTGTGACACCCCCAGATGCTCCAGGCCAGGGATGACGTTTCCTCTCCGAGGGCGGAAGGAGGAACCCGCGCAACGTTTTCGAGATGACTGGGCGAGCCGCCTATGGAAGGACTAACCCCCCCCCGCTTCTCTCTCTCGTGTCCCGCTTTCCCTGGAGCCCCTCACCGTGGCCTCAGGCCTGGGGGGGACTTACCAGCACTCAGCAGCATGTGGGCGGCCGTGGCAGCCTGCGAGGAAGAGGAAAGAGAGTGTCAGCGGGACGGGAAGGAGTCGAGCATCCTCATCCCCATGAGCCGTTGTGTCCCCCCCCGCCCCGGTGAAGGGGAAGTTGGGTGTCGCATCGGGATTTGGGGACTTTCCAGCACCCCGTCGGGTATTTTGGGGGGTCCCCAGGGGAGGGGGCGACCCCTGGATTTGGGGGTGGGGGAGGATTTGGTGCCTTTGGGGATGGGAAACTGAGGCACGGGGGGGTGGGGGGGTGATGGAGGCCTGATGCATCTTCCTTACTCTACCCGCCCCCCCCCCCCAGCCAGGTGGATGGACACCCCGTGGGTCCCTGGGGACAGACGGACACCAGCAGGATGTGCAACCCGGATGGACGCCCGGACACGCGGAGGAACGGACACCCAGAAGGATGGGGGGAGTGGGGGGGAAGCCGGGATGGACAGACACCCGGGTGGATGGACATCCAGAGGGATGGACGGATACCTGGACAGACACCCAGATGGACAGACGGACACTCAGACAGATGGACACGCAGAGGGACACTCGGACAGAGGGATGGACCCCTGGGCAGGCAGATGGACGCCCAGGTGGATGGACACCAGTGGAGACACCAGGACAGAGTGACACCCGGACAGTGGGATGGACACCCGGGCAGACAGACAGGTACACAGACATGTGGATGGACGGACAGCCGGACGGATGGACACCTGGGCACCTGGAAAGACAGACATGTGGACAGACGCCTGGACTGATGGACACGCAGACAGACAGACAGACAGACAGACCGACCCCTGGGCAAGAGGAACACCCAGATGGATGGACACCTGGATGGACATCTGGACAGCCACCTAGATGCACGTCCTGACAGACAGACAGACAAACAACTGGATGCCCAGGTAGGCACCGGGATGGGTGGATAGACGGACACCCGGACTGATAACTGGACACCCAGACAGATGGATGGACAGATGGACACCTGGACGGACACCTGGACAGACAGATGACCGGACACTTGGATGGATGGACACCGAGACAGATGGACACCCAGAGTGATGGACAGACAGACTGATGGACACCAGGATGGACAGATAGACGGACACCAGGACAGACAGACACTGGGCCAGATGGACACCTGGACAAGATGGACACCTGGACAAGATGGACACCTGGACCACCGGACAGAGGGATGGATGGAGACCAGGACAGACAGTTGGACAACCAGAGAGATGGACATGTGGACAGATGGACAGGGAGGCGCCAGGACAACTGGACAGACGGACACCGGGATAGACAGACACTCGGACAACCAGAGAGATGGACACGTGGACAGATGGACAGGGAGGCGCCAGGACAACTGGACAGACGGACACCGGGATAGACAGACACTCGGACAACCAGAGAGATGGACACGTGGACAGATGGACAGGCAGGCGCCAGGACAACTGGACAGACGGACACCGGGATAGACAGACACTCGGACGACCAGAGAGATGGACAACCAGAGAGATGGACAGACGGACACCAGAACTTCACCTGGACAGACGGAGACTTGGACAACTGGACAGACAGACAACCAGACAGACGGACACCCAGACACCTGGACAGAGAGAAACCTGGACAACCAGACAGACGGACACCTGGACAGAACGACACTTGGACAACCAGACAGTTGGACACCCGGACGGACGGACCCCCCGGACAACCGGACAGACAGACCCCCGGACAACCGGACAAACGGCCACCCGCACACTTGGGACAACCGGACAGACGCCCGG
Source organism: Astur gentilis (assembly GCF_929443795.1). NCBI lineage: Eukaryota > Metazoa > Chordata > Aves > Accipitriformes > Accipitridae > Astur > Astur gentilis. The sequence continues at coordinate 1,153,419 of NC_064888.1, forward strand.
CCACCGGACAGACAGACAGACACCCGGTCAACCGGACGCCTGGCCGACCGGATACCCGGACGGACGGACGGACGGACGGACCCCCAGCCCCCCTTCCCGGTGCCCACCTGCGGCGGGGTCCCCCCGGGGCTCACCCCCAGGACGAGGGTGACCGTCGCGGCGACGGCGGCTCCGAGAGCGGCGGCTCCGACAGCGGCGAGAACCGGGAGGAGAAGGCGACGGCACCGGCACCGGCACCGGCACCGGCACCGGCACCGGCACCGACACGGGCAGGGAGGCAGCGGGGGGGTCTCGGGGTCGCCGAGCGGTGGCATCGTGGCGGGGACCGACCGGCGGAGCCGCCTTATAGAGGGACGGGGAGGGACCGGGGCGGGGGGGGGGGACGGGGACCGGGACACCGGGGGGAGGGACCGGGGCGGGGGGGGGACACACAGACCGAGCAATTTTGGTTTTTTTTTTTTTTTTTTTTTTGGGGGGGGGGGGGGGGGTTGGGTGCCCGGCGGTGACGTCACGGCGGAGGGGAAGTGCCCCCCCCCCCCCCGCCTACCCCTCCCCACGGGGATTTCGCCTCCCCCGGTCGTGACGGAGCCACGGAGTTTCCTGCCATGGAGCCGGGCCGGAATTTTTGCCCCCCGCCCCGGGTGGGGACCGGGACCGGGACCGGGAAGGTGTTTTGGAGGGTGAAGCAGGTTCCCGGAGGGAATGTGGGGTTGTGCCCACGCGTGTTTCTGCAGGCGGTTGTGAGCAGCCGTGTGGAGTAAAGCCTGAGATACCCCCCCCATGGGGGACACCCACTCCCCCATGAAGACCCATGGGAGACCACCCCCTTTGTTAGCCCCCCCCCCCCCCAATGAGAGACCCCCACGGGAAACCCCGTGGGAGACCCCCCCATGTGGAATCTCCCAAGTGGGACACCCCCCCCCCCAAGAGAGACCCCCGTGGGAGACCCCCCAAGTGAGACCTGCAAGCAAGCCCCCCCCCCCCCCATGGGACACCCCCCAAGTGAGACCCCCAAATGAGCCCTTCATGTTAACCCCCCCCTAAAACGGGACCCACCCATGGGAGACCCCCCCCCCCCAAGTGCAACCTGCAAGCGAGAACCCCACATGCGAAAATCCCCAAGTGAGACCCCACGGGAGACCCCCCCCATGGGAAACACCCCCCTCATGGGAGACCCCCCCCCCCCCATGGGAGACCCCTCAAGTGAGACCCCCCCAAATGAGACCCCCCCCATATTAAACTTCCCCCAAGAAATGGGACCCCCATGGGAGACCCCCACCCCCCATGGGAGACCCCTAAGTGAGCCCCCCCATGTTACCCCCCCTCCCACGCGAGACCTCTACCTAAAAGCCCCCCCTAGGGGTTCCCCCATGGGAGACTCCCCTGCCAGGCCCCGCCTTCCGCCCCGCCCCTTCCTCTAGCCCCGCCCCTCGCTAGCCCCGCCCGGTCCCCCCCATGGACGAGAGTGGCCCCGCCCCTCCCCGCGACCCGCCAATCAGCGCTGCGGGGAGGTGGCGAGGGCGGCGCGCGCGGACGAGTGACGCCAGCGCGCCCGCGGAGGGGGGGGCGGGGCCGGAAGGTCGCGTCACGTGACTCAGGCGCCGGGGAACGCTGGGAGGCGGCGGGCTTACACCCTCCTCCGAAGGTATGGGGGCGTGGTCAAGGGTGGGGATCGGGGCGGGGCTTAGGAATTGTGGGCGGGGTCGACAGGTGTGGGCGGGGTTGTGAGGCGCCGCGCTTCCGGGAAGGGCAGGTGGCTGCGGGGGGGGGGGGGGGAGGGGGTGATCCCAGACCCGGGGGGGGTTATTGGGGGGGGGCTGGGACAGGGGGTCCCCTTGGTGGGGGGGGGGGGTCCCTTGGTGGAGGGGAGTATCCCGAGGCCCTGGGGGGGTAATAAAGTGGGGTGGGGGGTGTCTCGGGGGGGGGGGGGGGGGCACAGTAATGGGGGGACTGGTGTGAGCAAGGGGTTTGGGGGGGTCCCTGGGGTGTCACAGGTCTGGGACACACACACACACACACACACTAGGGACAGGGTGGCTGTAGGGGTGGGACAGGGCAGGGTGGACGTGGACGGGTGGGGGAGTGACAGCAAGGGTGGGGTGGTCATGGGGGGGGGGAACGACAGCGAGGATGGGGTGGCCATGGGGGGGGGACACAAGCGGGATGGGGTTGTCACAGTGTTGGGGTGACCGTAAGAAGAAGGGGGACACCAAGAATGGGGGACGCACGCAACATAGTTGGGACAAGGGTGGCCACAGGGATGGAGGGACAATTGGGTGGCCTTGGGGACAGAGGGAACCACCAAAACGGGCTAAAAAGCCCCAGGATTGAGCTTGTCCCCTTTGTCACAGGGACCCGTCGTCACCTCGCCGTCACCGTCACCCAGCAGGTACCGCCATCCGAACCCCAAAACCGCCCCCCAAAATGGGATTATTTTGCCCAATTTGAGCCTTTTTTTGCCCCATTTCGCTCTTGCGTTTGCCGCTGGTGAGCTGCAACACCCATGTGCCTTTTTTTAAGCCCCAAAAGGGGGAAATTGGGGTTTAAGGAGAAAATCTGGCGTCTGAATCTGCTCTGGGTGTGGGAAGTGGCTAAACCCGTGTGTATTTTGGGGGAAATTAGGCTGGGTTTGGTATCATCCGCCTCTTCCCTTTGGGTCATTACGCCCGTGCCAAGAATTGCGGCAGACTGACGCCAGGGCGCTGCCGCCACCCCCACCTTCGTTAGGGGGTAATTATGCAAACGAGCTGGGTTTGGACTAGCGCCTGGGTTGAGCTGGAGAAGTGGTACTGGGTTTAATTAAACGGTTCAATTAAACTGGATCCAATTCACTGGGTTCAATTGAACTGGGTTCAGTTCATCAGATTTAGTTAAACCGGGCTTGATTAAACGCGGTTCAGTGAATCAGGTTCGATTAAACCAGGTTCATTTAAACTGGGTTCAGGTCACTGGGTTCAGTTAAACTGGGCTTACTGCGTTCAATTAAACTGCGTTCAGTCAAACCGGGTTCAATTAAACTTGGTTTCGTTAAACTGGGTTCAGCTGAGCAAATTCAGTTCATTAGGTTCAATTAAACTGGGTTCAGTTCACCAGGTTTGATTAAACTGCGCTCGGTGAAACCAGGTTCAATTCACTGGGCTCAATTAAACTGGGCTCAGTTAAACTGGGTTCAATTAAACCAGGTTCAATTAATTCCGTTCAATTAAACTAGGTTCAGTTAATCTGGGTTCAGTTCACCAGGGTCTGGGGACGGTGGCACCGTGCCGTGGTGGTTTTGGCACGTCCCCAGTCGGTGCAACCCCATCTCGTGGGTTTGGTTTTTTGTTTTTTTGCCTTCATCCTGGCAACATTTTCCAGCTCCCGGCACACCGGCATCCCCATGGATCTCCTTGCCGGCATCGGCTACGCCTGCGCCGGGCTCCTGGCGGTGCTGGCGGCGGTGCTGTTGGGGATGGCATATCGCTTGGGGCTCCTCTACCAGCTCTGGCATAAGGTAGGATGAAACGGGTGAGAACACCGCCGTTTTGCCAAAACCTGCCTATTTTTGAAGCGATCCCAGCCGGCGGCTCGGCAAAGGGATGGCGACACCGCGTACATCCTCCCGGCAATCTCCTCGCCGTGCAGGTAGACCCCCGAAGCCCCCGGCACGGTGGTGAGTTGGTGGCGGAGGTGCTGAAGGCACACGGCGTCCGTTTCCTCTTCGCTTTGGCTGGTGGCCACATCTCACCCATCTTGGTGGCCAGCGAGAAGGTGGGCATCCGTGTGGTGGACACCCGGCATGAGGCCACCGCCGTCTTCGCCGCCGATGCTGTCTCCAGGCTCTCTGGTGCGGATATGGACGGGGATCCCATGGCCAGCACCTTCTCCTTCTCCAACAGATGGAGGATTTTGGGGTGTCCCACCTTGGTGGGGTTCTGGTTGAGCGGAGAAGGGTTCAAAGACTTTGTGGGTGTCCAGGGTCCTTCCGTGGTGGGTTTTGTCCCCATTTATCTCTCCCGCCGGAGCTAATTTGGCAGCTCCAGTGAGGACACGATGAGGAGAAGGTGACCCCACGGCCAGCACCTTCTCCTTCTCCAACAGATGGAGGATTTTGGGGTGTCCCACCTTGGTGGGGTTCTGGTTGAGCGGAGAAGGGTTCAAAGACTTTGTGGGTGTCCAGGGTCCTTCCGTGGGTTTTGTCCCCATTCCTCTCCCCCGGAGCTAATTCAGCCGCTTGCGTGCCAACGAGATGAGCAACCAAACATGCCTGGAATCCCCAGCCAAAAATCGGGGTGCAGAGGGACCCACTTCCACTCCCCCCACCCCTATTTCCCCACAGGTCGCATAGGTGTCGCTGCCGTCACCGCCGGTCCCGGCGTCACCAACGCGGTGACGGCCATCAAGAACGCCCAGATGGCCGAGTCACCGTTGCTGCTCATCGGGGGAGCAGCCGCCTCGCTGCAGAAGGTGGGGGGGACAAAAGAAATTCCCTCTCGGACCCATTTTGGGGGGGTGTTCCCCCGTTTTTGGGGGTTCAAGGCTCATTTTTCTCGCAGGGTCGGGGAGCGCTGCAGGACATCGACCAGCTCTCGCTCTTCAAGACGCTCTGCAAGGCGTGCATCTCGGTGCGCGCCGTCCGAGACATCGTCCCCACCCTCCGCAAAGCCATCGCCACCGCGCAGTCGGGGACCCCCGGTAAAAAATTGGAGGGGGGTCCCCCCAAAAACACCCCCAGAACGCTTGGGCAATGGGTTTCTTTCCCCGCCACGGGTCACCCCGGGGTGGTTTACTGTGGTGTTTTGGGGTGGTGGTGTTTTGGGGTGCCGCTGTTTGAATTGGGAGGGGGGCTTTAGCCCCCAAAAGCGGTTTTGGGGTGACATTGGGGGCACCGTCTGCACCCCAATTTTTTAGGACCCGTCTTCGTGGAGCTCCCCATTGACGTGCTCTACCCCTTCCACGTGGTCGAGAAGGAGATCGGTGGCACCAAGAACGCCCGGGGGCTGCAGGGAAAAGTGGTCCAGTGGTGAGTTGCGCCCCCCACCCAGCACCCTAGGGTGTTGCTGGCACCCCAAGGGGTCCCAGCACCCCAATATGCACCCCCCGGTAGGTACCTCCAAAACTACATCCGCAACCTCTTCGCGGGTGCCTGGGAGCCCCGGGACGTGTCCCCGTTGCCCGTGCAGGTGCCGCTGGCCACTGAGGATGAGGTGGGTTTTGGGGGGGATTGGGATGGGTTTGGGGGCTGGTTTGGGGTAAGGCAGAGCTGGGGTTTGGAGTGAAAACAGCTGGTTTTGGGGTTCAGCTGAGCCGGTTTGGGGGCTAAACTGGGCTGATTTTAGGGCTTAGTTGAGCCAGTTTTGGGGGATCAGCTGAGCTGATTTTGGGGCTTAGCTGAGCTTTTTTTTGGGGCTGACGAGCCAGTTTTGGGGCTCAGCAGAGCTGATTTTGGGATTTAGCTGAGCCGGTTTCAGGGCCCAGCTGAACTGGTTTTGGGGCTCAGCTAAGCCAGTTTTGGGGTTTGATAGGGCTGGATTTTGGGGCCAACCTTGCCAGGTTTTGGTGCCCAACTGAGCCAGTTTTGGTGCTTACTGAGCTGGTTTTTTGGTGCCCAAATAGGGCTGGTTTTGGGGCTGACCGAGCTGGTTTTTGGCACCCGACCGAAGCGTTTTTTTGGGGCTAATCGAGGTGGTTTTGGGTCGCACGCAGGTGCAGCGATGTGCGGAGCTGGTGAGCCGGGCCACGAAGCCGCTGGTGCTGGTGGGCAGCCAGGCCATGCTGCCGCCCACGCCGGCCGAGGAGCTGCGGTGAGATGTTTTGGGGACAGATGAACTGGTTTGGGGATGGATGAACTGGTCTGGGGATGGTGGAGCCAATTTGGGGGCTGCTGAGCTGGTTTGGGGATGGACAGACTGGTTTGGGGACAGTTGAGCTGGGTTTGGGGGCTGGTGAAATGATGTGGGGACAGCTGAACCAGTTTGGGGGATGGATGAGCCGGTTTGGGGGATGGGTGAACTGGTTTGGGGACAGTTGAGCCAGGTTTGGGAATGGTTCAGCCAATTTGGGGTCTGGTGAGATGATTTGGGGACAGAGGGCTGAGCAGGTTTGGGGACGGTTCAGCCAATTTGGGGTCTGGTGAGCCCGTGTGGGGACAGATGAGTGGGTTTGGGGTCAGATGAGCTGCTTTAGGGATCAATCGGCCAGTGTGGGCACACATGAGCCAGATTTGGGTCTGACTGAACGAGTTCCTGGGCTCAACTGAGCCAAGTTTTGGGGCCAAACCAAGCTGGTCTTGGGCCAAACTGAGCCAGTTTTGGGGCTCTGACTGAGGTGGTTTTGGGGCCAAACTGAGCCAGTTTTGGGGCTCTGACTGAGGTGGTTTTGGGGCCAAACTGAGCCAGTTTTGGGGCTCTGACTGAGGTGGTTTTGGGGCCAAACCGAGCCAGTTTGGGGCCCCAACTGAGCTGGTTTTTGTGCCAAACCCAGCCAGGTTGGGGCCCTGACCAAGCTGGGTTTAGGGCCAAATGGAGCCAGTTTGGAGCCCTGACTGAGTTGGTTTTGGGGCCAAACCAAGGCAGTATGGGTCTCCAACTAAGCTAGTTTGGGACCCTAACCAAGCTGGTTCTGGGGCCAAACCGAGCCATTTTGGAGCCCGACCGACCCGGTTTTGGTGCGTGCTGATGCCCACCTACCTGCAGCGCGGCGCTGGAGGCCCTGGGCATCCCCTGCTACCTTGGGGGAGCGGCACGGGGGCTTCTCCCCCCTGGCAGCCCCCTCCTCCTGCGCCAGAACCGCCGCGACGCTCTCCGCGATGCCGACCTGGTGCTGCTGGCAGGTACTGGGATGGGACACACGCGACACCCGCTGCGTCCCCGTCCCCATCCTGACACCCTGTGTGTGTCCCCAAGGCGCCGTCTGTGATTTTCGCCTCTCCTACGGGCGCCTTTTCAGTCGCCGCGCCGTCATCGTGGCCGTTAACCGGGACCGGGCGCAGCTCCTCCGTAATTCCGACGTCTTCTGGAAACCCCGGCTCGCCGTGCGAGGTGAGACCCTTAACCCCAGCCCTGGCTCCCCAACCCCTGCCTGAAATGGGTGGCGTGGGGTGCGATGAGTTGGGCGTTCTCGGCAGGAGACGCAGCCTCCTTCGTGGTGCGGTTGACGCGGAGCCTGCGGGGCTACGCCTGCCCCGGTGACTGGCTGGAGGGGCTGCGTGAAGCCGATCGGAAAAAGGAGCAGGCTAACCGGTGAGCGCACACGGGACGGGGATGGGGATGGGGACAGGGATGGGGACAGGGGTAGGGACAGGCACAGGCATGGGGACAGTGGTAGGCATGGGGACGAGCACAGGAACAGGGACAGGCACAGATGGAGACAGGGATGGGGACAGGCAGGAGGATGGGAACGGGGACAGGGAGAGGCTCAGGGACTGGGATGGGGACAGGTATAGGGATGAGCATGGGGACAAGCATAGGGACACAGGGATGGGCACAAGAACAGGGATAGTGTTGGATAGGGATGAGCATGGGGACAGGGACGGGCACAAGAATAAGGCTGGTGACAGGGCTGGGGACAGGGAGGGGTATGGATTGGTGGCCTGTTTGGGTGGGGGTTCCCAGCCCCTTTCTGGGGGCTCCCCATTTCCAGTTTTGGGGGATCTCAACCCATTTCCAACTTGGGGGGTGGGCATTCCCAGTCCTTGGGGGATCCCAACCCATTTCCAACTGGGATGGGGGATCCCCCATCCCCATTCTTTGGAGGATCCCACCCACCTCTTCCTTGCCCGGGGGTGTGTGTGTGTGTGGGGTGTCTCCCCCCAACAGGGAGAAGGCAGCGACCCCCACCCCGCAACACCTGAACCCCCTGGACCTGCTGCACCGCCTGGATGCGCTGCTGCCCCCCGAGAGCCTCCTCGTAGCCGACGGGGGTGACTTTGTGGGTACCGCCGCCTACATCGTCCGTCCCCGACGTCCCCTCGCCTGGCTGGACCCCGGTAAGAACCACACACACCCCCCCTCCCCCAGCCCCAGGCACGCTGTCACCGTAGCGGGGACGCACACGGGTGACACCGCCGGCTGTCATCTCCGCAGGAGCTTTTGGCACGTTGGGAGTCGGCGGAGGGTTCGCACTCGGCGCCAAGCTCTGCCGTCCCGACGCGGAGGTACGGGGCTGCGGTGGCCCATGGCGAGGGCGATTACCGTGCCACCTACTATGTGGCCTCATGGTGTTTGTCCCCTCCCCGGCACCAGGTTTGGGTCCTCTACGGTGACGGCTCGCTGGGCTACAGCTTGATGGAGTTTGACACCTTTGTGCGGCACAAGGTCAGATGGTGCCAAAAATGGGGTGAGGTTGTGGGGAAATAAGGTCTTGTCACCGTCCTGGGGTGTCACCGGGGCGTGGTGGCCCTGTGCTTTGTGCCCTACAGACGCCTGTCATCGCGCTGGTGGGCAATGATGCGTGCTGGAGCCAGATTTCCAGAGAGCAAGTGGCTTTGCTGGGAAGCAACGTGGCGTGTGGCCTCGAGTACCTGGGTGAGTACTGTCCCCCCCCTGCTTAGTCCCCAGATTTGGGGTTGACCCCATGTCAGCTTAGGGTAGACTGAGCCAGGCCTGGTGTCAGCACGTCACCCTGGGGAGGATCAAGCCATGCCTGGTAGCATCGTGTCATCCTGGGGTGGATGGAGCCATGCCTGGTGGCATCATGTCACCTTGGATGGAGCCATGCCCGGTGGCACCGTGTCACCCTGGGGTAGATTGAGCTGTGCTGGGGGTCACCACATCACTCTGGGGAGGACCAGGCCATGCCTGGTGGCATCACGTAGCTTTGGGGACCGTCACCTCCAGGGACAATTGGACTGTGCCTGGTGGACCTGTGTCACCCTTGGGAAGATCTGGCCATGCCGGGTGCCACCGTGTCACCCCAGATCTGGCCATGCCTAGTGGCACCATGTCACCCTGGGTCAAGCCATGCCCAGTGACCCTGTATCACCCCAATTATCAAGCCAGTCCCATGGAGGTGACAAGGCCACCACCGCTGTCCCCTCCCTACAGACTACCACGCAGTGGCCGAAGCTCTGGGTGGCAAAGGCTTCGTGGTGGGTCGCCAGGACCGTGAGCAGCTGGATGCCGTCCTCCGTGCTGCGCAGGACGCGTGTCGCCAAGGCTACCCCGTCCTCATCAACGCCCTCATCGGCAAGACCAACTTCCGTGACGGTTCCATCTCCGTCTAGGGACAGCGTCCCCAAAACGTCCTGGCCGTGTCCCCAGCGGGGCAGGAGGGATCAAGGAAAGGGGGGGGGTTTGGGTGACACCGGTGCTGCACACCCAACCCAGGGGACAGCTGCATGTCCCGTCCCCCCCCAGCAATAAAGCAGCACCATCTGCCCCCACCCACCCTCCTGTGCCATCAATTTGGGTGTTGACACCCTAGGGACACCCCAAGTGACACTTTGAGGACTGTCACCCCCCCCCCCCCCCCCCAGCCCCCCTGTCGAGACGGCATCACACCAACACACGCAGAAGGCCTGGCAGCGAGTGCAGCTTGTGTCATTTATTGCTGGTGAGGGTGACAAGGCAGTGGCAGGGCAAAGGGGGGGGGTCAGGCCACCCCGGGAGGGGACAGGGGACAGTTTTGTCACCCTTGCCCCCCCCCCAGGCCTGCCTGCACCCCTTGCCCGGGTGCTTTAACACTGGTGGCTCAGCCCGGCCGGGCCGGTGGTTTCACATTCAGCTGGTTCCTTTAAGGCTAATACTGAGTGAGGCTGGTTTTGGGGAGGGGGGATGTGTGTATTTTGGGGACCCCCCCTCCCCGTTGTAACACTGGCAGTGGGTTTATTTTGGGCATAAAAAGGGTTTTTTTTGTTTGGTTTTTTTTTTTTGTTGCAGGCTGCGGTGACGGCGTCTGCCATCCATCCATGCGTACACACGCACACAAAGCTCGAGTAATAAATAAAGCTCAGCGCTTCCGTACCGGCAGCCCCCACCTTGGGGTGGGGGGGGGCTAGAAAATGGGGGGGGGAGGGGGTCCCCACTGCCACCCAGGCTGGGCATGGGTGGCAGGAGGGAGCCCCATTGCCCTCCTTGGGGTGCACACGCAGCAGGGAAGAGGGTTTGGGGGAGCATGGAGGGGGGGGCATTCCCCCCCCCCCCCCGGCCCCAGCCTGAGTGATGGAGGTCATAGACCCTTGTCAATATTTCCTAATACTGGTTTTGGTTTTTTTTTGGGGGGGGGCAGCCTGAGGGGGCCACCAGGGAAGGGAGAAGGGGGTGAACAGGCACTTGAGGGTAAAATTTGGCCATATAAAATATAAAAAAAGCCGAGCAAGAGGCAGCGAGCCCCACATCCCCCCACCCCCCCCCCCCCAAAAAAAGCAGTGGGGGCGGAATTGGAGCTGGAGCTGTTTGGGGGGGCCCTCACCTCACCGAAGGTGGCATCAGCCTCGCCGTTGGGGTCCCTCCTACTCGGCACTGTGCAAATCGAAGGCAACTAGAGGCAAGTGCTGCTTTTTTTGGTCGCTCTTGCACCGGCGGCGGCATCGGCACCGGTGTCGGTATCTGCATTGGTACCAGTTTCGGCATCAGTACTGGTATCGGCATCGGTGTCTGCATCAGCACCGGTGTCGGCATCATCACCGGTGTCGGCATTGGCGCCGGTCTCACAGGCAGACGTTGATCTGCTTGGCAAGCTCCCGCTCGAGGTCGAGGATGAGCGCATCAAAGTCCTTGAGGTTGAGGCGGGGGCCAAAGGGCGCCTCGGGCTCCTCACCCAGGGCGAAATCAGCCACGAAGAGGGTCCGCCGGTGCGGGGTCCGCCGTGCCGGCACCCCAGTCTCGCCATCCCCGGCTGCCACCTCGTCGTAGTCGGCGTCGCTGGCCGTGCCGGGTACCAGTAGGAATTGGTGGTCGCAGATGCTCCAGTCGCCGGCGTAGCGGTTGCTGGGGGGGCTCTCCGGTCCTCGGGGACGATGACGGGCCACCACCGTGCTCTCCAGCAGGTCCAGTCGCAGTGGTGGCCCCCGTTGCTGCTGCGGGCAACTGGGCTGTGCTCCCTCCCGAAATTGGGGGGCTGAGGCCAAGTGGGGGGCTGCAGAGAGAGCGGTAAAGGTGGGGGGCTGTCACCAGGAGGTTTGTTGGTGTTGGGGGGGGCCACAGAACTTTTGCTGGGAATGGGGGGGGGCAGACCAGCAAGAAGCTGGGAGACCCCAGGAGAGGTGTTGGATGGGGGGGGGGGGGGCATTGACCAGCTGCTGGGAATGGGGAGGGGGGGCCCACAGCAGCAATGTGGGGGTCACAGACCACTGGAGCAGCTGCTGGGGATGGTGACACATGGTGGGGGGTTCACAGACACCTTCCAGAGCCAGGAGGCCCCCCCAAGAGCAATGATATGGGGGTCACAGACCCCTGGAGCAGCTGCCACCAATGGTGGCCCAAGTAGTTGCTGTGCAAAAAGCCCCCCAAAAATGGGCAAGGGTTGCAGGTGTCCCCCCTACCCTGCTTACCTGGCCAGGCCTGCAGCAGGTAATGCAACACCTCGATGTGCCTCTTGAAGTCAACGGCGCTGGCGATGTCCTCACTGTGGGCATAGCTGCGGTTGCTGGTGCCGGTACCGGTGCTGGAGCGCCGGGGCTCCTGGTTCTGGGTGAGCAGGACAGGCCCGAAGCAGACGGCGATGTTCTGCGAGTTCATACGGTTGAAATCGTGGAAGGAGGCCACCAGGCTGAGGTGGTCCAGGAGCCGTGTCAGCGTGGCCTGGGAGACAAGGTGGCATCAACAGGGATGTCCTCTGATGCCACCCCGTTGTCCCACAACCTCCCGAAACAGAGCAGAGAGGAATCGCCCCGGGGGACTTGGCTGCGGATGGTCCCTGGGGCCAAGTCACACAGTGAATGCAGAGGTGGAAATAAATGCTTAAATATCAGAGGGATGTGGAGACCTGTCCCCCCCCGCCTTGAAAAATTCTTGGGGGGGTCCTGAGTAGGGAGGTGACACAGGGATGTGCCCCATGTCACAGGTCAAGAAAAAAGGACCGTCTGCAGTGGCGAGTTAGGATGGGGGGAGACCACGGGGCTGAGCAGCAACGGGATCCCTCCCTGTAATCCCTCACCACAACTGGGCACCCCCTTTTTTGGTGCTGGGCACCCATCTTTTTGGCACTGGGCACTCACCTTCTCAACGTCGGGCAGGCAGTCGAGCAGGGTGACAGCGTCCCGCTCTCCTGGGAGGGTTCGGGGGGGTCGCTTGGCCATGGCCTCCAGCACAACATGGTAGAGTGTGGGGGTGATGAGCGGTGTGGGCAGCTCCCGCAGGTAATCCTTGAGGATCCCTGCAGGTGACAGGACGCAGGGGGGGACGGGACATCAAGCGTGGTCCTGTGGGGTGCACGGGAACCTGCAGGGGCACCCCCACCCCAGGACGAGCACCCACCCGTGATGACGTTGATGTCGGGGTAGAGCTGCTCTGAGAGCGTCACGGCTGCGCTGTCCCTCTCAAAGGCGTCACGAAGCTCTTTCTTGACAGCGGCCGAGCCGCAGAGCCGGTACAATCCCACCACCTGCAAATGGGGACACCGCCACCGTGGTTTTGGGGGGGTTCATCCAACACAGCCCCCTACAGCCATCAACCATAAGTCCCCGCTCACCTTCAGCCCTCGTTTCTCTATCTCAGCCACGCATTTCTGGATGAGCAGAGGCACTTTGGTGGCCGTCTTCTCCCTCTCCACCAGCTGGCCCAGCTCCACGCCGAAAACACGGGGTTCCCGATCACCGGGACTGTCCCACTGCTCCACCAAGGTGAATTTGGAGTAGAGGATACCACGAGGTTGCAGCCGCACTGCCAGCTGCTGGGCCCGGCAACCTGTGGAGCCGAGCGGTACCGTCAACAGGGCGCCGAGTCACCAAAATCCAAACCGACCCCACCACCTGGCCGTACCTCTGAAGATGTGGGGCAGGACCACAGTGCCGTGGCAGCAGAGACGGTTGCGGCAGGAGGTGGGATCCCAGGAGAAGACGATCACCTTGAGGTGCCGGGCACCCTCCAGCTCCAGGTTGAAGGTGTGGTTGAGGCCAAGGAACGCCGTCTTGCAGGGCAGCAAAGCCGTGCGAGCCCGGTTGGCCGCATCCACCTGCAAGACGCAGAAAACCTCCCGGGCTTCGGCCCGTGGTGGCTTCAGGTCCCGCACACCGTGGAGGTGGACGCTCACCAGCCCCGAGATGTGTTGCCCGCACCGTGGTGGCATCTCCCCGCAGCTGTAGGGGCGGAAAGCGCCCACATCCAGCCCATTTTCCCCATCCTCCGGTTCAGCACGCACCCCGGCTTTAGCCGGCAGCTCCGGGGAGTCGCCGTCACTCAAGTAGCCGCCTTTGCCAGCCACTTTGGCTCGCGGCAGCCCCGGCCGGGAAGCCACGCTGCTGTCTAGGTGGTAGCGGCTGATGACGTTGCTGGATTCCTTGCGGCTTTCGGAGGGCGAGGTGCCACCCTCTTGGCCCCGGGGACGGGGGCTGCGTAGGCTCAGCTTCCTCCGTAGCTCCGGCAGCTTCTTCATCTTCATGGAGAGACGACGTACGGTACCTGGGGACTTCACCTTGTTGAGGGAACGGCCCTTCTTGGGGCTGGCAGGGGGCGAGGGGGTGCACAGCCCTGTCCCCGAGCTCACACATGGGATCGGCATCTTCACTGTGGGGGGGGAAAAAGCGGTGAGTGGGTCCTGGGGCGGTGCACTGGGAAGCCTGGGTGGGACAGGGCTGCCCCTGGAAACCGCTGTGGGGTGGAGGGAGGGTCCCAAGGGATGGGGTGGTGGGGGGGGATAACGACACACACTGTCCTGGGGGATAGGGAAGGGATGGGGACTGCAGGGTCTGGGGGACACTTCCCTGGGGGGGGGGGGTCAGGGACTGTGGGGTCCAGAGGATGGTCACCTGGGGGATGGGGAAGGGATGGGGACTGTAGGGTCCAGGAGACATCCTGGGGGACAGGGATGGTGAGGTCCCTTCTGGGAAGGGACAGGAACCACTGGCCTGGGGATAAGGAAGGGATGGGGACCAAGGGATCGGGATGATGTTGTCCTAGGGGACAGGGACCATGGGGTCTGGGGACCGTGGGGTACAGGGGACACCAGGGACAGGGACTATCAGGTTTAGGGACCACAGGGTCCAGGAAACCTCATGGGGGACAGAGAAAGGACAAAGACCACAGGGTACTGCAGACGGAGATAGGACTGTGTCCAGGGGACACTCTCCTGGAGGGGTGACAGGAGGACAAGGGCTTTGGGGGACCAGGGGCCACCACTGTCCCACCTCTCCCTGACCTGTAGTCACGTGCCGCCCCTCACCACAAGCCTGGGTCCTGCCGGCTCCCGGCTCCTCTCCTCGGCCAGCCGTGGACAGTGCTGGGGCCGTGCGAGGTCCGGAGCTCTCTGCCGTCCCCAAACCACTGCGGGGGGGGTCTTCCCTACCCATCTTCGGCGGTGACTCCCCACCACGGCCCCTCTCGATGTCACGACTCCCTCCGCTCCATGTCTTCCAGGAGCTCCCAGGCTGGGGGTCCTCATCTTCGGGGATGGGATTGTACCAAATCTCGCCCTCGCTGCCGGTAGCGCCGGCATCCACCTCAGCTCCACCGCCCGGCTCATCCAGGCCTGGTCCCTTCACCGATGACAGCACCCAGTGCCGGCTGCTCCGCTCCAAGCTCTGCAGGTAGGCACCGTGCCCAGGGCTCCTACTGAGACCACCCAGCTCCCCGGAGCCGTTCACCGCCTCGGCTTCCTCCGCCGGCTCCACGTCTTCCTCGCTGGGCTGCTCGATGCTGGGCCGGGGACTGCTAGCAGCAGGGTCTGGCTTGCTGGCGTCTGCCGGATCTGGGGCGGCTTTGGGAGGCAGTAGCTGCCTCTCATCACGGCCGCCGCAGGAAAACCGGGCCCAGTTTTGCTTGCGGGATGCTACCAGCACCGGCTCCACCGATGCCGCCTCGGGGTCCACTGGAGAATCAGGGCTTGGCGGAGGATGCTCTGCGGGAGGAAGGAAAAGAGCTGGGCTGAGTACGGGGGTTCCCAAAACACCAACGGGGAGCCCACCGGGACACGAGGACCTCTCTCTCTTGTCCGTCCCCCCCCGAGCATTCCACCAGGCCACCCACCATCCTCACCCTGAATCCGTTGCCGTCCCGAATGGGACCCCCCCCTTCCCCATGCCGGCTCTGCCGGGGCGGCGGGCAGGCGCAGGCAGCTGCGCGTAGCCCCTTGCCAAGCGGGATTTCCGGTTGTTTACTGCTGGCCGGACCCGTGGCCGTGCTCCCACCGCCCTGGTGTGGGCAAGGGGAGCCCTGGCAAGGAAATGGGGGGGGGGGGGGCACAGCTGAACCCCTCTGCACCCCAATAGGGACAGGGCTGCACCCCAGTAGGGATGGGGGTGGCTCTGCCCATGTCCCTTGGCTCTGTGCCGCAAGGCAGGGTCCTGTCCCCCCCTGCCTCACACACACACACGGGGGGGGTCACCCCAATAGTGCACCCCCATTCCCTGCACACACCCCCGCAGTTCATTTGTGGCCCCCCCACGTTGTCTGCATCCCTCCAACTCGTGCATCCCAATCTCCCCTCGCACCCCTTTACCCTGTGCAGCCCAAACTCCCCTGCCTTGTGCACCCCAATCCCCCTGCACCCACAGCCCCCCCACCGTGGCACCCCATGGACCCCCACAATCCCCAGGATCCCCCCCCCAGCCCCATGACACCATGGCTCGGTGTGGGGCTCCCCCAGAGATGTGGGGTGGGGGCAGGAGGGACCTGGGGGGGGGAACCCCAACCGCTGTAGGGTACTGAGGGAGCTGGGGTGATGGGTGCCCCTTCCTTGGGGGGCAGAAGGGAAAATGGGGACATGGGGGGGGGGGGCTTGCTGGGGGAACAGGACCCCAGAGTAATGGGAGACCCTTTCTGGGGGGGATGGGAGATATCCCTTTTGGGGGGGGTGGCAGAAGGGACCCCAGGGTGATGGGGGTCCCTTCCATGGGGGGCAGGAGAGACCCTGGGTGATGGGGGACCCTTCCTTGAGGGGTCCCTTCGGGGGGGGGGGGCAAAAGGGACCCCAGGGTGATGGGGGCTCTCTTCTTTAGGGCATATAACCCCGAAGCGATGGGGTATCTTCCTTAGGGGGGATCCCTTCCTTTTTTTGGGGGGGGCGGGTGGGCACGAGTGACCCCAGGGTGATGGGACAGGCCTCTTCTTTAGGGTACAGGACCCCAGAGTGATGGAGGACCCTTCCTTGGAGGGGGACGGACGGACGCAGGGGAGACCCCAGGGTGATGAGGGGGTCCCTTCCTTGGGGGGGGGGGGGGGTGGTCCCTTCCTCTGGGGGGTCCCTTCCTTGGGGGGGAGTCCCTTCCTTGGGGGGGGTCCCTTCCTTGGGGGGGGGGGGGTCCCTTCCTTGAGGTGGGGGGTGTCGAAGGGACCCTGGGGTAATGTTTGGGGGGGGGTGGGGGGGGTTGTTGTCCGTACCTCTGTCCTTGGCGTCCGCCTTCTTGCCCCGCGGGCGGTCGCGGCCCCTCAGGCGGGAGAAGGTCCGCCGCAGCAACGGCTCCGCCATCTCCCGCCCCGCTCCCCCCTCACCGGGGTCTCCTCACACCCCTGGGCAACCCCCGACCCCTCCACCTCCTCGGCCTCGTCCAGGTCCCCTTTCAGTCCCTCTCGGTCCCCTCAACCCAACCCCGGTCCCCCCTCAGGCCCTTCGTCGTCGTCGTCGTCGCCGTCCCCCGCCTTCTCCCCTCCTCACAGCGGCGGGGCCTGAAGCGGCGGCGGCGCCGCCATCCCGCGGCGCGAATTCCTGGGATGCCGCCGGCAGCGCTGCCGGGAGCTGTAGTCCGGAACCACCGGGACCACCCCCCGCTACAGAGACAGCCCCCCCAAGCTTGAACCGGGAACAACCCCTCCGAACCGACAGGGACCCCCCCAGGAGCGGGGACAGCCCCCCCAGAAGGAGAGAGAACCCCCCCCCCCCCCCTCAGATCCCGGCCCACAGCCAAAGGGTGAGGGGATGTGGGGAGGTTTGGGGGGGATTTGGGGGGTCGAGGGGGGGTATTTGGAGGGCTGGAGGGTATTTAAGGGGGGCTGGGGGGTATTTGGGGAGCCTTAGGGGGTATTTGGGGTCTGGGGAGTATTTGGGGGGAGGGTGGGTGTCTGGAGGGAGATTTAGGGGGAGTATTTCGGGGTCTGGAGGGGGGTTGGGGGGGATTTGGGTGTCTAAAGGGGGACTCGGGGCGTATTTGGGCATCTAAAGGGGGATTTGGGGGGTATTTGGGAGTCTAGAGGGGGATTTGGGGGGTTTTTGGGAGTCTAGAGGGGGATTTAGAGGAGTCTGGAGGGTATTTAGGGAGGTCTGGGGGGTACTTGGGGGAGCTGTGTGGTGGGGTGTTTGGGGGTCTGTGAGGTATTTAGGGGGGGGTCTAGGGGTATTTGGGGGTCTGGAGAGGGATTTAGGGGAGTCTAGGGGGGTATTTAGGAAGGTTTGGGGGAGTAACTGGGGTACGTGGGGAGTTCTTGGA
Organism: Astur gentilis; assembly: GCF_929443795.1. Classification (NCBI taxonomy): domain Eukaryota; kingdom Metazoa; phylum Chordata; class Aves; order Accipitriformes; family Accipitridae; genus Astur; species Astur gentilis. Next base: position 1,170,916 of record NC_064888.1, read on the forward strand.
GGAGCTCTGGAAGCAGGTATTTGGGAGAATTCCCAAATTCTCCCAAAATTTGGGAGCTCTGGGGGGGGTATTTGGTGGTATGGGGGAGATTTAGAGGGGTCTGAGGATATTTGGGGAGACATGGCTGGTATTTGGGGGTCTGTGAGGCATTTAGGGGGGTCTGGGGGTATTTGGGGGTCTAGAGGGGGATTTAGAGGAATCTGGAGGGCATTTAGGGAGGTCTGGGGAGTACTTGGGGAGCTGTGGGGTGGGGTATTTGGGGGTCTAGAGGGCCTTTTAGAGGGGTCTGGGGATATTTGGGGCAGACCTGGCAGGTGTTTGGGGGGTCTGTGAGGCATTTAGGGGGGTCTAGGGGTATTTGGGCATCTGGAGGGGGATTTAGGGGAGTCTGGGGGGGTAATTGGGGATCCTGGGGGTACTTGGGGGAGCTCTGGAGGGGGTTATTTGGGAGAGCTCTGGGGGAGATTTAGTGGGGTCTGAGGATATTTGGGGGAGACATGGCTAGTATTTGGGGGTCTGTGAGGCACTTAGGGCAGTCTAGGGATATTTGGGGGTCTAGAGGGGGATTTAGGGGAGTCTGGGGGTATTTGGGGGAGACCTGGCAGGTATTTGAGGGTCTGTGAGGCATTTAGGGGGGTCTGGAGGTATTTGGAGGAGCCCTGGGGGCTATTTGGGAGTCTGGGGGTGTTTGAGGGAGACCTGGGTGGTATTTGGGGGTCTGGGAGATATTTAAGGGGGTCTGGGGGGTATTTGGAGGGTCCTGGGGGAGTTATTTGGGGGTCAGGGAGGTATTAAAGAAAGTCTAGGGGGGGCATTTGGGTGAGCCCTGAGGAGTATTTGGGGGTCTAGAGGGGGATTTAGGAGGTCTGGGGAGTACTTGGGGAGCTGGGGGATATTTTGGGGAGCCTGAAGGTAATTGAAGGGATCATGGAGGATTGTGGGGAGCCTGGAGGCCCAAGACCCTCCCGCCCCAATCCTCCATGTGGCATCACCCCCGAAACCACCGCTGCTCTGCCGAGTGACTCCAAAACCCAGAGCCAGGAGCTGCCCTGCACCCATCCACCCCACACCATCAGGGGTCCCCCATCCCATGCAGCCCCCCCCACCCCGTCACTAGAGCAAGGCCTCACTCTGCATACATGTTTATTACCCTGCAGGCAACCCCACTCCACCCCGTACCCCAAATTTTCCCCAGAGATCCATCCATGGACCCCAAACGGATGTGCTGAAGGTCAGGGCTACATCCTGGAGTGCTGCAGGTTAGATGTGGCAAGTGGAAAGGGGTCGGGGGGAGCCCCCAGAGGGGGTGGTGGGTGCTGGGTGGGGGGTCAGGGATCTTGGTGTGTCCCTTGCATGCTCAGGGGTGTCCCTCACACACCCAGGGGAGTTGACTCGTGCAGGGATAGTCGTACCACTCGCCATCCTCCCTCACCACTGCACAGTTCTCCTGGTGCCCGCCGTTGGGCTCATTCCTGTGCCAAAAGCTGCAACGAGATGGGAGGGGGGGATCGGGACAGCTTAGGGGTGTCCCCCTGCGTCCCTAAGCCCTCATCCCTTGTCCCCAGCGCCTGCTGGGCTGTACCTGCTTTCCCGGGGTAGGATAGTCCCGTTTGCCCGCTTCCAGGTACCCTCGACCTCTTCATCCCTGATGCCGAGCCAGGAGGAGGTTTGCAGTATGGTCCGGATGTGATCCTGGGGGCAAAGGCAGCGTCACCCCCATGGCAGAGCCCCCCCCAATCCCCTGCCCACCCTTGGGGACAGCGGGGGACAGCAAGTCCTGGTGGCAGGTAGGACCTGATGCCATATCTCCCCCCTCAATACCCCACTTCTCCCCAGTGCTGACACAACCTCTGCCCTGGAGCGGGGGGATGTGGGGGGGAGTTTGGGGATTTTTTTTGGTATCGGGGGACAGTTCAGAGGAGATTTGGGGTCGGGGACAGCAGGGTGAGGGTCCATAGGACACTAGGGCTGGGGTTAAGTTCAGGTTATACACAGGTTTGGGGTCACAGTTATGAAAAATGAGGGTTAGGGTTCAAGTTAGAGCCTCATTGGGGTCTGGACCATCTTAGGGTTGGTTTAAGTCCTATATATTTAGGGTTAGGGATGGGTTAGAGCCTCATTGGGGTCTGGAGGATCTTAGGGTTAGCTTAAGTCCTGTGTATTTAGGGTTAGGGCTGGGCTAGGGCCCTGGTGGGGTTTGGACTGGCTTAGGGTTAAGTCAAGTCCTATAAATATATGTTAGGTTTAGGATAGGGATAGGATTACAGTTATGGATAATCAGATTAGGGTGGTGGTTAGGGACAGGGTTAAGGTTAGGGTTAGGGTCAGGGTCAGGGTTATGGTGAGGTTTAGGATTAGGCTTAGGTTTAGGGATAGATTTCAGATGGATTCGGTTCAGTTAAATTAGGGTTATGGCTCTCTTAGGAATGGGGTTGGGCTTAATTGCAGAAATATTAGGTCCTAGAGTGTAAATTTTGGGTTAAAAGGACAAAAATTGGGTAAAGCTTAGGGTGAGGGCTCAGCAGCACCCACTTGTGGGAAAAGTGAGGTGTGGGGTGACACCAACCTGTCGTAGGGTTCAGGACAGGGTTTAAGGGCTTTCAGCCGCTGCCCATCCCACAGAAGATCATAACCTCCCCACAAAGCCCACCTCAGGCACCACAGTGTCCCCCCTCCCCATCCCCTTTCCTGGATGCCTGGATCTGTCCCCCCTTCACCTTCTCCTCGGGGCTGTCCACCTCCAGGAGCTGCATGCCCAGGACCGAGCAGAAGTGCTGGGCCTTCTCCCAGGAACTCACCGTCTTGGAATAGAAATAGCAGGACTTCCCAAAATGGGTCCAGCCTTTGGAGCAAGGGGGACAGCCTGGGAAGGGGGGACACAGAAAAGTGTGTGGGGGTCACCCCTCAGCTGGGGCTGCGAGACCCCATAAACTGGGAACAGCCCTGGCCGGAGCCACAACCCCAGCTGCTGGGCATCCCCACTGGGTTAGCGTCACAGCTGGGTTAGGGTTAGAGCCCTGCTGGAGTTTGGGTTAAATCCTTTATATTGAGGGTTAGGACTGGGTTAGGGTCCCATTGGGGTTTGGGTTTAGCTTTAGTCCTATATGTTTAGGGTTACAGCTGAGTTGGGGTTAGGACCATGCTGAATTTTGGGCCAACTTAGGGTTATCTTAAATCCTAGATATTTAGGGCTATGGCTGAGTTAGAGTTAGGACCCCACTGGGATTAGGGCTTCTTTAGGGTTAATTTAAATCCTATATATTTGGGGTTAGGACTGGGTTCGGATTATTGAGGTTTGGGCTAGATCAGGGTTAGTTTAAATTCTACATATTTAGGGTTACGAACAGTTTATGCTTAAGGCCCTGCTGGGGTTTGGGCTAGATTAGGTTTAAGTTAAGTCGCATGTATTTAGGGTTAAGTCTGCATCAGGGTTAGGGTCCCATTAGGGTTTGGGCTCAGTTAGGGTTAGGTTAAGTCACCTAAGTCACCCTAAAGGTAGGGTTAGGTCAGTTTAGGGCCTTATTGCAGTTTGAGTTTAGTTTAAGCTGTATCTGTGCCAGGTTAGGGCTGAACTTTGTCCAGTGTAGGGTTAGGTAAAGCCCTAAATATTTGGGATAAAGGTGCCAGGACTGACAGGAGCGGGAACAGACGTCATCCTTGCTCCCGTGGACAACCCAGCGGCTCCACTCGCGGTTCCCGGTGTAAAGCATCACCGTGTGCTGTGGGTGGTTGCCGTAATTGAAGTAGAGATCATAGCCAACGAGTGCCAATAGCCCGCCGTCACGGCACTCCCACCGCTGCAGCTCGCTGTCGTCCCGGCACGGCTCCAGCCCCACGACTGCCCAGCTTTGCCCGCGGGTTGCCGTAATGCAGTGCTGGCTCCCCCAGCCCCGTAGCCGGCCCCCTTGTAACCACTGGAACCGTTGTGCCGTGGCATCGGGCTGGCACGTCGTCACCATCAGTTGTTGCCCCCTGGCCTCCACGCACTTGCGGTGGTCTTCGTTGTACAGCAGGAAGGAGCAGGAGGCTGCGGAGAGGTTCCCGGTGAACCGGGGGACACACATGGAGATTGAGGACACGTCTGTGGGTGTCACAGCGGAAAGGAAGGGGAGGTGGGGGGACACACGGCATGGACACACACCCACATTCGGCACCTTCTTCACCTTCTCTGCCTCCAGCGCCTCCGTCAGGGCTGCAACTGTGGGGGGGGACACGGGGACACACGCACACACAGGTCACCCTGTCACTGCAAGGTACAGGGTGTCCCAGAGCCGTTGCTGTGGCAGGGGTGGGAGAGGGGCTGGTGTTGAGGGGTGCTGAGGACTTGCACCCCCCCTGGAGACCCCCAACACCCCAATAACCTTAAGTCTGCTACCCAGCAGCCCCGGCATCGTCTCCCCAGGTGGAAGGGGGCTCCCCCAAGCCCCACAGAGCCCCGCTACTCACTGTGCTGTGAGCCGACAGCGAGAAAGATCACGTTCATCAGCACCGAGACACCCAGTGCCACGGTGCCCACCAGCACCAGCTTCTCCCTGGAGCAGCACCCTGACGCTGAGGAGGGTGGGTGAGTGACGGCCAGGCCCTGGTTTGGGCAGAGCCGGGTGGCACTGGCTTTAACCGCAGCGTGGTTTTGTCCTTTTGACGATGCTCTCGCCCTTGCCCATGCCGTACCTGGGGGGTCAGGCACGTGCTTCTGGCTTGGCACAGTGATGGCGGAGTCCAAGGGCTCGTACGGGTTCTCCTCCGTGGAGCACAGGTCGCTGCAGGCTGGGGAGGGGATAGCGGTGAGGGGATATCCCCCTCCCAGTGCCACCATGATCCCTGAGGACTCCCCTCAAGCACGAGGGTGGGGGATTTGCCCTGGTGCCACTTCTCTGAGGACCCCCCCAGGTGTCTCCGACCTCCCCAGGGATCACCCTTGGGCACCAAGGATGGAAATGGGGGTCCCCTCCAGTGCCACTGTCTGCCTTGGGGACCCCCTTCTTGGACACTGGGGGTGGGAGAGTCTCCCCAGGGGTCACCAACCGTCCCAGGGATGCCCCCTTGGACACCAGGCACAGGGACGGGGATCCCCCTCAGTGCCACTGCCCACCCTGGGGACACCCTTCAGGTACCAGGGGTGGAGATGGGGGGTCCCCTTCGGTGCCCCCTTGGGTGCCTTCTAAGTGCCACCACTTTCCCCGGGACCCCAGTTGGGCACCAGGGATGGAGATGGAGATCCCTCCCTGGTACCACAGTCCATCCTGGGGACCCCCCCTCAGTCACCAGGGATGGGGGAGCCCCCCCCGGGTGCCACCACCCATCCTAGGATCCTCCCTTGGATACTGGGGACAGAGACAGGGGATACCCCCAACACTGTGAGACCCCAAAAGTGACATGGGGTGTGCATTAGGGACTGCTGGGCTTGGCCCCACCCCATCCAGCACCCTGGGGTGCTCCCTACCTTCCCCGCCGCTGAGCTCCAGCTCCCACATTTGCCCCTGCCCGGCTTGGCTGGACTCGATGTTGCCGTACATCGTCCCTGCAGCGCTGAAGAGCTGTCCCCAGTGGGTGTCCCCGCCGATAAATCCTCCGGGAAGCGGATGAGGGGGGGGTGCCGGATGAACCCTTGCCCCGGGGGGGCCCCCGAGCACCCGGCAGCTCCCTCCCTGCACCCCAAAGCTTGGCTGGAGGTGGTACCACCAGTGACAGTCCCCAGTGGGTGCTGGCAAAGACCCCAGTGTCCCTAGGGTCTCGGTGCAGGAAGGCCCTGTTGGGGGGGGTGGGGGGGCAAGGGTGCTGCCTGGTTGGGGGGGTTGGTGCTGGGTGGCATGTGGGGGACTTGGGGACAGCAAGGGCTGGGTGTCCCCATGGCAGAGGTGTCCCTGTGGCAGTGCCTGGGGTGTCACCATGCCCAGAGTGCCCCCCCATGCCCACACTCAGCAGATGCCGGTGTCCCCGTGGCAGTGCCCATGGTGTCCCTGTCACCAGGGTGTCCCCATGCCCGGCACATCCCTGGCGTCTGCCCACACCTGGGTGCCCCCACATCCATCCCAGCACCAGTGGGAGAGCCGGGTGGCCCCGAGACGGATGCTGGCCCCACACCAGCTCTGGCCGCGCAGGAAGAACTGGGTGCTATCAGCACCCACCAGCCCCAGCCATGGCTCCCCGGCCACCCGCCGGCACCCGGCTTATCGCATCCGGTGAGAGTGGGCACCCAATGCCGTGGGGCGGGCACAGGGCTGCAGGGCTGGCCATGAGGCCGTGGCAGAGCCAGCTGTGCCGTGGTGGTCATGGGTGTCCCGTGGTGGTGCCGGGTGTGTCGCGGTAGGGTTGGGTGTGTTGTGGTGGTATCAGGTGTGCTGTAGCTCTGCCAGGTGTCCCATGGTGGTGCCGGGTGTCCCGTGGTGATGCCACATGTTCCACTGTGGTGCTCGGTGTCCCGTGGTGATGCTGGGTGCTCCATGGTTGTACTGCCTGTATTGTGGTGTTGCCAGGCGTCCTGTGGTTGTGCCAGGTATGCCACAGTGATACTGGCTGTCCCATGGTGGTGTTAGGTGTGCCATAGTGGTGCTGGCTGTGCCAGGTGGCCTATGGTGGTGCCAAGTGTCCCATGGCTGTTCTGGGTGTCCCATGGTGGTGCCAGTTGTGCCATGGTGATGCCGGGTGTCCCATGGCTGTACTGGGTGTCCCATGTCGGTGCCAGGTGACTCATGGTGATGTCAGCTGTCCCACGGCGGTGCCGGCTGTGCCAGGGCTGAGCCGGCTGTCCCGTGGTGGTGCCGGCTGTCCCCACGGCTCCCCCCCACCTATCCCCGTCCTCGCAGGACCCCCCCCCCACCACCCCTTCCGTTCCCCCGTGTGTCCCCAGAGGTGTGTGTCGTCGTCCCCCCGCAGGGGTCCCCACGCGTGTCCCCGTCTCTCCCCACGCGTGTGTCCCCCTCCGCGGCCGCCAGGTGGCGCCGTCACGCCCGGAGGGGCGGGGCCGAGCGCGGGGAGGCGGGGGTCGGTACCGGGGAGCGGGAGACACCGGGAACGGGGGATACTGGGAACGGCGAGCCGGGACTGGGGTGAAGCCGGTGGGGGAGGCACCCGGTACCGGGGAGCAGGGGGAGCCGATACCGGGGAGGAGGGGTCTGTACCGGGCTGCGGGGCCCGGATACTGGCAAAGAGATGGGTGTACTGGGCTGGTACCGGGGAACTGGAAAGCTGGTAGTGGGGGACCAGCTTGGGGCTGGGGGAGGCACTGGGGAGTGGGACCCATCGGTACCAGGGCACCGGGTTGCCCATGGGGACCTGTCCCTATCACCTGTGTCACCATCACCAGCTGGGCCCAGCACCCATCACTGGTGTCCTGGTGTCCCTGGGGTGTCCCCAGTACCGGCTGGGGGAGGGATCCACCACCACCCCAGTGTGACACACACACCCCCCTTGGGTGCTGCCTGCTCACCCCTTCTCTTCTTGCACCGCAGACAGGACCCAGGAGGACACTGGCAGCACTGAAACCACACCGGGGTGCCGGGACGGGATGGACACCGGCAGCGCTGATTTGGGACCACAATGCCAGACTGGGGCAGATGCCGGCAGTGCCGAATTGATGCCAGTGAGTCAGGACAGTGAAGACACCGGCAGTGCTGATTTGAAGTCACCATGCCAACACCGAGCAGATGCTACCAGTGCCAAACTGACACCAGGCAGCCAGGACAGGGCAGGCACCGGCAGTGCCAAAATGATGCTGCGGTGTTGGGCTGATGCTGGCAGTGCCAACTGGGGGCTGCAATGCCAGGATGACAGTGCCAAACCGATGCCAGCATGCCAGGGCCGGGAAGATGCCAACAGTGCCATTTTGGGGACACACCACCAGAACCAGGCAGACACCAGCAGCTCCAAACTGATACCAGGGTGCCAGGATGAAGCAGCCATCAACAGTGCCAGTTTGGGGACGCAATGCCAGGACACGGCAGATGCCGGCAGCACCAAATCAGCCCCACAGAACCAACCCGAGGAGGATGCCGCCAAGCCTAGCTGGCACAACGGTGAGGCCATGGCAGTGAGTGCCCGTCCCTTTCGGTGTGGGGCATGTGGGAAGCGGTTCGGGGCGAGTGCCACGCTGATGCGGCACCAAGCGCTGCACGGAGCTGAGCGCCCCTTCTCCTGTGCCGAGTGTGGCCGCGGCTTCTGCGACCGGGCGGCGCTGGCAATGCACCGGCGAGGGCACACAGGCGAGCGCCCCTTCGCCTGCACCGAGTGCGGCAAAGCCTTTGCCGGCAGCGCGGGGCTGCTGGTACACCAGCGGGTGCACACGGGCGAGCGTCCCTTTGCCTGCGCCGAGTGCGGGCAGCGCTTCCGGCAGAGTGCCCACCTTGCCCAACACCACCTGGGCACCCATGGCACGGGGCGCCCGCACCCCTGCCCGCAGTGCGGCAAAGCCTTCGCTCTCCGCTCCACGCTGGCCCGGCACGCTCAGACCCACACTGGCGAGCGGCCCCATGCCTGCGGTGACTGCGGGCGCCGCTTCCGCCAGCGGGCTCACCTGGTCCGGCACCGCCTGGCACACACGGGCGAGCGCCCCTTCCCCTGCGGCGAGTGCGGCAAAGCCTTCGCCCTCAGCGCCACGCTACTGCGGCACCAGCTGGTGCACACCGGCGAGCGCCCGCACCGCTGCCCTGACTGTCCCCGCGCCTACACCCAAAGCGCCTACCTGGCCCAGCACCGCCGCAGCGCCCACGCCGGCCAGCGGCCCCACGCCTGCCCCGAATGCCCGCGGGCTTTCGCCGACCGCGCCAACCTCTTGCGGCATCGCCGGGGTCACGCCGGTGCCCGGCCCCACGTCTGCGGGCAGTGCGGGCGACGCTTCGCCCAGCGGTCGCATCTCCGGGCGCACGCTGGCACCCACGGTGGGCAGGGTCCCTTTGCCTGCGAGCAGTGCGGGCAGCGATTTGGGCGACGGGCAGCGCTGGCAGCTCACAGGCGGGCACACGGCGGGCAGCGGCTCTTTGCCTGCGGGCAGTGCGGGCAGCGCTTCACCCAGCGAGCCAGCCTGGTAGAGCATGGCCGGCGACACACGGGTGAGCGGCCTCACCGTTGTCCCCAGTGTCACCGCGGTTTCCGGCATCGCTCGGCACTGCTGCGGCACCGGCGGGCGCATGCCGGTGAGCGTCCCTTTCCCTGCGCCCACTGTGGCCGCCGTTACAGCCGTAGCTCCAACCTCCTCCTGCACCAGCGAGTCCACGCGCCTGACTAGCACCCATGGGTGCCGCCACGGGGGTGTTTGTACAAGCGTTACGGGGTGCCAACAAACACCGTGCCATGGCTTTTGCTGCGCCGGCAGGGGTTGTCCGGTGGTGTCACCCTGGAGCCAAGCGCATCATGTCCCTGTGCCAGCCCCCGGCCTTGAAGCCTTTATCCCCACGGGATGAGCTTGGTTAGTTTTAAATACTACTACTACTACTACTAATTAAAAAAGAAAATGTACAGCTGGGTTTGTTTTAAATAATAATAATAATAATTAAAAAAAAGAAAAAGAAAAATGAAAATATACAGCAGTCACTTCCCCTCCTCCCCAGCGGGGCACGGCCGGGCCTTGGAGGGGGGATTTGGGCCAGTGCAACAGTGCAGGAGGGGGGAAAAATGGGGGTCCCTGGAGCCCCCCGCGTCACCCCAGCTTGGGGACGGCAACGGGGACAAGCCAGGATGAATGGGAAAGTGCCGCGGGGCCGAGTCCCAGCCAGGGAAGCGGCCGCAGAAAGGGGGATCGGGGTGGGGGGGGAACGACACCCCCGGGGTGCGGAGGTAGTGCCGGCTCTTGGGCTCCTTCGGTTGCGTTTGGGGTCAGGTGTGGGGTGCGGAGGGGTCCTGGGCTGGGCTCGGGCGGTGCCGCAGGCTCTTCTCCTCCTCCTGTGGAGAGATGGGACATGGGGACACCAGGACGGGGACACAGCGCAGCACCCACGGGCTCCAGGCTGTCCCTGAGTCCATTTAGGGGTGTCTCCATGGCCAGGAGCAGGATCTGCCCCAGGGGCACCCCATTTTGGAGGGTCTCCACGGCCAGGGACACTCACAGCCTCCAAAGCGCCGGTGCTGGCCCACTCGGAAGGGGCGAACGCGTCCTCCTCGCCCCGCACTGGCTCCATCCCCTCGTCCTCGTACTCAGTGAGGTAGTCGGACTCTTCTGGGGGGACAAAAGGGGGCACAGGGTCAGGCCCCATATCCGGATTTAGCCCTGTATCGGGGACCCCTGCCCAACTCACCGTCGGCATATCCGTCGGACAAGTAGGGCTTGGCGGGCTCGATGCGGGACACGATTTCGGCCAGGTCGGTGAAGCCGGCGCTGGGACATGTGAGGACCTATGGGAGGAAAAGGGGGGGCCCCCGAACAGCCCCCGCCCCAGCACGAGAAGGGTGAGGATGGAAGGGGCAGGAGGAGAGACGTGAGATGGGTAAGGGGGTGGAAGGGCATCAGGGGACACAGTGAGAGGGACAAAAAGTGACAGGAGATGGACCAAGGAAGGGACAGGAGATGGACCAAGAAGGGGACAGGAGGATGCCAGTGTGGGACATGAGATGGATGAGGGTCGAAGAGAACAGGAGATGGACCAAGGAGGGGACAAGGATGTTGGAGGGCACAGGAGAGGGACCAAAGAGACAAGAGGTGGACCAGGGTGGGAGGCACAGGAGGATGGCCCAAGGGGACAGGAAGATGATGGGAAGGGACAGGAGATGCACCAAGGTGGCAGGGACAGAAAGATGGACCAAGGGGACAGGAGGATGGCAGTGACCATCAGGAGATGGACCAAGGGTGGGAGGACAGCAGATGGACCAAGGCACACAAGGATGGACCAAGGAGGGGACAGGAGGATGGACCAGGGTAGGGGGGACAGAAGGATGGACCAAGAGGATGGAAGGATGCTGGGGAGAGACAGGAGATGGAGCAGGGTAGCAAGGTCAGGAGGATGACCAAGGAGGATGAAGCAGGGCAGGGAGGGACAGGAAGATGCCAGTGAGGGACAGGAGAACACCAGGGGGACAAGCTGCACCAGGAGGGCTAGAAGGACACAGGGGAGACGGAGGGGACAAGGGACAAGGCAGCGTGCTGCTCCCTGAAGATGGCTCCAGGGCCAGGGGGAAAAAAAATAAATCCTTAAAATCAGGGTGCCAGGGCCAGGGTGGCCCAACCCAGGATGCCCCAGGGCAGGTCCCCAGGCAGCCACCGCCACCCGTGAGCCCCAGTGCCAACCCCTGCTCACGTCCATGCGTTTGCTCTCGTAGAAGTCAGCCGAGCGCCGGTCCTTCACCATCTTCTCGATGATGTCACCCCGGCTCCAACCATCGAAGACCACCTTGCCGTGCTGGTAGCCCACATCCTGCAGGGACAGCGGCCGCAGCACGTCGGTGGCCCGGGCACCCCAAACGATGGCCTGGGGCACCTCAGATGACAGCCTGGGCACCCAACTGATGGGTAGGACATCCCAACTGATGGCCCAGGATACCCCGTTGATGGCTGGAGCACCCAACTGATGGCTGGGATATGCCAAACGATGACTGGGACACTCAACCTAGTCAGGACCCCCCAAATGATGGCCAAGGGTACCCCACTGATGGCTGGGGCACCCAACCAATGGCTCAGGCAGCCCAACTGATGATCAGGGAGCCCCAAATGATGAGCTGGGTACCTGGAACGATGGTCCAGGCACCCCAAATAATGGCCAGGACATGGCAATTATTGGTCCAAGCACCTCAAATGATGGCTCAGGCACCCCCAGATGATGGTCCAGTCACTCTGTTAATGGCTGGGGCACCTGAATGGTGGCCTGAGCACCCAACTGATGGCTGGGGCACTCCACCAATGGCCAGGACACCCCAACCCGTGGACCAGAGCACCTCCAAATGGTGGCTGGGGCACCCAATCAATTGCTGGTTGACCCTACCTGATGGCCAGAAGACCCTGTTAATGGCCTGGACACCCAACCAATGGCAAGGGCACGTCAATCCACATCTGGGGCACCCCATTAGTGGCCAGGGCACCCCAATCAATGGCCAGGACACCCCAACTGATGGCTGGAGAACCTCAGCCCATGGCTTGGGGTACCTCACTGATGGCCTGAGGCACTCTAAAAGATGGTCCAGGCCACCCCACCGGCCTCCTCATCCCCCAACTCACATAGATCTCGTCGAACTTGCCAAAATCCATGGTCTTGAAGCGATCGATGGGGGGGCGGATGTACTCGCAGTACGAGCTGGACTTCACCACCTCCAGCTGCCGCACACACGACACGTAGGCCAGGCGGGACTGGATCTCCGCCATGTCGGGCACCTGCGAGGATGAGGCGCTCAGAAACCTGCCCGCACCATCTCACCAGCATCCCCGCGTCCCACCAGTCCTCACCTTGACTTTTTCAGCCCAGGGGTTGAGACGTTTCCAGAGAAGCCACCAGCCAGACAGGCTGTCCCCATAGTTGCACAGGTCCGTCTCATCCTGGCTGCCCACGTCGATGGCGATCACCGTCTTGGCACCCAAGTTGCGGGCGATGTCGGCTGCAGGGTGGGAAAGGAAGAAGCTGGGTTGGCAGCATTGTGGTTTCCCCCGGTCTGAGCCCGTGGCGAGAGGTGGTGGCACAAGCGGAGCCGGGAAATGGGGTTGAGAGATTGTCCCCGAGCCTGGGCTGGATGGCAAAGCCATGCTGGGGCTCGTGGTGGGACAAGCAGTGTCCCATGGGTGCCAGAGTTGGGGACAGGAACCCAGCGGCAGGACATGCCGGTGGGGAGCAGAGCAGTGACGCAACCTGGTGCACGTGCTGGGGCAACAGGAGGGCACAGGCAAGTTGCAGCATCTGTGGTGGGATGCGAAGGAGCGTGGAAATGCCCCAGGAGAACACCTGGTGGTGAGGACACCAGGAGACGATGTGAGGTGGATGGAGACGGCTTGCACGTGGAGGAGGATGGAGATGCTCCAGGAGGGCGCCTGGTGCTGAGGACAACAAGAGATGATGATGCAACATGGAGAAAGGTGGTTTGCACGTGAAGGAGGATGGAGATGCTCCAGGAGGGTGCCTGGTGCTGAGGACACCAAGAGACAATGATGCAGGATAGAAGAAGGTGGCTTGGAAATGAAGGGGCATGAAGATACTGCAGGAGGCCACCCAATACCAAAGACACCGAAAGACAGTGCAGGATGGAGGAAGGTCACTTGCATGTGAAGGAGGATGGAGATGTCCTGGGAGGGCACGCGGTGCCAAGGACACCAGGAGGTGACACAGAATGGAGGGAGGAGGCTTGCACGTGAAGGAACATGGAGATGTTCTGGGAGGCTACCTGGCATCGAGGACACCAAGAGATAGTTTGAGATGGAGGGAGGTGCCATGCATGCGAAGGAGCATGGAGGGCAGCTGGTGTCAAAGACACCAAGAGATAATTTGAGATTACAGGAGGTGACTTGCACATGAACAAGGATGGAGATGCCCCAGGAGGTGACCTGGTGTGAGGAAGGAGTAGATGAGGCAGGACGGACAAAGGTGGCTTGCGCATGAAGGTGTACCAGGAAGGCACCCAGTGCCAGGGCCACCAGGAGATGGTATGAGACAGAGTGAGGTGGCTTACCCGTGAAAAAGCATGGAGGGCACCTGGTATCAAAGACACCAAAAGCTGGTACAAGACAGACGGAGGTGTCTGGCAGGTGAAGGAGAACAGAGAGGCCCAAGGAGGGCACCTGGAGCTGAGAACATCAAGAGTGGATGATGTAAGATGGACGAAGGTGGCTTGCACGTGATGAAGCATGAAGATGTCCCAGGAGGACACCTAATGCTGGGGACATCAAAAGATGGTGCAGGATGGAGGGAGTTGGCACCTGTACCTGCAGGAGCACAGAGATGCCTTGGGAGAACACCCAAAGCTGAGGATACCAGGAGAGGATGATGCAGGATGGAGGAAGGTGGTTGGCACCTAAGGAGCATGGAGATGCTCTAGGAGGGTACTAAGGACACCCAGAGATGATGCAAGATGGAGGGAGGGTTTTTTGCACATGAAGAAGGATGAAGATGACCTGGGAAGCCACCCTGGTGCTGACAACACCATGAGACAGCGCAAGACTGTGTGACTTTTCTGGCACGTGAAGAAGGATGAAGTTGCCCTGAGAGGATGCCCAACACCGAAGACACCAAGAGATGATGCAAGATGAAGGGATGCATCTTGCATATGAATAAATCTGAGGATGCCGTGGGAAGCCACCTCATCCTGAGGACACCAAGAGATGATGCAAGATGGATGAACATTTTTTTGTTTTGCATGTGAAAGAGGATGAAGACACCCTGAGCGGATGCCCAGCAATGAAGACACCAAGAAGATGCAAACCCAAGCAAGATGTCCCAAATCCAACCTCAACGTCTCCAGCCGTTGAGACCCCATCTCGTGGTGGCCATGCGGCCCCCACCCAACCGCCCGCCGCCGCCCCTGGGGCCAGACCTGGCGCCGCATCGGCTGCCGCCCCGGTTGGGCCGTGGCGGTGACGGCGTTGAGCTGCTACTTGCCTGGCAGGTTGTTGATGTAACCACCGTCCATCAGTAAGTTGCCGTCCTTGGGGTCGCAGAGTGGCGGTAGGTACCCAGAAAGGGTCATGCTGGCTCGCACGTACCGCCAGAGCGAGCCTGCGCCGGCGGGAACAAACGCAATGAGCACGGCTCGCCTGAGACCCCTCGTCCATGGGGGGGCTGCCCCTTGCCCCTGCCCGTGCCCAGGGACATCTACACCCCATGGGTGCCCAACGGGCACCCACAGGTGGCAGAGGAACCTGTCGCGCGCCCTGACCGGACATGTACAAAGCCCAGGTGGCTCAACTTGGGATGGGATGTTGTTTTAGGGGGGTGGGAAGGGTGGTTTTTTTCTGGGGGGGGGGGGGGGGGGGGACAGTGGCCCCGGCGAGCGAGATGCTGACCTGGGACATTGTTAACATAGCAGCCATCCACGAGCCAGTGGCTGTCCTTGGGGTCGCAGAGCGGAGGCAGGTAGGGGGTATAAGATGCACTGGCTCGGACGTAGCGCCAAAGGCTGCCTGCCGGAGGGAGAGGATACGGTCATGGCCACGGGGGGACGGGACGTGCCCGAGCACCCGGCAGTAGGTGACCGAGGATGTCGGCACCGCGTCAGTGGGATGTTTGCAGCCCCAAGACCGAGCCGCTGGGATGGGGAAGGATAGCCGGGCGAGATGCTCGCCAGAGGGTTAGGGGTGGTGAGTGGGGATTAGTTGGCGTTAAGAAGCCAGAGGAGCAGGCAGAGCAAGAGCCAGGCTGCTTACGAGCCACCGCGTGCGCCCCGTGGATGGCTCAATGTCCCAGGTGAGCTCTGGCACCAGGCAAGGAGGAGGGGCAGCCACCGCAACATCCCCATCACCGCAACATTCCCACCACCAAGATGTTCCCACCACCAAGATGTTCCCACCACCACCACGTCATCTCCTCCACCACCACATCATCCCCACCACCACCACGGCATCAACCCTACCACCACCACCGCCTCCCTGTGCTCCACATGCCGTGAGCGTGGGTTACTGGGATTAGTGGTGAGCAGCTACGTTAGAAGGGACATGCATGCTCAGGGTGTCAGGATGTGGCTCCACGCACCAATGCTGCCCCCAACCCCACCAAGGATGTGGGGGGCACAGCCAGACCCCCATGGGGACCTGAGTCTGGTGGGGTCACTGACACCAGACAGCTCTGGGAAGCCGCCTAGGCTCACCAGGAGCCCTCCAAGCCCTTTTTTTGCCGTGCCAGGATGCATCCTCCCCTTGGCACGTGGCAGACCTTCCCCCGTGGGGCAGCGGCACCGTTTTGGGGTGCCGGTGAGAAGGGTCCCCACAAGGGTGGACGTGGTGGCACCGGAGAGTTTCTCCAGCTCCCTGGGGAGCTCTTACCGTCCGTGTGCACCCGCATGGCCGAGGCCGTGATGTCAGTCGTGACGTTGAAATAGGGCAGCCACAGATCCTGTGAGGACAAGATGGGGTGGGTGACGCCGTGGGGATGTTGGTGGGTGGGTGGGTGGGGAGCTGGTCGGACCTCCTGCCACAAATGGGTGCAGCCCTGGGGGGTGTCTGTGCGACGCACCTCGATCTGCTTGTCCTGGAAAACCTTGTTGATGCTGGCGTTGAAGGCTGAGCCCGAAAACATGGAGGTGATGGGGTAGGTGAGGTCCAGGACGGTCTCAAACACCGAATTCATGCACTGGAGGAAGAGGAGGAAGAAGAAGAAGAGGAGAAGGAGAAGGAAGGTGAATAAGAAGGACAGAAGAAAGAGGAGGAGGAGAGGACAGAAGAAAGAGAAGGAGAAGAAAGAAGAAGAAGGAGGAGAAGGATGAAGAAGGAGAGAAGGATGAAGAAGGAGAGAAGGAGGAGGAGGAGAAGGACAAGAAAGAAAATGGAAAGAAGAGGAGGAGAAAGAAGCAGCAGCAGAAGAAAAGGAGAGAAGGTGAAAGAGGAGAAGGAAAAAAGAAGGGGAGAGAAGGAGGAAGATGAGGAGACAAGAAGAAGAGGAAGAAGAAAAGGAGGAAGAAGAAGAAGAGGAAGGAGAAGAGGAGCAAGAACAAGAAGAGGAAGCAGAAGAAGAGGAAGCAGAAGAAGACGAAGGAGAAAAGGGGGAAGGAGATGCTTTAGAAACACCTCAGGCAGGGCTGGCCATGGGCAGGGCAAGCACCGTGCCAGCGTCCTCCCAAAACAGGGGCAGCGAGGGTCAGGGTTTGCTTTCGCTGGGGTGGGGGACATGCCACAGCACCCACCTTGGCCCACTCACGCGCCCGCTGCTTGGTGCGGACAGCGCTGCGCTCCTCGGCGTAGAGTGCCCCGATGAAGGCGCCAATGGAGGTGCCGCCCACCATGTCGATGGGGATCCCCGACTCCTCCATTGCCTTGATCACCCCAATGTGGGAGCAACCCCTGGATGGATGGAGTAAATAAAGAGGAGGATAGATGAGATTGGGACCCCCAACCCGCTGGGTCCCATCCTGCCACAGTGCGGCACCCACCTGGCTCCACCGCCCCCCAGGACGAGGGCGATGGTGTTGCCGGTGAGGACCCGTGCCAACCGGGAGAAGTCGCTGTGCCGGTCGGCGCTTTTCTCAAACACCTTCTCATACATCTCCCGCTGCGGACGGGATGGACAATGGGTAACGATGATGGTGGTGGACCACCAAGGTCACCCAGGGGGACACACGTACCAGTTTGGTGGGGCTACGGCGGGAGAAGACGCGCCGGGGACACTTGATGTGGAGGTGGCCCGAGCACCAGCTGCGCATGTTGAGCCATTCAACGGTGCGGGAAGGGCTGGGACCGTCTTCACGGTGTAGGAGGACCAACTGCTTCAGCGCACGCACCGCCGTGTTCTCCAGCATCTGCTCCAGCTGTAGAAGCCATCAGCCACCTGGCACGGTGTTGTCCCACCACCGCCTACCCCCCGCCTCACCTCTCCCAGCACCGGCTCTTGGTCGCCCAACCCTACGATGAGGATGCAGTCAGCTTGACGGATGCAGCGCACGGTCCACGGTGTCAGGGTACAGTCGGTTTGGTACAGGACGATGCGGTGGATGTCCTCCTGCTGTGCCAGCCAGCCCGACAGGCGGTACTCCTGGATACTGCGAGATGGAGGGGTCAGCCAGCGGCCCGGTGGTGTGTCGCTGACGATGTTCCTCCCAATGGGAGTTACCTGTCCAGCGCTGAGGAGCCGAGACGGGCACGGATAATGTCGCTGGTGAGGAGCAGCGTGGGACCTGGGAGAGGTGGGGACGTGGTCACCACCATGACGTGGTCACCACCGTGCTGTAGAGCTCTGGTCATCACCGTGCCATGGTTGCTACCATGCCATGGGACTGTGGTCGCCACCACGCTGCAGTCGCTGTCACGCCATGGGGCTGTGATGGTCACCATACCATGGTGCCCGCCACACCACAAGACCATGACCACCTCCATGCCATGGCCACCACCATGCCACATGGCTGCAATCACCACTACACCAGGTCACTGGCATGCCACAGGACCACGGTCACCTCCACGCCACAACCGCCACCATGTCGCGGTCACCGCTCCGTCGGCACTCACCGATGGCGTTGAGCGCGTGCTTGAGTTCCAGCGTGAAGGCAGCCGTGGGCACGTCGTCGCACACAGGCAGCACCGCCACCGTTGACAAGTTGCTGGTGGGATTGGTGGGCTCTGAGCTGGAAGCCATGCCCAAGCCGGAGCCTGCATGGACAGAGATGATGGAGATGGTGGACACCTTCCATGCGCTGCTCTGATGATGGCCACCAGCCCTGGAGAGGGCACCCCGTTGTCCTCAATCCCTTTAGGACCTACTTGCAAAGGGCCCACGGAGCTGCTGAAGGTTTCCCAAGATCTTCTGGCTCAGGAGGTGGATGAGGCGGGTGACAACCTGCAGGGACGAGGATGGGGATGGCCATCAGACCAGGGCTTCCCAAGCTGGAGACTCATTAACATCCCAGACCAGTGTCCCACATGCTTTTTTGGGTGCCACCACCCCCACCCCATCCTTGGGGACCTCAGAGGTGGACAACCCTTTAGCACATCAGCCCTTCTCCCCCAGCAGCTCTAACCACTTCTTTAATTCCTTAATTTAAGCTAGTTTTTATGAGTGTCACAGCTACCAGCTGGGGGGGGGAGACCTGGAGACACGCTCCTTCCACGGGAAGAGGGTGCAGACCCCAGGACAGGGAACTGCAAGTACCTGGGGGTATCTGCGCTTGATGTTGTTCAAGGTGCCTTCAGGCAGCTTGGCCAGCTCCGTGTCCCGAACCGCATGGACCGTGGTGGCACGGGGCTGCCGAGTGAGGGCTTCCACCTGGAGAAGAAGACATATAGCCAAGAGGTATCGGCCAGATGTATAGGGTGTCCAACCCTTGGCCCTGACACGGCTCTCACCACGCCGATGAGGTCTCCGCGGCCGTACTCCCCAATGAGCTCTTTCTTGCCACTGCCCTTCTGGATGACGGAGCGGAGACGCCCGTTGAGCGCGATGTAGGTGCAATCCGACTTGTCACCCTGCCTGGGAAACACCACCCGTGGCAAGTCAACCCCCTGCCAAGCTGGTCCTCACCAAGTCGAGGTGAGCACCCACCCGTTGGTACCCACCTGTAGAGCGCCCGGCCGGCCTCCACTGCCATCCAGTCAATGGCGAAGTCCATCTGGCGCACGAAGGGTGACATGCGGGCGGCCACGGTGTGGGCGACGCTCAGCACCACGCTGGGCTGCTCCCGCATGATCCTAGGGGTCAACAGCAGTTTGGGGACACAGTGGTGGCCCCAAGAGATGCCGCCATAGCGCTCACCCCAGCAATCCACTTTGGCACCAACGCTTTGTCCCAAACCTCCTCCACCGGCACGGGGACTCACTCGTAGAAGTCCGACTTGGAGATCTTGAGGAACGTGCAGTCACGGTTGGCCTTGATGGTGAAGATGAGGGGCTCGCCGGTGAGCACGGCCAGCTGTCCCACCATCTCGCCGGGCTGCGTCAAGAACAGGCAGACGTCCTCCGCCTTGTCGATCATCCGCTGGTACACGTGCAGGCAGCCCCACAGCACGAAATGGAGGCTCACGTCCTGCCGAAATGGCACCCTATCACCGTTGTGGGCCACCTGGGATCCCCAGGCATGAGGGGTCCCACCAGCACCACTTGGGGTTTCTTCTACTCCTCTTCACCAAGTCTTCACAGGGCAAGAGCAGGAAAGGTGGCACCCCATGGAAATACGGGGTAGGGGGAAGCAAGACGCCACACCAGCTCCCCAAAACCCAGACCCACCTGGTCCCCTTGACGGGCAATGACTGTCCCAGCTTTCGCGTGATGGAGCAAGACACGGTTGTTGAGGAGGGAAGGGTCCTGAGGGGAAGAACAATGTCACACGAGGTGGTGGGGACCCCCATGAGGAGACAGAGGACCACCAGGAGGCCACAGAGACCACTACAAAATGACAGGGACCACCATGAGGAGACAGGGGACCACCCCCAGGTAATGGAGACCACCATGAAGTGATAGAGATCATCACAGGGAGATGGGGGACCATCCCAAAGAGATGGGGGACCATCCTGAGGCCATAGAGATCACCATGAAGTAATGGGGACCCACCACAAAGTGACGGGGACCCACCATGAAGCAACGGGGACCACTACGAAGCAACAGGGGACCAACACGAAGTGATGAGCGACCACCACGAAGTGACAAGGGACCACCGTGAGGCAATGGGGACCACCATGAGGCCACAGGGATCCACCATGAAGCAACGCGGGACCAACACGAAGCGACAAGGACCACCACGAAACCACAGGGGACCACCACGAAGCGATGGGAACCCACCACAACACAACGGTGGACCACCACAAAGCCACGATTCCCCCGTGCTGGCACCGTTTCTGCCCTCACCTCCACCTTCATGAGCTTGACCAGCTCCCGCTTGGCAGCCTCAAAGATGGCACTCGTCTGGCGGCCCTGGTAAGGCCCGAAGGGACAGTCCCCAGGTGCCGTATCGTCCTCGCAGTAGTTGTAGTGGTAGACACCAGACGGTTGCTCCTCCACTGTCACCGACTTGCGTTCCTTAGGCTCATGCGAGACGGACTGCAGGGAGATGGGACAGCTTCGGCACCCATCTTGCAGCCACCCCGGTGGTGCCGGCGACGAGGATTCGGGTGGACATTGCCGGATCCGGCCCTACCCTGGAGAAGGCAGCCAAGGCGCCGGTGCTGTCCTCCTGCAGCGACACCGAGATGCGGCCGCGCTCATAGGCCATGTCGAAGTCGGAGCGGGGACCCTTCTGGATGCCTGTGATGGGTGAGGGAGGGGACCGGGGGGGTCGCCGGTGTCCGAGATGGGGATGCTGGGGGTTGGGGGGAATGCACAAGCACGGGGAGAGGTGGAATGTGCACGAGCATGGGGGATGCATGAGCCTGGGGGGGGGGCTACATGACCCCAGGACCCCCCCACGCTTCCTCCAGCCTCCAACCCACCGGAGATATCCACCGGCATGGAGATGCAACGGCTCAACGGTGGCGGCGGTGGCACGGCGGTCTCCAGGCCTCCTGCTTTCAGCGGGTCGGCTGCAGGATGAGACCACTCTGAGCACCAGCAGCGGAGTCCCCCCATGGTGGCGGCATGGGGGTGGGTGGGTGGTTGGGTCCCAGGACCCCCTTCCCGGCTTTTACCTGGTTCCCTGCCATCATCGGCACTGCTAAGCCCCCGCTTGCCATGGCGGACGGGGCTGGTGCGGGCGGCGTGGCCGGGTTGGGGGAAGAGCCGTAGCGGTTGCATGTCCTGCAAAGGGGGACATCAGCGGGGCTGGGGGGGCGGTCCGGATCCGGCCCAACCGCCTCCGTTTTTGGCATGAACTCACATGGCTGAAGAGCTCGTTCGTCAACCCAAGGTAGTTGTGTAAAGCCAAGAAGGTGACACGCTGCAGGCGCACCATGATGATCTAGAGGGGGACAAGAAGCCATCAATGGTCCCCTGCCACCCTAAGGGACGTCTCCATGGCCCCCCCCGACTTGGACTCACCTGCACCACCCGCACCAAGCTCTCTGGATACTTCTCGAAGACGGCAGAGAAGGCTTCAACCGGCAGCCGTAGCACGGTGGAGTCCTCTGCCGCCCGGGCACACACAGTCCGGTATGGTCTCTGGTGGCCCTAGATGACATGCCATGGTGTCGGTGGCCTTGCCAGGATGGGGATATCCATCCTGGCAATGGATTGGGGATGGTGGCAGCTGGGGGCTGGCGAAGCCCACCAGTGGCACCGGGCTTTTGGCTGGTTGGGTTCAGGGATGGCCATGGTTGGGCTGGAGGGGTTTGGGGACAGCCGGCATGGTTTGGGGATGGCCACGGTTGGGCTGGGAAGGTTTGAAGATGGCCACGGTTGGGCTAGAGGGGTTTGGGGACAGCCAGTGGGGCTTGGGGACAGCCACAGTTAGGCTGGGGGAGGGTTGGGGACATCCATGGTCAGGCTTGGGGACAGCCGCAATTAGCCTGGGGGACTTGAGGGAGGCCACGATCAAGCTTAGGGAGTTTGGGGACAACCGTGATCAGGTTTAGGGGGCTTGGGGACAGCCATGACTGTCCTGGAGGGTTTGGGGGCAGCCACAATCAGGCTTGGGGACAACCATGATGTGTCACGGGAGGGTGTTCGGGATAACCACGGCACTGGTACCGTGATGACATCAAGGATGCTCAGCAGACTGTGCACGCTGTCGCCAGGGAACACCTCCTTCATCACCGTCTCCTTCCCATCCTGTGAAGCGCAAATCTCCTTACTCTTTCCATCCTCATCCCCCAGAGTGTCCCCATTCCCCTACCACATCCCTGTCCCCCTCATTGTCCCCGTCCCCGCACCGGTTCAGTGAGGAAGAGCTCCAACTTGCCATCCTGCAGCACGTAGATGCTGGTGTCGGGCTGTCCGGGACGGAAAACGTAATCACCTTGTTGACACTGCTGGAAAACCATGTGCTTGCAAAGCTCCAGGAACAACGGCTTCTCAAAGTGGCCCAACACCCTACAGGGACAAGGATGGGGACAGCAGGTGACACAGAGCTCGCCGGGACCTGTCCTGGTCCTCTGGAGGCAGGCCAGCGGCCAGTTGCCACGGCGATGGAGGATGCAGAGGGGAAGAGCATCCTTCAGCGTAGTGGTCCGGCCTCCCCTTTCCAGGATCGGATCCTGACCCCTAGGGCCGGGTCCTGACGCTGGGGCTGGATCCTGACCCCCCCCTGGGGTCTGATCCTGATCCCCAGGGATGGATCCTGACTCCCTGGGGTTGGATCCTGACTGCCAGGGATGGATCATGGCCCTGGGGCCTGATCCTGACCCCTGGAAACAGATCCTGACCCCCCTGGGGCCTGATCCTGAGCCCTGGAGATAGATCCTGACCCCCCTGAGGCATGATCCTGACCCACAGGGATGGATCCTGACCCCCCCTGGGGCCTGATCCTGATCCCCCTGGGGCCTGATTCTGACCCCTGGAAACAGATCCTGACTCCCCTGGGGATGGATCCTGGCCCCCCTGGGGCCTGATTCTGATCCCCAGGGATGGATCCTTATCCCCCTGGGGCCCGATCCTGACCCCCAGGGATGGATCCTGAGCCTCACCGGACATTTTTGAGCATGTAGAGAACCTCGGAAGGAAGATGGGAATTGGCCACATCGAATTCGGTCAAGTCGGCTTCCAGCACCGAGGGGGGAGGCTCCTTCATCTGCAGCGTGGGCAGCTCCTTCTGGATGCGCAGGAACCTTGGGGACAACGAGGTGACATCGGGGCACGGCCACCACCCCCTCACCGCCCCCCGTCCCCACCTTCCCGGTGGCACCTCACTTTTTGGCGATGTTGAGCATCTTGAGCTTCTTCTTCATGCGGGGCCGCGAGGCGCTGGAAATGGTGGTGTCCACCAAGGAGGAGGTGGATTGGGAGACCTGGGGTTGGGGACACCGAGCCGAGGTGTCACCCGAGGGGGACACCGTGAAGCCGCCCCAGCTGTCACCCCCGGTGTCACCTTGCGCATGATCTTGCGGCCGTAAAAAAGCATCTTGTCCCGTTTTCGGAAGCGGTATTTCGGCGTTCCCTGCGTGGGTATTTCTGAGGAGTGCGACGGGGACAGGTTAATGGGGCGCAGCCCTGTCACCCCCTCGTCCCCAAGGCCACCGCGGCGGTGTCACCCACTCTTAAGGCGCAGCCGCCGGACCAGGACCACGATGGCAACGGCGACGATGACGGCGAAGAGGCCGAGGCCGAGCATCGCTCCCAGCACCTGCGGAGGGAGAGGAGGGGGGTCCCCATGCGGCCCCTGGTGTCCCCCCAGGGGACGGGGACGAGCGCGGGGAGGGGGGGGGGGACGCCAACGGCACTGCCACTTTGGTGACGTGGAGGGATGGGTGGGACGTGATGGCATTGGGGATGGGGACGCCGCTCCCCAGGGGTGTGGGGACAAGTTTGTGTCCCCTCAGGGGTGCTCAGCAGGGTTGGGGACCTGGACGCTGTCTCTTGGGGACAAATTTGTGTCCCCTCAGGGGTGCTCAGCAGCGTTGGGGACCTGGACGCTGTCCCTTGGGGACACGGGGACAAGTCTGTGTCCCCTGGGGGTGCTCACCACGCCGGTGGGGAGCTGCTCCTCGGCGAAGAGCTTGGGCAGCACAGACGTCAGGGACGCATCCTGCGGGGACAAAGGGACAGCTGAGCCCCCCCCCCAGGGTGGGGACACGCACAGGAGGTGACTGTCACCCCCCCCCCCCCAGTCCAGGCACGGTGACATTCCCTACCTCCGCCTCCTCCTGCGGCTCCGACTCGCTCTGCCCCATGGCCGCGGCGGGGCTCTGCCCATGCAAAAACCTGCAAAAACGAGGAAAAATAATAAAAAAAAATTAAAAAAAAAAAAAAAGAGAGAGATTTGTGACACAGGGACCCGTGCCGGCCACCGAGGGACCGGTGACAACAGGGTGACACCCCCGCAGCGGGTAAAATTCTGCTGGGTGTCGGGTTTGGCCCCATTTGCTGCATGATGGGGTGCAGTAGGGAGCCCCCCAAAATGTTCGGTGACATCGAGTGACCGAGAGGGGACTTTAGTGCGTGTGTGTCCCCTTGGGGACTTTAGCGTCCCCGTCGTCCCCCCCCCCCCCCGACAGGGAGAGGAAGCGGTGGCAGGAACCCTCCCGTTGCAACAGCTCTGGTCACCGCGCCGAGGCCACCGTCGCCGATGTCACCCGTCGCCGATGTCACCCCGCCACAAGGCAAGGGTCCCCAAACGCCGGTGCCACCGCCAGGCCCAGCCTCGGTGTCGTCGTGTCGTGTGTGTGTCGTCGTCGTCGTCGTCGTTGTCCCCCTGCCGTCACCACCGTCCTTCCCAAGGACACCCCGGCGAGGTGACGGTGGCATCGGCGGGCACCGGATCGGGGACGTCACCGAGGTTGGCACATGTCACACCCCCCCCCCCACCACCACCATCACGGCCATCCCATGGGGGGGGGGGGGGCTGGGGGACACACACAGCCCAGCGACACCGCGCCAGCACCCAGCACCCCGTTTGCGGTGACGGCGGCGCCGGGGCCTGGTGACACCCCCCCATGGGTGACAACGGCCCCCCCCATGGGTGACAACTGCCCCCTCTTCCCCAATTTGCTGCCCCCCCCCCACCAATATTACCCCTCTGGCTGGTTCTGCCCCCCCCCCCAGGACAATATTACCCCCCCCCCCCCCAAATTCTACTGCCCCCCCCCAGGGCAAAATCCCCTCCCCGGTAATATTCCCGCCCCCCTCGCTGGTATTGCCCCCCCATAACCAGTATTGCCCCCCATTGCCGCCCCCCCGACTCTTATTGCCCCCTCCCCAACCCCCATCACCCCCCCAGCTGCTTTTACCCCCCCCCCAGCCTTTACTACCCCCCTCAATGCTACATTTGCCCCCCCCGAGCTCCTATTGCCCCCCCCAGCTATTACTACCCCCTCCCCAGCCTAATATTGCCCCCCCAATAACTGGGGTGGGGGGTGATGCTGCCCCCCCC
The DNA here is from genome assembly GCF_929443795.1 of Astur gentilis. Classification (NCBI taxonomy): domain Eukaryota; kingdom Metazoa; phylum Chordata; class Aves; order Accipitriformes; family Accipitridae; genus Astur; species Astur gentilis. The sequence continues at coordinate 1,196,406 of NC_064888.1, forward strand.
ACCCCCCCCCAAGGCGTTATTGCCCCCTCCCCAATCTAAAACCGACCCCCCCCCAGTATTGCCCCCTCCCCAGGCTAATACACCCCCTCCCTACATTTATTGCCCCCTCCCCGGGCTAATATTGCCCCCCCCCACGGCTATTCCTGCCCCCCCCCGGGGGGTATTGCCCCCCCAAACCGGTTCTACTCCCCCCCCCAAGCCAGACCTGGCCCCCCCCAGACCCCCCCAAAAGCCGGTGCAGCCCCTCACCCCCCCCGGGACGGTAATTCCACACACCCCCCCCCCCCCCCCCCGCACTCACCAGCCGCCGGTGCCCGCCCCGCTCCGGCCTCGGCGGCCCCCGCGCGGTCATGGTCCGTTTAAAGCCGCCCCGCCCCTCGCACTGACGTCACGCAGAGGGGCGGGGACGGCAGGGCGACGGCGCCATGTTGGGAAGGTCAAGCGAAAGGAAGGTAGGGAGGGCGGACATCTTGGGTGTGGCGCGCGGTGTGTGGGCGGGCGTGATGTCATCGCAAGGCGACGGCGCGGGAAGGTGAGTCTTGGACAGGGACGCGGCGCCATCTTGGGAGTGGCATGGGGGGGGGTACGGGACACACACGACACACACCACGACGATCGGGGAGCTCCCTCAGGTTTGTCCCCACGCGTGGTGGCACCCACAGCCACCCTCGTGTCCCCCCCCCACGGTGGCACCCACCGCCAGCCCTGTCCCCACAGGGGGGTGACACCCACCGCCCCCCTTGTCCCCTGCCCCCCACCATGGAGACAGCACCCACGGCCCCACTGCCAGCCCTGCCCCCCCCCCCCGGCGCAGGGGGTCCCACAGCAGCACAGAACCCACTTTTCTCCCAGGGTGTTTTATTGTCCCACCCCAGGGGCACCCATCGGGACCCCACACAGGGCACGACTCCCCCCACCCCACCCCACAAAGAGGGAGCAAAAAAAACCCCACAGCGAGCAACACCCCTCCAGGCTGAGACCAGCCACAACTCAGTCCATGAATGACAGGCATCCAGAGCAGCTCTGACCACCCCCCACCCAGGCCGAGCACCCGATTTGGGGTTAAATGTGGCCTTTTTGGGTGCTGGGAAGGCAGGCAGAGGCAGCGATGCCTGGTACGAGCAGCTGCTGGCCCCGCTCCAGCCGGGAGCAGCTGCTCCTCCGGTTACAAAACATGCCCTTGACCCGTCCCGCGGCATGTAAACAGCTCCGGGACGCAACATCGGCCCTTTTACCCAAACCACAGACCCCGGGGACAGGGGAACTGTTTTTCGCTCTTGCCCCACTGCCTCCATCGTGGTTGGAGTGGGAGAGAGGTGCCTGAGGTGTGTGTGTGGGGGGGGGGTGGGGGTGGGGGGGTGAAAGGGACCTGCTGCAGCCCTTCATGCCCAGATGCTCCTCCCCAAAGTGGCTGCAGGGCTTGCGGACACGTCCCTGATGCTGCCACAGGGCAGCTGGGCTTGGGGATGAGGGCAGGGATGAGTCCCCGATGTGGCCAAGGGACCGCTTGGCTTGGGGACGAGAGCAGGGACAAGCCCCTGATGCAGCCAAGGGACTATTTGGCTTGGGGACAAGGGCAGGGACGAGCCCCTGACATGGCCAAGGGGCTACTTGGTTTGGGGACACAGACAGGGATGAGGCCCCAGAACAGCCAAGGGACTGCTTGGCTTGGGGATGAGAGCAGGGACGAGCCCCCGACGTGGCCAAGGGGCTATTTGGCTCAGGGACAAGTCCCCAACGTGGCCAAGGGGCTTTTTGGCTTGGGGACAAACCCCCAGGCACATCCCTGACACTGCCAGGGGACTGTAAGGCTTGGGGACAAGGGCAGGGATGAGTCCCCAATGTGGCCAAGGGGCTACTGGGCTTGGGGACAAGTCCCCAACCCAGCCAAGGGACCAGAGGGCTTTAGGATGAGGCTTTGGTCACATCCCCGACGCAGCCAAGGGGGTGCAGGGCTCCAGCCTGAGCCCCCAAAACACATCCGAGAGGGGTGCAGGGCTCCAGGATAAGCCCCTAAAATGGGGCTGAGGGCTTGCAGGGCTCCAGGCTGCCCCCAAAAACAGATCTGGGGGCGGGGGTTGCAGGGCTCCAGGCTGCCCCCAACAACACAACTGGGGGTGTCACAGGGCTGCAGGCTGCTCCCCTAAAACACAACCGAGGGGGGCAAGGCCCATGTTGAGCCCCCGAGGGGTGCCCGGCTCCAGTTCAGGACTGGGAGCAGCAAGGCTAAGGTCCGTCAAGAAAAATAACAGGGCCACCAGCGTCCATCTAGCATCCCCCGGGTGCAGAGGACACAGGCGCTGTCTCTCCCCACCCCTTCGGGGCCCCGAGCTGGTAAAAGCAGATGAGAAAATAAATTAAAAGCGCTCGGGGCGGGGAGCACAAGGCGCCACTCCCTCACATCCCTGGGGGTCCATGCCGAGGGGTCCTCCCTTAATTCACCAGCAGCGCGTTGTCTTGCAGAGGAGCCCTGCGGGGAGACAAGCACTGATGGTAACAGGGGAAAATCTGATTAATTTGGGGAAGATGTCTTCGATTTTGGAAGCATGACCCAGCTGTAGCTGAAGGGAGACTCCCCCCACACCCCAGAAATAAGAGGAGTGGGAAGCAGAGAGCCACAAAGGTGGGGACACACACACACACACACACACACACAGAGCCCACATACCCCAGTTATATCCACGTTGAGGGGTCCCCCACAGGCACAGAGCCATTTTGGGGCACTGGCAAGAGCCTCACTGGCATGGAGAGGGGCTGGAAATTGCGATCCATGTGGGAATCGACCACGTATGAGGAGCCAGTGGCAAAAAAAGCTGTAAACCCTCCTCTCCCAGCACGCAGGGGCCAGCAAGGTAGATAACGGGGAGGGGGGGGAGTGTCACAGAGCGTATCCAGCCCCAATCCACTGGCCATAAGCACCCCCCCCGCCCCGTTGTGTCCCCCCCTCCCCAGCACTGGCACTGCCTGCTCACCGTTCACAGCAGCAGAAGACGGAGCAGGATGAGGTGCTGTCGCGACGGTACTTGCCCGATTTGGGGCTGTCCTTGCACTGGGCAATGTAAGCATGGAGCTGGGAGACGGGAGTTTCGCCCTCGCACTGGTGCTGCGGGGAAAGGGGACGGGGAAGCTGAATCCCTCCAGTGAGGGGGATTGAGATCTCCCCCCCGGCCCCCAAAAAAAAACCCAAACATGAAGCTTTGCTTAAACACCAGGGTCTGGCCTCACCTTGATGGTCTCGTAGGAACCAGTGATGAGAGCAATGAAGAGGCTGAGGACCATGTAGATGAAGAGGCTGATGAAGGTGTACAGGTAGATCTGACTGAAGAGCCACACCAAGTAACTGTTCTGTTGCATCTCGGCGAAGGTAACGAACATGTCATCCCCGTTGATGAGGGAGAAGAGGCACTCAGACACCATGGAAAGGGATCGGAACTGGGATGGGAGGTGACAAAGGGCTGGTAGGCGGCCCAGGCCCCTGCGTCACCCCTTCCACCATCAGGCTGCAAGCTCCCAAACAGGGAGCAAGCACTGCCCAGCACCCTAGGTGCCACCCCGATGCCACCACACTGCAAGGAGAGAGACCGGCACCCTATCTAACCCACGCTGCCAAAATGGAGACCGGCCCCGCACCCATCTCCTCCCAAATCCTGGCAGGGAATCACCCGGAGGTGGGTGAAGCCCACCCCAACCACCGACCCAGAGCAGTACCTTGACGTGGTACGGGCCCAACACGATCCACCCACAGAAGCAGTAGCCCAGATAGATGACGGCCACGCAGCAGCAGAAGCGGATGACGTTGGGGAGGGCCACCCGGAGCGTGACAATGAGGATCTGGTGGAGGAAAACCAGTCGGGATTAATCCTCATCTTCTGCCGAGGGTGCCCGCAACAGCTGCTAAAGCACCCTGTGAGACCTCGGTGTCCTCAGCAGAGCAGGACAGGGACCCTGGGGACACACGCAGCAGCCGTGGGACGAGCCCAAGCTCGCCCAGGCAAGCATGGCCATTCCCAGCCCTTGAAATTGTCCCCTCTGGTCCCAGGTCACCTCCCCCATGTCACTCACGTTGTACTTCTGGAAGAAAGTAAGATAGCGAATGACCCCGACCCAAACCAGCAGCGTGGAGGTGCCCAGGAGGATGCTGCAAACGTCGTAGCTGGCAAAGTTCTGCAGGGACAGAGGTGTCACGGGCCTGAGGCATGGCCAACGCCGTCTCCAAAATCCCCAACGCCGCCCCAGAAGCCATAACAACCCTCTACGCTGGCCAAAAGCCAGCGGCAAGTAAAATCCTGGTGCCACAAGCCACGACATAGCAGCCACACAGGACCCTACCTGTCCCTCTGTTGCCATCTCCCTGTCCCAAAGGGAAAGGGGGGGGCTCTGGGGTCCCACTTGTGCCAGGACCCCTCTGTGAAGCCCTCAGGAGCGACGTCTGTCCCCTAACCCGCCGTCAGGGCTCTGATCACATCCAGGACAGCTTCACCGAGGCAGACAATGCATTGCTGGCGCCCAGGGGCAGCCGTTGTGTGGCTTGCCTCCTGCCACATGGAAATGTCCCCTCCCCAGAGCACAGGGACACCCGTGCCAGCAGCCCCAGCACACCCAGGATGTGCAAAAACCTCCAGCTTTGCTTCCCAGCGTCCCCATACCTTGGACTCAATGCCAATCTTCATGATGGTTCCCAGCACGGTGAGGATGTCGCTGATCACCAGGAGGATGTACCAGCCATTGAGGAACTCCATGCGGTCCGACAGGCACACACTCTGGTTGTAACGGCGCTGGAAGAACTGGCTGAACTCCTGCGTGGGGAGGAAAAAAAAAAAAGGTGTCCTTTACCCACCACCTGGAGAATTTTGCCCGTCTCGCAGCGCCCACAGCTTTGAGCATCCCCCACGGGGAAAGGGCTTCCTCCGAAACTCGGCAGCACTGAAACAGCGTCCCGGTGGCAGCTCTGTCCAGTTACACCGTGGAGGGTAGCCACAGCTGGCGCCAATTTCTTCTGTGCCACCACTCACGTGCTGCAACATGACACCCCGGATAATGGAGCGAGCACAGAGGATGAAGGAGAGCGAGCAGACGAGGATGACAACGACGTCAAAGAACAGCCGGAAGGAGTTGTCACCTGCAAGACGCACAGTGGCTCTTCTTAACGAGGAGGACAGCCACCCAGGAGCACCCTGAGCCCCCCATGCTGCCCTTTGACACCCACTGGGGACAGATGCCACCTTTGTGGTGTCCTTGTGGCTCCTACCTCGGCCAAAGACGCTGGGATCTTTGCACTCCTTGATGTCAGCCCGGTTGTCGAGGCGGATTTTCACCCGGCCACTGTGTGCCTTGTTGTCAAATGTGATCTGGGGAGAAGTGGAAGTCCCTACGTGCCCACGAGGGATGCTGCCAACCCCACGCAGCCCGGCTGGATCACCCCGAGGCGGGGAGCTTTGCCAACGCACTCACGGTGATGGTGAAGGTGTAACAGTCAGGGATTTCGTTGTTGATGATGGTTTGGATGTTGATGGCTTTCAGCTTGAACTGGATGGTGACATTGATGAGTCTGCAGGAAAGGACGTTCGTTAATCCTCCTCCTGCAGCTCGTCCAGGCTGTCCCAACCCACTTAGACCTTCCCAAACCCCCAAAATACGGCACTTAGAGTCCAATAACCGACAGAGAGGGGGTAAACACCTTCCTCGGGGATGCATACAGCCCCAGGAAAGGATGTCTCCAGCTTTAGAGGAGCAAACTGCTGCCAACCTGCCCCAATGTCAGTGAATTTTGCTTCAAAGAGGAGGTTGGACCCTCTGGCAGAAATGTTGTTGCAAGCTACACCGCATCTCTCAGTGCCAGAAGTGCCGGCATCTCTCTGCCCAGCACCGGCAAGAAGATAGGGCTTGCCTATGCTGCTAACACACCTGCAACTGCAGGGCTTGGCCACAGGCAAGCAAAACACCACCAAAAGCCAGCACGTGGTTTGGGGGAAGGGAAAACAACCCCCAAAGCGGGAGTTGCAGGACAGTCTTGGCGCCTCGGGGCCAGCTCTGCAGCCGCCACCGCCAACAGAGACGTGGCCGGAAAGCAGCTGCTTTGTTGCGCAACCTCACTGGTTTCACATCTTCCTCAGCCCAAGGGTGAATTTGTTTCTATCTCACGAGCGGTTTTTAAAACCAATGGGGGCTTTTTGCATCTTGGCAGCAGGCTTCAGCATGAGGAAGTCCCCGCGCTGGGGTTCCCATTCCACCCTTGCCCATACCCTGCGCCAATGGGATGTCCCCAGCACCAAATGCTAGGACACCCCGGATTGCGGGGAAGGCATCAGCAATTACTTGTGAAATTTGAGGGTGAAGTTCTTGTAGCTGCGGTCCAGCTCTGGGGGAAGAGGCTGTGGGTCCTCGGGGTCCACTCCCAGGCAGTCTGCAGGGAGGGAGAAGCACCTTCAGGGAAGCCCGAGGCCCCATGCAGACCCCTTGGACCCTCTCAAGCCCAGAACAAGGATCAAAAACCTCCCCAGGACCCAGTGGTGGCTGCGGCACAAGGAATCTCAGGTCCACCGTCCCCCAAAACCCACCTGTGACAATCTTGGGGTCGATGTTGAAGGTGTCGTTGGCTGGATCGATGCGCCCTTTACGGTAATATTGCTGGCACAGCATAAGGGCTGACTGGTTCCCTCCGCTTTCCCCCCGCACATAGGCGTAGCGGCCGACGGTCTCGTTGGGAATGGCCAAATACTGGAGAAGGAGATGCCCTCAGCAGCTGGATGCGGCCCCGAGCCACCTCCGTCTCCCCAAGCCACCTCCGCGTCCCCCCTCTGCCTGCAGATCTCACCTTCTCCATGGCGTAAAACATGCGGTCGTAGAGGTCGCGTTGCGTGTAGACAGCGTAGGTGTCATCTGCCCCGTCCACGTAGTCCTTCAGGAAGAGGTGTTTGAAGGCGATGGTGTTCTCCTCCTTGAATGTCACCACCATCTGGTTGCTGAGCCCGAAGAGGATGAGCTGAAGGAGACTGCTATTAAATTCCTGCCCTGGCAGCTCCATAAACAATGACGCTACGGCCCAAAATGCAGCCGTTTTGCCCCAAAATGCTGACAGGAGGCAAAACACCGTCACCCTACACCTGGGTGACCCCAAGAAGACAAGGGCCAGCTAGCATGTCCCTGAGGTTGTCCCCATCTCCACCTGGTTGCCCCAAAACCTCTTAAGCCGGCTAATTTCCTGCAGCAAATTTCCTCTCCCACCATAAATGGGGGGAGGAAGATCTCCCTGGGGAACACGCATGTGTCCCACCGCAGATGGGGGGAGGACAATCTCCTTGGGGGACACACGTGCATCCCCCCACAGTGCCACCAAACACTGCGGGGAACATGACAGCAGAGCGGACCCTGATCTTCCTCCTCTTCGTCAGCATTTTCCTTGCCTGCATGCTCTAAACCCCTCCCCGTGCCGGTAATTAGCTTGTATTTATTAACACAAGACGCCACTCGTTAGCGCTGTTCGTTGGCAGGCTGAGGGCAGGGGTGGATCTGGGTGACACTGCTCAAAGCCAGGACAACACCACGGTGCTGAGCTGGGTGCTGCTGCCTGTCAGGCAGGGTGCAGGCAGAAACAGCGGCGGGGGGGGGGGGAGGGGGGGGGCAAGGCCCCAGAGCCTCGATTTCCCTCTACTGGAGGGAGATGTCACACGCCGGCTGTTTCCTCCGCACCTCGTGACTGCAGCCCAACAGTTCCCAGGGGATTTTTCCACCCTGGGATGAAGCCTGGCGCCAGTCTGGGAGCCGGTGACACCCTGAGCAAGGGCACGTCCTTTCTGCCCCTCTGCTTTTTTGGGGCGCCCTTCCACATTCCGCTGTGTGGCACCTGGACCCCAAGGATGTGCCACGAGGGTAATCCCAACAGATACTCCCCTTACCCAGGGGACCTCTCCTGAGTCCCCCACTGTCCCCAAGCACCCCCACCAAGTGTCCCCAAATACTCAAACCCCCCCCCAAACACCCAGCACTCCCCACGATGTCCCCAAGCCTTACTGAGGGTGTCCCTTCCGATGTCCCCATGCCCAGTGCCCACTTCAGAGGTCACCTCCTGTGCTCAAAGCCCCCCCCCCCGAGGGCCTGTGTCATTGTCACCCCCCAAATTCCCATGCCCTGGTGTCTCTTTGCCCATTGCCCCTCAGTGGCACCCTGGTGTCCCCCTCACCCCCATCCCCATGTCCCAGGGGACCCCCTCCCCACTCTCCTGGAGCCCAATGCCCCCAGGCTCCTTTCCCCAGTGTCCCCGTGTCCCAGGGCCACCCCTCCCCAGTGTCCCTATGCCCACTGGCCCCATGCTTCTCCCCCCTGTATCCCCATGTCCCAGGGCCCCCCAATACACCCCTCCCCAGTGTTGCCATGTCCCAGGGCCACCCCTCCCCAGTGTCACTATCCCCATTGCCCCCATGCTCCTCTCCCCAGTGTCCCCATGTCCCAGGAACCCACAATACCCCCCTCCCTGGTGTCCCCATGTCCCAGGACCCCCCAGTACCTCCCTCCCTGGTGTCCCCATATCCCAGAGGACCCCATTCCCAGTGTCCCCATGTCCCAGAGGACCCCCAATACCCCCCTCCCTGGTGTCCCCATATCCCAGAGGACCCCATTCCCAGTGTCCCCATGCTCCTCTCCCCAGTGTCCCCATTTCCTAGGACCCCCCAGTACTCCCCTCCCCAGTGTCCCCATGTCCCAGCACCCCTCAGTACCTCCCTCCCTGATGTCCCTGTAATCCAGGGGACCCCATTCCCAGTGTCCCCATATCCCAGGGGACCCCCCTGCCCGGTGTCCCCATGTCCCAGGACCCCCCAGTACCCCCCTCCCTGGTGTCCCTATATCCCAGGGGACCCCCCTGCCCGTTGTCCCCACGTCCCAGCACCCCCCAGGACCTCCCTCCCCGGCGTCCCCGTGTCCCAGGGCCACCCCTCCCCGGTGCCGAGCGCCCCCCGTTGCCCAGAACCCCTCGTACCCCAAGGCCACCCAGTGTCCCGGTTCCCCCCCCCCACCTGGACGGTGACAAGGAGGATCTTGGCCAGCTGCAGCCCCAACTTAACGGGCCGCCGCCCCCGGGCCCGGTACTTATCGCAGGGACTCATGAAGAAATACTTGAGGCGGCGCCGGAGCTCTTCTTCCTCCGCCACCGCCGGGGATTCCGTCGTGCCGTAGCCGGGGCCGCGGCCTAGCAGCCGCTCCGTTTCTGAGGCGGAAACGGCCGTTCACCGGCGAGTACCGGGGGCCTCTACCGGGGGTAAAGGGGGACGGCACAGGCCGGTACCGGCCCCCGCCGCCCGCCTCGGCCCGGTTCCCCCCCGCCCCGCCGCCGCCTCAGCCCGGTCCCCGGTTCCCGCTCACCGGACGGGGCCGCCATGGCGCCGCCGCACCGCGGCTTCACCCTCCCGCCTCACGTGACCGGAAGGCCCCGCCGTGGCCCCGCCTAGCGGCTCTTGTTGCCCGTGGCCACGCCCACTCGGCGCCTTCGCTCCGCCCCCCTGCCCCAGGCCGGGAGGGTGACATGGGACACGGGGGGGACACGGACACGGGGGGGACACGACACGGGGGGGACATGTGGCCTTGGGGGGACACGTCCGTGCCAGGACAGTGACATATGGTGTGGGGGGCTGTGTCCATGGATGCTCACATGTGGCCCAGGAGGACATGTCCATGTGGCATGGAGGGACACGTCCATGCCAGGGTGGTGATATGTGGCCCAGGAGGACATGTCCATGGATGGTGACATGTGGTATGGAGGGGACATGTCCGTGCCAGGACGGTGACGTGGCATGGGGGGACACCTCCATGGATGGCGGCATGTGGCATGGGAGGACATGTCCGTGCCAGGACGGTGACATGTGGCATGGAGGGACATGTCCAGGCTGTGAGGTGGCATGTGATCGAGGAGGACACATCCCCACGAGCCCCACCACCCCACCTCGTCCCCCTCCGTCCCACCACAACGCCGTCCCCTCCGTGCCATCGTTTATTCACCGTTCCTCCCTCGGGTGGGACATCCACCACACGGGGTGTCCCCTGTGTCCCCGTGTCCCTCAGGCCACCTCCGGCAGTGGCTCCAGCAGCAGCCAGAGCCCATCCTCGGTGCGGAGGATGAGCTCGGGCTTGCGACGCGGTGGCCGCCCCGCGTCCAGCTTGATGGCAAAGCGTGCCACCGTCAACGCCGCCACCACCTTCAGCTCGGCCATGGCGAAGCTCTGCCCGATGCAGTTCCTGCCACCGTGTGCCCCTCTGTCACCTCCGGCGGGGGGACACGCAGGGGACAGCAGACCCCCCTCCCCACCACCACCATCTGGGTGGTGGAGCAGATGGTGGAACCTCCCCAAAACGTGGGGATGGCGTTGTCCCCATGACACCCAAACGTCAGGGCTGGGGGACAACCGCCACACCTTGAACCCGTCCAGGCTGGGGGTGTGACACGTGGGGACACCCGTGTCCCCACCATGCCTTACCTGGGACCGGCAGAGAAGGGGATGAAGGCCAACGGGGACCGTCCCTTGCTGTTCTCCGGGCTGAACCTCAGTGGGTTGTAGACCTAGAGTGACAGAGACACCATCACGCCGTGGGGACATGGTTGTCCCTGCCCACGGTGACAAGGATGTCCTACTGTCCCATCGTCATGCCACCAGGGCCAAGTGGTTCTACCTGGGGCTCCGGCCAGATGTCCGGGTTGTGGTGGGTCCCATAGATGCTCATCAGGCAGATGATCCCTGGTGGGATGGAAACGGCGACCTTAGGGACAGGGGGACAAGAAGGGACAGTGACACTGGGGACACCTTGCAACCTGGGCGAGCCGTACCCTTGGGGATGATACGTCCGTCACGCAGGGCGATGTCCTTGGTGCAGCACCGGGACACGGCGGTGACGGGGGGATGCAGGCGAAGGCTCTCCTTGATGCACATGGTGGTGAAGGGCAGGTGGGACAGGTCCTCCCTGGGGGCGAGGGATGGTGGCATCGGGGTCCCCAAGCCAGGTGGCCGAGGGATGACACCGGGGACCTCTCACCATTTGATCTCCTCCGCGTCCCTGCCCTTGAGGAGCTCGCGGACCTCCTGGCGGCACCGTTCCTGGTAGTGGGGATGGCAGGCCAGGTTGTAGAGCAGCCATGCCAAGCCGCTGGCCGTCGTGTCGTGGCCTGCGGGGACAAGGGGTGAGCGAGGGGACATGTGAGTGACCCCTCTCCGATGGCACCCAGTGGCTCGCGCTCACCCTCGAACATGAAGGTGTCAGCCTCGGCCGCGATGTCCTCATCCGACAGGGTGTTGCCGTCCTCGTCCTGCAAGGAGGAGCTTGGTAGCCAAGGGGCCCCCCAGGGCCACCAGTCTATAGCCAACCCTCCCACTGGCCACCACCATGCCGCTATGGCCACCACCCTATGGCCAACCTTCTCCATGGCCACCACCATCTCCTTGGCCACCACCGTGCTGCTATAGCCACCAACCTATGGCCACCACCCTATGGCCAACCTTTTCCATGGCTGCCACCATCTCCTTGGCCACCATTATGCCGCTATGGCCACTGCCCTATGGCCAACCTTTTCCACGGCCATCACCATACCCTTGGCCACCACCCTACGGCCAACCGTGCCCATGGTCACACCACCTCACCCCGGCACTACCTTAGCAAGCAGGAGAAGGTCGATGAAGTCCATGCTCCGTCCCTGGTGGTTCTCCAGCCAGGCCTGGCGGCCAAGGCGGTCGAGGGCCTGGCGCCGGCGCTGCACCACGGCGGCGGTGAAGCTGTGCACGGTGGCACAGGCCCGGGCGAAACGCCGCCCGTCAGCCGAGAGGCGGTAGAGCCACGTTGAGTGATGGAGCAAGCGGTGATGGCGTTTCACCACCAAGGTGCTCAGCTCCACGATGGCTTTGATGTACTCGCTGGGCTGCCTGGGGGGCATCGGGGACCACTGGCAACGGCCACCACGGGACACCGGAGATGGCCACCCCCCCGGCCATGGCGAGCTTCGGTGGGGACATGGGGTGGCAGAAGGTCCCCTGCCCATGAGAACATGTGGAACCAGGCTGGGGTGACATCGGGGGGGGGACCCAGAGACCTGGGGAGGACACCCTGATGGGAGAGGGCAAAGGTGGAATAAGGGGGGACCCGAGGGGGGACAGAGTTGGGGTGGGGGGACCCTGAGAGGGACAGTGTTGGTATGGTGGGACCTTGATGGGTGCCAAGCCCAAGGGGAACCCCAGTTGGGGACCAAACCAGGGCAGGGGGGACCCGAGTCAGGGTAAGGGGTGTCCCTTGTGGAAGGACCCTGGGAAGGGGGGACGGTGCTGGGGTCCCTGGCAGGTGACAGGGTGACACTCACTCTTGGCAGTGGCTCTCGTGGCTGAAGATGCATTTCTGGAGGGTGTCCAGGGTGAGGAGGCTGAGCTGCTCCAGCACCTCCAGCCCCGCCTGCCCTCCCGCTGCCTGCGCCGCTGCCCGCCACTTGGCCTGCAGGCAGGGGTGGGGGTCTGGGTGCTGGTCGGAGGTTGGGTGCAGGTTGGGGTTTGGGTGCAGGACAAGGGTCTGGGTGCAGGTTGGGGTCGGGGTGCAGGTTGGGGTCTGGGTGCAGGACTAGGGTCTGGATGTGGGATGGATTCCAGGTGCTGGACAAGGTCTGGGTGCAGGCAGCGGGTGTTGGTTGGGGTTTGGGTGCAGGACAAGGTCTGGGTGCAGGACAGGGCTCTGGGTGCAGGCAGCGGGTTCTCACGTGCATGACGTGGGTGCTGTGGTTGAAGGCACCCACGTAGGACTTGAGGATGTCCCAGTGGAAGGCGGGTGTCAGCAGGCGCCGGTGCCGAGCCCACTTCTGCCCGTGGCTCAGCAGCAGCCCGTCCCCTGCGGCGAGACACACGGCTCCGTCCGTGGGGCACCCGTGGGTGCTGCCTCCCCCTGTCCCGCCACCCCTGAGCACCCACTCACCCAGCCAGGGCTTGAGGAAGCCGTAGAAGAGCTGATCCTTGGGAGCGATGAAGGCTGCGGAAGAGGGGAGCCGGGGCTGGTGAGGGGTGCCACCAGGGTGGCATTGGGTCCCCTCAGGAGCTTGCAAGGTGGGTGGGGGTCCCTAGGGAGAGGGGACCCTCTGTCTGCACCCATAACCACCACAGGATGGGGTTTGGGGTAAAACCAGGCCACTGGGCTGGCCATGGGTCACAGCTCTGGGTGGCCCTGGGGACCCTCAGGGAGAGGTTGGTGGCCACCATGGCATGGGCATTTGGGGACTCACTGGTTGGCCATGGGTCACAACTTTGGGTGGCCCTGGGTCACACCTCTGGGTGGCCCTGGGGACCCTCAGGGACAAGTTGGTGGCCACCACAGCATGGGCGTTTGGGCACTCACTGGGCTAGCCAAGGGTGACGCCTTTGGGTGGCTCCGAAGAGCCTTAGGGTTGGGTTGGTGGCCACCATCAGATGGGTGCCTGGACACGGCCAGGTCACTGGGCAAGCCACAGTGACACCTCTGGGTGACCCTGGGGACCCTCAGGGCTGGGTCGGGGGCCCTCGTGTCCTACCTGAGGCCAGGAGGATGGGGCGGAGGGTGTCAGGGTGGAAGAGGCGTAGGATGGGCATCCATGGCGAGATCCACCACAGGCAGCCGTGCCGGTACTGTGCCACCAGCTCGTCCACATGCTGCAGTCCCTCCTCGGTGCTCTTCCCCTGTGTCACGGGCCACCGCAAGGCTTGGTGACAAGCTTGGGGACACCCTTGTCCCCATGGTCATGGCCAACCTTGGGGACATGCTTGTGGCCAGCCTTGGGGACGGTCTCAGCTTGGGTTCCTAGGTGGTCTTGGAGTCACCCAGAGCTCATGTGCCAGCGCTGTGTCCCTGCTGTCACCCCCCCGCCCCCAAAGATGCCACCACCCTGTCTCCACCATCACCTCTCAGGTGCCACCATCACCTCCCCGCTGTCACCCCCGTCTACGTGCCACCACCCTGTCCCCAGCATTCTCTCACAGGCTTCACCACTCTGTCCCTACCATTCCCTTGCGGTGCCACCGCTGTCCCACCGCTGTCCCACCGTTGTCCCCCAGCGGGTGCCACCCCCCTGTCCCCACTGTGCCCCCCCAAGGGTGCCACCACCCTGTCCCCGATAACCTCCCCAGGTGCCACCACCCTGTCCCCACTGTCCCCCATCCTTGGTGCCACCACCCTGTCCCCACTGCCCCCCCCAGCTGCCACCACCCTGTCCCCCCCACCCCCAAAACCGACCCCTCACCAAACCGGTGTGACCCAGGATCCAGCTGCGCCACGGCGGCCGGGGGAAGCGGCGCAGTTGGTGACAAGTGGCCCGGAAGCGGGTGATGGTGACCGCGGTGTCCCAAAGCCACCCCAGCAGCAGGGCCAGGAGCAGGGTGACGATGGCCACCCCACCCAGGGGACCCAGCGCCCAGGTCACCGCCGCCATGGTACCCGCTCCCTGGGGACAGGGCGAAGGTTGAGCTGGCGGGGGGGGGTGTGGGGGGGGCACGGCACCGCGTTGTCACGTGTCCCTGCGCCGAGGTGTCATCCTGCGCGTCCGGGTGGCTTTCGTCGTAATGTGTGTCCTGGTGGCATCGTCCCCTGACGTGCGTCCTGGTGGCTTTGTCCCCCCACGCGTGTCCTGGTGGATTCATGCCCTGACATGTGTCCTGGTGACATCGTCCCCCCACGCGTGTCCTGGTGGCTTCACGCCCTGACGCGTGTCCTGGTGGCATCATCTCCTGACATGTGTCCTGGTGGCTTTGTCCCCCCACGCGTGTCCTGGTGGCTTCATGCCCTGACATGTGTCCTGGTGGCTTTGTCCCCCCACGCGTGTCCTGGTGGCTTCATGCCCTGACATGTGTCCTGGTGACATCGTCCCCCCACGCGTGTCCTGGTGGCTTCACGCCCTGACGCGTGTCCTGGTGGCATCATCTCCTGACATGTGTCCTGGTGGCTTTGTCCCCCCACGCGTGTCCTTGTGGCTTCATGCCCTGACGCGTGTCCTGGTGGCATCGTCCCCTGACATATGTCCTGGTGGCTTTGTCCCCCCACGCGTGTCCTGGTGGCTTCATGCCCTGACGCGTGTCCTGGTGACATCGTCCCCCCACGCGTGTCCTGGTGGCTTCATGCCCTGACGCGTGTCCTGGTGGCATCGTCCCCCCACGCATGGTGGCATCATCCCCTGCTATGTGTCCTGGTGGCTTCATGCCCTGACATGTGTCCTGGTGGCTTTGTCCCCTCACACGTCGCCTGGTGGCTTCATGCCCTGACGCGTGTCCTGGTGGCTTTGTCCCCCCACGCGTGTCCTGGTGGCTTCATGCCCTGACGCGTGTCCTGGTGGCATCGTCCCCCCATGCATGGTGGCATCGTCCCCTGATATGTGTCCTGGTGGCTTCATGCCCTGACGCATGTCCTGGTGGCATCGTCCCCCCACGCGTGGTGGCATCGTCCCCTGCTATGTGTCCTGGTGGCTTCATGCCCTGATGTGTGTCCTGGTGGCTTTGTCCCTCCCCATATGTGTCCTCGTGGCATCATCCCTCCATCATGTGCTGGTGGCATGGTCCCCTGACGTATGTCCTGGTGGCTTCATGCCCTGACATGTGTCCTGGTGGCTTTGTCCCTTCCCATATGTGTCCTCGTGGCATCGTCCCTCCATCATGTGCTGGTGGCATGGTCCCCTGATGTGTGTCCTGGTGGCTTCATGCCCTGACATGTGTCCTGGTGGCTTTCTTACTCCATGTGTGTCCTGGTGGCTTCACATCCCGATATGTGTCCTTGTGGCACCCACCCCCCCCTTCTGCACGCACACGCACACGCACGCACACGCGCACGCACACACACGCCGATGCGCGTGGGCACACCCGCGTGTGCGCAGACACACGAACGCACGCGCACACGGCGTGCACACCCCCACGCGCACGCACGCCGTGTGTACACACGCGTGCATGTGCACGCACACCCCACGCACACGCAATGCACACACACGTGGACACGCTTTCTTGTGCACCGCCCCCACGCCCCACGCACACACATGCGCACACGCGTGTAGCCCCTTCCTAGGCCCCCCACGCGTGTGCACGTACGTGCTGCAGAGCCGCCCCGCTGGAACCGCCCATGCAACACACACACGTGTGCCACCCTGCCGCACCCCCCCCCCAAATACGCGTGTCGTGTCCCCCGCCCCCGGTGACATTTGCGCTTGGGTGCGGGGACAAAGTCCAGCGAGGCCACGACACGGGACGCAGCGACGGGGGCCGTATCCTGCAGCATGTTCCCGTGGCTCCTCCTGGCGCTGAGCGTCTGCGTCTGGCCCAGCACAGGTAGGCCCACGACACGCCACAACACGCCACGACACGCCACGACATGCTACAATGCGGCAAAACACGCCACAACACCCCACAACACGCTGTGACATGCAACAACGTGACACAACGCGCCACAACGCTCCCTGACATGACGCAACATGCTAAAACATCTCACGACACGCCACAACACCCCACAATACCCTACAACATGACACAACACGCCACAACATACCATGACATGTCACAACATCCCACAACGTGCTAGAACACACCACAACATGCTACAACACGTGGCAACACCCCACAACTTGACATGCCATGACACAACATGCCATAACACCCCACAACACCCTACAACATGCCACAACACACTGTGACATGCTACAACACCCCACAACACGCTAGAACACGCCACAACATGCTACAACATGCCACAACACACTGTGACATTCTACAACACCCCACAACATGCTAGAACACACCACAACATGCCACAACACACTAGAACACAGCACAACGTCCTACAACACGCTGCGACACCCCACAACACGCCGCAACACGCCACGACACCCCACAACATGCTAGAACACCCCACAACACGCCACAGCACCCCACAACGTGCCGGAATACACCGCGTGCCACAACATCCCGCGACACCCCGCAATATGCTAGAACACACAACATGCTACGACACGCCACAACACCCTACAACGCCCCGCAACACCCCACGCCATGCCAGAACACCCCACAACACGCCACACCACGTCACGACACGACACAGCGTGCCACAAGCCATCACAACACACCCCGGCGTCCAGCCACACGCTACAACACGCCCCAGCATGCCACTACACGCATGTGGTGACCGCGGGGTCTTCTCCGAGCTCCTTTTTGGGGCCAAAATGGCTCTGGTTGCATTTTTTTCCCTAATTAGGGTGATTCTAACCGAAAATTTGTGCCCACCTGGGTGGTGTCTGGGGGGGTGGAGGGTGTCGGGGGGGGTGGGGGAGGGGCTGCACCCAGTTTTGGGTGCGTTCGGCTTGGGTCGGGCTTCGCGTGCTCACGATGGGTGCCGTTGCGCTGGCTTGGGGTGGTTTTACCCTTTTTGGGGGGTACTTTGGCTTTTTCGGGGTGTTTTCACCCTGGTTTGGATGCAGTCACCCAATTTTGGGTGCTTTTGCTACTTTTGGGGGTGCTTTGGCCTTTTTTAGGGTGCTTGCACCCTGTCCTGGGTGCTTTAGTCCTGGTTTGGGGGGTATTTTCACCCTGGTTTGGGTGCATTCACCTTGTTCTGGGTGGTTTTACCCTCTTTTGGGTGGTTTTGCCCTGTTTTGGGTGCATTTGTCCTTTTTCTGGGTGCTTTCACCCTGGTTTGGGGTGCTTTCACCCTGTCCTGGGTGCTACTGTCCTGCTTTGGGGTGTTTTCACCCTGGTTTGGGTGCATTCACCCTGGTTTGGGTGCTTTCACGCTTTTCCTGAGTGCTTGCGCCCTCCTCTGGGTGCATACACCCAGTTTTAGGTGCTTTCACCCTGGTTTTGGGTGCATTTGCTCTTTTCTGGGTGCATTTGCTCTGCTATGGGTGCTGTCATCCTGGTTTGGGTGCATTCGCCCTGCTTTGGGTCCTTTCACCCTGGTTTGGGTGCTTTCATCCTGCTTTGGGGTGTTTTCACCCTGGTTTGGGTGCGTTCACCCTTTTCCTGGGTGCTTGCGCCCTCCTCTGGGTGCTTTTGCGTTGCTTTGGGTGCACTCACCCAGTTTTAGGTGCTTTCACCCTGGTTTGGGTGCATTTGCTCTGGTTTTTGGTACGCTTCCTCTGGTTTTGGGTGCATTTGCCCTTTTCTGGGTGCATTTGCTCTGCTATGGGTGTTATCATCCTGTCCTGGGTGCATTCGCCCTGCTTTGGGTGCATTCACACCGTTTTGGGTCCTTTCATCCTGGTTTGGGTGCTGTCACCCTGTTTTGGGTGCTTTCACCCTCTTTGGGGTGCGTTTCCCCTCATTTTGGTGCAGTCACCCCGGTTTGGGTGCACATTCACCCACGCCGGGAGACTCTTGCCACCCCACGGGTGCCCCTCGGTCCCCTCCCACGTCCCCGTCCCCTCCCCAGGTCTCCCACCGCGCCACATGGACTCCGTGGTTCAGATCGTGGAAGCCCTTGAATCGACTGACCACGGCTTTACCGGCACCGTGCCGGAGCTGGCGCGGGCGCTGGGTGGCTGCAGCACCCCTGGGTGCCGTGCGGTGCTGGGAGAGCCACCCGACGTCCCACCAGCCCCACCAACGCTCAGCCGCGAGCAGTGGCTGCTCTTCACCCAACTCCTCCACCACGACGCCGCGGCACCCGAGCGCGGCGCGGTGCTGGCACCCGACGGCTCCACCGTCGCCCTCGGTCCCCTTCTTGCCGGCATCGAGGTTGGCCTCAAGCGGGCGGCAGGGTGGCCCGTCCCCACCGTCGAGCCACCCGTCGACGCGCTCTATGCCGTCACCATCGCTGAGGCTTTGGGGACATCCTTCCTCTTGGCTCGTGACGGCGATGGCAACCGAGCCGCGCTGGGACCCGGCGGCTGTTGGGATGACGTGGATGACCCCCAAAACTACACCCTGCTGGGACCCCCGTCACCCATTCCCGATGCTATCGCCAACGGGGCGATGGATGGGGTGCTGTTGGGTGCACGCCTGGCCCGAGCACCCATCCCGCTCGCCGACCTTCTCCGGAGCTACTACGGGACAGGCAACGGCACAGAGAAGGGGCGACCCCCCAGCAGTTACCGGCGGCGAGATTTTGGGGTGCTGACGGGGCCGGAGAAGCTGGAGGAGGAGGTGGCGGCGATGCTGAGGGTGCTGCGGGTGCTGCCACCCACCCGGGAGCTCTTGGAGAACATGGGGCCGGAGGACGTGGCGGCCATCGCTCGCCAAGCGGCGCGGGACTTCACGGAGGTCTACGTGGGTAGGGAGATCAGATTTCTGTGTCGTCCCCCACCCCCCCAAAAAAATTGGGTGGGAGGATGGGTGGAGAGCTGCACCCTGGGCGAGGTCCCCAGTGTCACTTTGGTGTAGGTGGCACTGAGGGGAGTCAAGCTCTGAGAGCTGACTGGTGACATGTGGCCTGCAATGGTCGGACACCACCATGTCCCCTGGATGGACATTGGTGTGTCCACTGGCTGGACACCGCTGTGTCCTCTGGATGGACGCCAGCGTGTCCCGTGGGTGGTGGTCCCTGGACAGGCACCACCATGTCCCCTGGATGGACATCGGTGTGTCCCCTGGATAACGGGTCCCTGGACACTGCTTTGTCCCCTGGATGGCGACCGACGTGTCCCCTGAATGGCCACCACCATGTCCTCTGGATGGACACTGGTGTGTCCCCTGGAGCCAGCCATGTCCCCAGCCAGAGGACACCTCAAGCAGATGCTCCACGTCCCCTAGCTGAGGGCACTCCAGGAGGACACTGCCATGTCCCAGGCCAAGTGGTTCCCAAGCCGGGCAGATATCCCCAAGACCCCAAAGGGACTCTGCCGTGTCCCCGACTTCCCATGGGACCAGGCGAATCCCCTTTCTTCCACCGCCTGCCTTCCCTCGCAGAGTGCCCGGCCATCGTACCCCGGTGCATGTGGGGTGCCCGTCCCTACCGCGGCACCCCCAAACTCTTGACCCTCCCCTTGGGCTCCGTCTACATCCACCACACCTTCATACCCAGCACCCCGTGCCGCACCTTCGCCGCCTGCGCCGACGCCATGCGCTCCATGCAACGCTTCCACCAAGACACCCGCGGTTGGGATGACATCGGTTACAGGTAAAACCCCGTCGCCGTCGCTCAACCGCGGTCCTCGTCGCCCATCTCCGGGCAGCTCAGGTTGACCCATGGGTGCTTGCAGCTTCGTGGTGGGGTCAGATGGTTACCTGTACCAAGGCCGAGGTTGGCACTGGGTTGGTGCCCACACCAAAGGTTACAACAGCAAAGGCTACGGCGTGGGCTACGTTGGAGACTTCTCGGCCACCTTGCCGGACCCTGACATCATCGCCCTGGTGCGGGACGGGCTCCTGCCGTGCGCCGTGCGGACCGGCCGGCTTCACCACAACTACACCCTACGCGGCCACCGCCAGATGGGTCACACCGACTGCCCCGGCAACTCCCTCTTCCGTGAAATTGAGACCTGGCAAGGCTTCAAGGTGAACACCAAGCTTCGTGGCATCTCCAGGGGTTGGAGGTTGGGGTGTCTGGTCCGCTCCGGCGTGACTGGGAGGATGGGGGTTTGGTGATGGTGGATGTGGGAGGTGATGCTGGGACTGATGGTGGTTTCTTCTCTCCTCTGCAGTGAGGATCAGCCCCATGGGTCCTGGTCTGGATGGGTGCGGGCAAGGTTGGATCAAGGTCTAGATGGGTGCTGGCCCCATGGGTGATGGTCTAGATGGACCCTGATCCACCAGATGTTGGTCGGATGGATGCCAGCCTGGGTGGACCCTGGTCCAGGTGGACACCAGTCCCATGGGTGCCAGCCTGGATGGACCTTGGTCCAGACAGAACCTCACCCAATGGATGCCATCATGGATCAGCCCTGGTCCAGCTGGCCACCAACCCAACGGATGCCAACCCTGATGGACGCAGGCCGAGAAGAACCCCAGTCTTGAAGGCTACCAGCCTGGACAGATCCTAGCCCAGACGGGCACCAGCCCGGATGGATCCTGGCCCCACTGGCCCAGCAGACCATCCCTGTAGCCACAAACCACTAGAAATCCCCCCGCAATAAAGTCAATGCCAGGACATCAGCTTTGGAGAGCGAGAGGGAAACTGAGGCACGGGGTGGGGGCAGCCATGGGGTCATGGGGGAGGAGTTAAGCGAGGGACCCAGGTGCCCAGGATCTGCTGCAGGGCTGGGTGCTGTGGCACACGCGTGCGTGTGTGTGCACACGCATGTCCGAGCAGCACTGTCCCCCCTTAACCCACCTTGGAGACCCCACATGACCCCCAAGGAGACCCCCACCTCCATATCCACCACCCCCGAGAGAAGCACCCACCCCCCAGGTGGGCATCCAGCCTTCAGAGGTGCCCATGTCACACCCCACACTGTAGTGGCCAGGAGCTGCCATCTCCAGCACCCGTTCACTCTGAAACCTAATGATGGCATTTCAGCTGGATGCACGCAACAGGCCACGAGGGTACCTAGACCCCACCGCAGGGTGGCCCGGCGTGGCTCACCCTTCTCGGTGTGTCCCAAGCCATGGCCCAGCGTGAGCCTGGCCGAACTGGGAGGGTAGATAACATCATCGGGGCAGAGGCGGAGGTGAGGGTGTGACTGAAACTCCTGCCTGGTCACATGGGGAAGCCACGACAGGAACCGGGGCAGCCGACTCCGGGTGCCGGAGCAGGCAGAGAACAGCCGAGGTACCGCGGGACGGGGCGGGGGGTACGTGGGGGGGGCACCCTGGGGTGATGCTCCAGCCTTGGGGGTACGCAGGGGATGCAGGGTGCTGGGGCAGGGTGAAGCAGCACCCTGAGGAGTAAGGGGTGCTGCAGGGGAGAGTATGGGTGATGGGGTGCTATAGGGTGCTGCATGCTGGGGTGGGGACCCCAAAAACTCTGGCACCCCCCCCCCCCCACCCAGGGTTTGAACACCCTCCGCAGCTCAGCTCTAGGGTGCTGGCACCCCTAAATTGGCAGGCGCCAAAGCCGTAGGTGCCCACAGCTGGCTTCCACCCTGGAGGCTGCTGCAGGGAGATGGTCCTGGGGTGCAACCGGCCCCATCCACCCCCCCCCAACCCTGGCCCGCACCCGTGTGTGCACCCTGGGGTG
The DNA here is from genome assembly GCF_929443795.1 of Astur gentilis. Lineage (NCBI taxonomy): Eukaryota > Metazoa > Chordata > Aves > Accipitriformes > Accipitridae > Astur > Astur gentilis. The sequence goes on from NC_064888.1 coordinate 1,218,471, forward strand.
CTGGGGGGGTGACCCCAAGGCCTGGGCTCGGCGTGGGGTGCAGGTGCCAGGAGGAAATGCCGTGGCGGAGCGAGGGGAAACGCGGCCACGGCAGCGACGGAAGCATCTCCGGCACCCGCCTGCGCTCGGAGCCGAGGTGGTGGCGGGCCACCTGCCTGGGTGTCACCGTGTCCCCGGTGTTCACCGCGCCCCGGTGTCACCGAATCCTGATGCTGCCGCACCCCCCGGGTGCCACCGCGCCCTGGCAGGGATGGGTGCTGCAGGGGGCAGGGGCCGGCGTGGGTACGGTGGTGTGGGCACCCACTGGGTGGGGGACCCGCTCTGTGGGCAGAGGCATCGGCACCCACAAGATGGAGATCCTTCGGTGGGCAGGGGCACCCCAGAACATCAGCATCCACAAGATTGGGGACCCTTCGGTGGGCAGGGGCACCCCAGAACATCAGCATCCACAAGATGGAGACCCCCTCGGTGGGCAGGGACACCCTGGGGACATGGGCACCCACAAGATTGGGGGACCCATTGGCGGCTGGAGCACCCATGGAAATGGGGACCCCTTGGTGAGCAGGGACGCCCCACAGCAATGGGCACCCTAGGGTGCCCCAATGTCGGTGCCCAGATAAGGGTGCCCTGGATAAGAGGACCCAAATAGGGGTGCCTGGATTAGGTGCTCTGGAGAAGGGCACCCAGGTAGGGGTGCCCAGAGAGGGGCACCCAGATAAAGGTGCGTAAATAGGGTGACAAAATAGAGGTGCCCCAATAAGGGTGCCTGGATTGGGGTGTCGGGGTGGGGGCACCCGCATAAGGGTGCATGAATGGGGTTGCCTGGGTGAGGGTGCCCAGATAGAGGCCCCCAGATAAGGGCACCTAGATGGGGGTGCACTGGGTGTAAGCACCCAAATAGGGGTGTCTGGATAGGGTGCTCATACAGGGTGCCTGTAGATGGGTGCCTGGATAGGGACACCCAAATGGGGGTGCCCGGGCTTGGGTGCCCAGATAGAGACACCCAGATAGGGGTGCCTTGGATGGGGGTCTCCTGAATAGGTGTGCATGGGTGGGGGTGCCCCAAAAGGGATACTTGGATGGGGCACCCAAATAGGGGTGACTGGGTGGGGATGCCAGGTTGGGGGTGCCCAAATAAGGGTACCCTTTCCCCCCCCACCCCATGCCAGCCCGTGGACACCCCGTGGCTAACGTGGCTCTCCCCATCCCACAGATGGAAGTGGAGAAACCCCCGCTGGGACCCGAGCCACCAACTCTACTGAAGACCTACAAATGGCGAACGGCAGCACCCATGGGTGACCGAGAACCCGAACGGGGCACGGGGTCCCCGGGCAGCCGGCGTTGGACCCGGTTGCAGGGATGGAAACGTTCCTACAGCCAACCCGAATCCGATAGCCCCGATGATGGGGCTGGAAAGGGCAGCTCCGGCTTGGGGGCACCAAAAGCCAGCACCCGCCGGTCCCTCTTCCAACGGGCTTTTTCGGCCCCCTCCAAGGGGACCAAGGAGACCCGGGGACCCGAGGGTGGCAAGGCCACCCTGCAGAAGTACCTGCGCTCCATGTCCAAGAGGAAGGGCCACGTGGAGAGCGGTGCCAGGGCTGAGCAGGTGCCCCAGGATGCTGTTCCAGGTATGGGGGTGATGGGGAGGGTGGGGGTCAGGGTGCTGGTGCTGGGTGACAGTGATGGGATAGGGGCGGTGGTGGTTGGGGAGGAGTTGGGAGTGATGGGTTGGGGGATGATGGGTGGTAGGTGGTTGTTGGTGATGGGTTGGGAGCGATGGGTGGGGGGTGATAATGATGGGTGATGGGGTGGGGGGTGATGGGTGATGATGGGTGATGGGTTGGGAGTGATGGGTGGGGGGTGATAATGATGGGTGATGGTTGGAGAGTGATGGGTTGGAGGGTGATGGGTGGTGATGATGATGGGTGATCAACTGGGGGTGATGGATGATGGGTTGGGGGCTGATGGGTGGTGGGCAATGGAAATGGGTGATGATCTGGAATGCAATGGGTGATGGGCGGCGGTGGGTTGGGGGCAACAGTTAGTGGGTGATGCTGATGGGTGATGGTGACCACTGGGGTCTGGGAGGCGGTGGGTGATGGTGGGAGACAGAGGGGTGTAGGATGTGGCCAGGCTTTGCTGGTGTTGGGGATCTCCTGCCTGCAGGTGCCCTCCAGGGTTGGGGAGGGGGGCACCCATGGGTGCAGGATGGCTGGGTCCCACCTGGCCCCAAGGCCTGCTCCCGGACTCACGTGGCCCTGGTCCCCGTGTGTGCCCGGCACGGGGCTTGTTGGCAGCATGTGGAGCCGTGCCAGCCCCTGCGGCACCCGGATCTGGCAAAACCGGCTTGGCCCCGGCAGGGACACCCACGGTGCAGGCAGGGCGCTGGGGCAGGGCAGCCAGCCGGCTTTATCCCCGTCACGGCGTGGCCACGGCCAAGCGTGGCCTGGCATTGCCACACTGACGGCGGCACAGCCACCTGTCCCCCAGCATTGCCGCCCTGGTTGTGGCACAGCTGCAGCCACACGTCCCCCAGCATCACCATACCCATGGTGGCATAGCCACAGCCACACGTGCTCTGGCACTGCCACACCGCCCATGGGTGATGGGCGCATGGTGAGCACCCGGTCTCCCCCTCACACCCTGCTCTGCACCCCCAGCAAGCACCCATGGGGTGTCATCGATCCCGCTGGCTCCAGCACCCGATGCCCCGGTGTGGGATGTCTCCAACTTCTCCTTGGTGGACGGACACCTGATCCTCGTAGGCAAGGACGAGGAGGTGAGGACAAGGGGACAAGAGTCCCCTGGGCACCCAGGGGCTCGTGCCGGTGTCCCTTGGGTGACGGGGTGCACAGATGGGTGCTGGGGACAGCGGTGCCTGACCCCTCCGTGCCACCAGGCTTCGTGTAGGAACAGGAACCGGACGGGGAGCTCCATCTCCGACAGCACCAACCTGTACCCGGCAGGCGGCAGGAGGGACCCCGGTGAGCGAGGTCGCCCCGTGCCGGCACGCACCGACGCCACGGGGTGTTGGCACGTGCTGGTGTGACTCGTGTGTGTGCAGGTCCCGTGCGGCTCCACTGCACGGAGCTCCTTGGCCTACGTGCCATGGCACGCCCCGTGCCGTGTACCATACGATAATGCACCGCGCACTGTGCCAGGCATCGTGGCCGTGCCCCGTGCCATGCCCTGTGCCGTGCACCGTGCCGCTGTGCGCCATGATATGCACCGTGCCAGGCGCCGCGCGCTGCCCCATGCCGTGCATCCTGGCTGTGCCCTGCGCCGTGCCTCGTGCCATGCGCCGTGTTACCATGCACCGGGCAATGAATCGTGGCCGTGCCCTGTGCCGTGCACCGTGCCACGCTCTGTGCACCGTGCCCCGCACCTCATGTTCTTGCATCATGGCCGTGCCCTGTGCCATGCCCCATGCGCTGTGCTGTGCTCCACGGTCATGCCCCATGCCGTGCCCAGTGCCGTGCACCGTACAGCACCCCATGCCATGCCCCGTGTTGTGCCCACGCCGTGCCAGATGCCAGACTTTGTGCCGTGCCCATGTCACACACCGTGCCATGCAGCAAGCCGTGCCTCATGTCGTCTACCCTGCTAAGCCTCACGTCACACCGTGTCGCGTCCCGTGCCATACACCACGCCACGCACCGTGCCATGCACCGTTTGTGCACCGCTCTGGGCACCACGCCGTGCAGCACGCCGCATCCCGTGCCAATGCCGCATCCTGTGCCACGCACCACACAACGTACCACGCCGTGCCCTGTGCCATGCCCCACGCCGTGCATTCCATCGCACATCACGCCCCGTGCCCCGCGCCGTGCCCTGTGCCGCGCACCGCACCGTGCCATACCCTGCGCCGGGTACCGTGCTAGGCACCGCGCCGTGCTTTGTGCCATGCACCCCGCCGTGCCCCGTGTCCCTCACCAAGCCTGGTGCACGGAGGAAGCGCTGGGTGCGATGCTGCCTCGTACTGTCACCGCTTCCTCCATGCTGCTGCGTCTGCTGATCTGAGCGATAAATGCTTTCGGCTTCCTCCCCGCGCCCCTCACCGGCGTGGGCAGACGGCGTTGCCGCCAGCCATGGGGCCCCGCCGCTGGCTGCTCTGCACCGCGCAGGGAGGTGAGTTACCCCCACGCTGGCACCGGGGCTGGCACCCGCATGGCACCGGGGTGGGGACCATCCTGGATGGGTGCTCGGCATCGCAGCACCGGGGCTGAGCGCCGAGGCTGGGCGCTGGCGCCGTGCACTGGAGCTGGGGCAGCAGGATACATCCTTCTGCCCCCTTCTCCCTTGCGCCCATGAGCACCCATTTTCAGCACCCAAAGCTTGGCTGCATCTCCGGGCTGTAGATACTGTGAGGTGCTGGCAGGATTTGGCACCCAGGACAAGGTGCCTGGGTCCTTCTTCCAGCTTTGGTTGATGTTTCCCGGGGAGGGGGCGTTGCGTATGGGTGTATCCTGCCCCTTCTCAAGCCTGGCGTGGTGTTGGGGTGCTTGGGGTGCTGGTAAAGGCGGGGGGGGGTCCTGATGTTGGGTGCCCCTCCAGACCTGGCTGCAGATGAGAAGAGCACCCGGGGTGCTGGGAGAAGCGCCGATAGCGAGACCTCCTCCACCTCCCAGTTCACCAATGTCAAGGTGGGCACCTCCCCCCCCTCCCCACAGCCCCAGCCCCCCCTTCTCTGGGGTGCTCAGCCCCATCCATGGGTGACATGGCAGCCATCTCCTTACCCCATCCAGGGGTTGTTGTGGAAGAGGCTCCGGGAACGGAAAGGTCGCGGCGTCCCCAAAGTCGAGACACCGGCAGTGACGGTCCCCAACGGTGAGAGGTACGGCACCGCAGAGGGTGGCGGTGGGGTCACGGGTGCTGCTGAGGGTGCCCCGGTGATGGTCCTGTCCCCGTAGGGTCCCCAGCCGGAGCGGTTCACGGGAGTCGCTGCTGCCACCTCCCAGTGTGGCTGAACTGGACCTCACTGGGGACAATGTCATCATCCGGCCCGTGCACGGCAGCATCGTGGGCGAGAAGTTTTGCTTTCAGGTAATGGGCTTGGGTGGGTGCTCGGGGTGCCCCGAAGAGGCACCCGGGACACCCTGGATGGACACCCAGAGCACCCCAGGCAACCTGAAAGGGACCCCAGGGCACCCCAGGCACCTTGGAGGGGCACCCAGAGCATCCAGAGCACCCCAGGCACCCTGGGGAGGCACCCGGGGTATCCTGGAGGGGCATCCAGAGCACCTCAGGTACCCGGGGCACCCAAGACACCCTGCGCAGTCATCCAGGGCACGCAGGACACCCTGTAGGGGCACCCAGAGCACCCTGCCCAAGCCCCCAGGGCGCCCCCACTGAGCACCCCAAAGGGACACCCCAGCACAGCCCTTAGCCATGGGCACCCACACCCCAGAGCGCAGCACCCCCCAGGCACCTTAGGGTGCCCCCCTCCCGACACCTTCCCCGCACCCAGGTCATCACGGGCGAGGGCAGCCGGTCCTTTGGGTGCACGTCCCTGGCCGAACGCGACCGCTGGATTGAGAACCTGCGCCGGACCGTGCAGCCCAACAAGGTGGGACCACGGGGACACCCATGGGACGCCCCTGCCACCCCCAGGGGACGGGAATCCCCAGCACCCAGACATGAGAGGTCACCCGCTGCCCTCCTGCCTCCCCAATGGGCAGGATGAGGCCCGCTGGTAGGGCTGGGTGGGGAAACTGAGGCACAAACCCCCCACCCCACCCTGGAGCCCTGCAGGCACCCACAATCCTGATGTCCTCCTGGGGACTTGGTTGTCCCCCCATGTCCCTTCCTGTCCCACCATGCGTTTGGCTACCACCCATGTCCCCCTGAGGATTTGGTTGTGCACCCATGTCCCCATGTCCCCTCCTGTCCCCCCATGTCCCTTCCTGTCCCTCCATGTCCCCTCCTGTCCCCATTCCCACCCCATCCCCCCCATCCTGTCCCTCCTTGTCCCCCCCATTCCCACGTGTTCCCCTGTCCACCATGTCCCCTCCTGTCCACCCACAGAATTCCCTGTCCCCCTCAACCCCCCCGCAGATTCACCCACCCCCGCCATGTCCCCCACTGTCCCCTTGACCTCCCCACCCATGTCCCCCACCCCGGCAGGACAACTGCGAGCGGCTGGAGCTGGCGCTGAGCCTGTGGGTGTACGAAGCACGGGACCTGCCACCTCGGCGTCGCCTCCGTTGTCACCTCCACCTGGATGGCACCCTCTTCGCCCGTACCACCGCCAAGGTGGCCGGTCCCGACGGCGAGCTTTTTTGGGGTGAACTCTTCCAATTGGCCGCCCTACCACCCGCCCGTGCCCTCACCCTCACCCTTTGCCGTGATGACCACCCCGGTCAACCAGTAGCCTCCATTACCGTCCCCTTGGCCGAGCTGGCGGCTGCCCGGCAGCCCTTGGAGCGGTGGTACCCGCTGAGTGGTCCTGGGGGAGGTGAGCGGATGCCATCGGTGAGGGTACGCGGGCGCTACCGGGAGGTGCGGGTGCTGCCCATCGTACGCTACAAGGAACTGGCTGAGTTCATCACCTTCCATTACCGGGAGCTGTGCGCCCATCTGGAGCCCACCATCGCCGTGCGGCACAAGGAGGAACTGGCTGGTGCTCTGGTCCGCGTCTTGCAGAGCACTGGGAAGGCCAAGGTGGAGCGGGTGCTGGCCATCGGGGATGTGGGGAGGGTGGGTGAGGGCAAGATGGGTGCTGCCTGGGGTGCCGTGGGCATGGCGGTTGGGGTGGGAGGGACATCATGGGTTGGGGGTGCTGGGAGAGTTGGGGTGGGATGGGATGGGGTGGATGGGTTGGGATGAGTTGGATGGGTTGCGTTTGGTTGAGTTGGGAGGGGATGGGGTGGTTGGGTTGGGTTGGGCTGAGTTGGAATGGGATGGGACGGGACTGGAGAGTCAGTTTTGGTCGGGATGGGCTGGTCTGGGCTGGATGAGCTGGGATGGGGTGGATGGGAACTGCAGTTCAGGGGAGCGCCAGGAGGTCCTGGCACTTCCCAGGGTGGGTTGGTCAGGTCGGTTTGGGGCCATGGGTGCCCACTGAGCCCTTCAACACGTCCACCCGGCAGTCATTCCTCATCGACCTCGGTGTGGCCGAGCTGGACCGCTTTGACGACCGCGAGGCACTGATCTTCCGTGAGAACACGCTGGCCACCAAGGCCATCGACGAGTACATGAAACTGGTGGGGGGCAAGTACCTCCAGGACACGCTGGGTACGGCTGAACGTTACACGTCTTTGTGGGACGTTAGGGGGTGTGGTGGGGTGCGGGGCATGGACAGAGCATTGTGGGGCTGTAGGACACCCCCCGAACATCCACGGGGATGTGGTGGAGGCTTGTCACGGCCATGCCCACGGTGGTGGTTGGTTGGTCCCCTTACGGGTTGTTCCTTGGTGTTCAGGTGAGGCTGTGGCCCAGCTCTGCACCTCGGATGATAGCTGCGAGGTGGATCCCAGCAAATGCGCTGGCCTTGACCTCTCCGACAACCAGAACAACCTGCGACAGGTCTGCGAGGAGACCTTCCAACGCATCGCCACGTCCTGCGAGTGAGGGACAGCCCCTGCGCAGGCCATGGGGTTGGGCACGGAGATGGCCATGGGGGTGGGCAACTGCCCAGGGATGGGCTTGGGGATGGACACTGGCACGGGCAATGGGAGAAGCCTGGGGTGGGCACCAGCACCATGAAGACCTGGGGACAGGCTTGGAGATGGGCATGGGCACAGGGATGGGCTTGGGGACAGGAATGGGAATGGGCAGGAGGACAGGCACTGGCACCAGGATGGGCATGGGGATGGGTTTGGGGATTGGCATCATCCTGGGGATGGGTTTGGGGACTGGCACCATCCCTGGGATGGGCATAGGCACCAGGAAGAATCCCGGGACAAGCTTGGGGACAAGCACAAGGGACTGGCTTGTGGACAAGCACAGGCATAGTGGGCACCATGTCCCACGTGGCTTGCTGGGGTGGCTCCAGGGCCAGCCACCTGCCCCAGCACCCATCAGGGTGTCTCTCCCCACAGCGCCTTCCCGGCAGAGCTGGGCGAGATCTTTGCGGCATGGCAGGAGGAGTGCGTGGCGCGGGGCAAGGCGCCCATCGGGCAGCGCCTGGTCTCGGCCTCCCTCTTCCTACGGTTCCTCTGCCCTGCCATCATGTCCCCCAGCCTCTTTGGCCTCGTCCAGGAGTATCCCAGCGAGGCCACTGCCCGTACCCTCACCCTCGTGGCCAAGGTCATCCAGAACTTGGCCAACTTCACCACGTACGTCATGGCAGGGCACAGCACCAGCACCGGTGGGGAGGGACAAGCCCATGGGGAAGCCATGGGGCAGCGGGGACATCCCCTACATGCTGTGTGGCACATGGCGTGGACAGTCATGGGGCAGTAGGGTTGTCCCCAACATACCATGGGGTGGTAGGGTTGTCCCCAGCACGCCACGGAGCAGCAGGGATGTCCCTTAAATGTCGTGGGGCAGCAGTGACACCTCCTACATGCTGTGTGGCAAGCAGGGACATCTTCAACATGCCATGAACCAGCCATGGGGCAGCAGGGAACATCTCTACTCCATGCATGGGGCTGATGTATCCCAGCAGCAGGGCCTCACGAGTTACCTGTGGTGACCTAACCTATGGGTGGCTTGGTCCAAGAACATGGCAGTGTCCTCACATGTCCTGGCTTGTAGCCAGGGTGGTGACATGGTGCAGGGTCATTGCAATGACATGGTGCGTGATCCCGGAGGTGGCCTGGCCCATGACCATGATGGTCGCTCGTGACCATGGTGGTGGCCCAGGCCGTTGCCTTGTCCCCAGGCAAGCAGACATTGTGGTCCCCAGGTTTGGTGAGAAGGAGGCCTACATGGGCTTCATGAATGAGTTCCTGGAGCACAACTGGAGCACCATGACAGAATTCCTGCAGAGCGTGGCCAGCCCCGAGAGCAACGTCCACATGGCCACCTATGACGGCTACGTGGACCTGGCTCTGGAGCTCGCCACTCTCCACCTCCTGCTCTGCGACATCTTCTCCAGCCTGGACCAGGTGCCACCACCCATTTGTCCCGCAGGGCAGCTGGCAGGACTGGCTACCTCCTTCTCCCCACACAGAGAGCTGGTGTCTACCGCCCCAAGACCACCCATTGTCCCCATAACGTCCTTGTCTTGTCCTGGTAGGCCACACAGGAGGAGCTGGAGCCCCTACCCACCATCCTCACTGCCATCAGGGAGGGGACCCCCGTCCCCGTCTCTGTCCGTCTCAGCTCCACCACAGAGAGAAGTTACCGGTGGGTGGACAGAGGGACATATGGGACCAAGGTGGACATGTGGGGCCAGGAAGAGCTTTGGTAGAGGCATGACACTAGGATGGGTTTGGGGTGGTTCTCGTCCTGGCGGGGTTCAGGGGATAGTTCTGGTCCTAGTTGGTTCTAGGGTGACTCTGGTCCAGAATGGGTTCAAAGTCACTGGTCCCAGTTGGGTTCAGGGGATGGTTTTGGTCCCTGATGGGTCCAGCAGATGGTTGCGGTCCAGCTAGGGGATGGTTCTGGTCTGGACTGGATTTGGTGGATAATTCTGATCCAGGCTGGGTCCAGGAGATGTTTCTGGTCCCAGATAGATTTAGGGGGTGTTTCTGGTGCTGGCTGGGTTCAGGGTGGTTCTGGTTCTGGCTGGGTGTGGGGTGATTCTGGTTCTGGCTGGGTTTGGGGTGGTTCAGGTCAAGGCTGGTCTTGATGCTGGTTCTGGTTCCATTTAGGTTTGAGGGATGTTTCTGGTCCCAACTGGGTTTGGGGTGCTTAAGGCCCAGGCTGGGGTTAGGAGATGGGTCCAATCCCAACTGGGTTTGGGGTGCCTCTGGTCCAGACTGGGTTCAGGGTGGTTCTGGTCCCTCCTGGGTTCAGCACCACCCTGGTATCTGGCCATGCCATCACCCCATCTCCCCTCACAGCCCGGCAGAGAGCTTCAAACCAGGCTTCGTGCCACCACGGGACCTGAGCAAGCACAGCCCCCTCATCAAGAGCCAGTCCCTCATCAGCATCCGCCGAGTTCGGGGCCGGGAGGATGGGCCGGAACCGGAGCCAGCACCGGCACCGGTACCATCACCACCGTCCAGCCGGGAACGCCGCAACGTGCAACGCACCCAGAGCGTGCCGGCGCAGAGCAAAGCCACCCGGCGCCTACGCAAGCAGACCAGCGCCGAGCACGTGGCGGAGCCACCGGTCGATGACAACCCAGGATCCCTCGTCCCCCACAATGTCCCGGTAAGCCACGGCAGCCACCACGCTGCCCTCGTGTTGGGGCCGGTGGTCCGAGGAGTACGGCGGCGTTAATAAGTGCCGCCGGTGCCGTAGGGTCATGGGAAGCTGCGCTCATCGGCGTCGCTACCGCGCAAATCAACAGTGCCGTGGCAGCGCTACGCGGAGGAGGCGGCGGCGGCGGCGGCACAGGGCGAGCTCTATGCCATCCGCCCCTTGGAGAAGGTAACCCTGGGGTGGGTGACAGCCAAACCTACTGGGGTGTCCACCGATAACCCCCCCCACACACACGTCCCGTCCTCGTCCCCCTCCAGCATGGGCGGTTGATCGAGGCGCTGCGGAAGGAGGTGGCGGAGAACCGGGAGAAGTTACGGCTGGCAGAGACGCGAGCGGGAGAGATGGAAGCCCAACACTGCGGGTTGCAGCAGGAGCAGGGTCAGCACCGAGAGCAGCTCGAGTGTCTCCGGCAGCAGTTGGAGGAGGCGAACGCCCGTGCGGCCAATTTGGGTGCCAGGTAGGGATGGGGATGGGGAGTGGGTTCCCCAAACCGGTGGGTGCTCCACGCCAGCGGGTGCCCCACCACTGGGTCAGGGTCTTGGCTCATTCTCAACCCAATTAGGTTGACGGTGGCTGAAGGCACCAGGAAGAAAGACCTGGAGAGGCTGAAGACCAGCGAGGAGAAGAGCCGAGAGCTGGTAAGAGCTGGGATGTGGGTGCACCCATGGGTGACAAGAGGGACCAGGGTGGGGGCTGACGCGGTCCCCTCGCAGGAGAGACGGCTGTCGGCGCTGGAGAAGGAGCAGACGGAGCTGCGGGACGCCATCGCCCAAGCCCTGGGCCACCCTGGGAGGACGGGTCGCTGGATGGCGGCACGGGGTTGGGACGAGAGCGGTGACGACTCTCAGGCCACCAGTGTGTAACCGGTTGCCCCGATGTCCCCAGTGTGTCCCTGCAGCCCCGTCACCCGCCGTCTCCTGGGTCTTTCTGAAGGGCGTTTAATCCTGATCCCGTGGGGTGTCCCCTCCCCAGGCAATAAACAGCGTTGGTGTCACCGCCACGAGGTGCTCGGTTGTGTCCTGCCACCGCTCGGGGCTCTGTCCCCAGCACCCTACGCCTGCCTGGGACATCCTAGGACCAGTGACAGGCATGGCAGGGCCATGGGGACCTGGAGGAGACCCATGGGGACCTGGGAAAGTGACAGAGATGGCAGAGCCATGGGGACACTTTGGGGGTGACAGGACCATGGACACTCCTTGGGACAGGGCCATGGGGACACTTTGAAGGTGACGGCGCCACAGGGACCCCTCAGGGCAGGGCCATGGGGACTCTTTGGGGGTGATGGGGCCATGGGAACTTTTTGGGACAGGGCAATGGGGACACTTTGGGGGTGACAGGGCCATGGGGACTTTCTGGGACAGGGCCACAGGGACCCCTCAGGGCAGGGCCATGGGGTCACTTTGGGGTGACGGGTCCACAGAGACTTTTTGGGACAGGGCCATGGGGACACTTTGGGGGTGACGGGGCCACAGGGACCCCTCAGGGCAGGGCCATGGGGACTCTTTGGGGGTGACGGGGCCACAGGGACCCCTCAGGGCACGGCCATGGGGACTTTTTGGGACAGGGCCACGGGGACACTTTGGGGGTGATGGGGCCATGGGGACTTTTTGGGACAGGGCCATGGGGACACTTTGGGGGTGACGGGTCCTCTTTGGGACAGGGCCACGGGGTCCCCTGGGGGCTGGCAGGCCCACGGGTCCCGCCGGGGTCCCCTCAGGGCCGCCCCTTTCCCCGACCAGCCAGACCTTCCCCCTCCGCCCCCCCTAAAATGGCCGCGCGGCGCCGCCGTCGCTCTCCGATGACGCAACAACCCGCGCCGCCCCCCCCCCCTCCTGGAAGGTCGCCGCGCCGCCTCTTCCCTTCCCTCCTCCCCCCGCCACTCCCAAGATGGCGGCGGCGGCGAGCCGCCGACGTCATCATCCCGCGCCGCGCTCCGTCGGGGAGAGCGGCGGAGGGCGGCGGCGACGACGACCGCCGCTCCGTCGGGGCGGGCCGGCGGGCTGAACGGAACGGCGCGGCCCTTAACATGGCGGCGGCGGCAGAAGACGAAGAGAGGGCGGCGGCCGCGTCGGCGTTGGGTTCCCGTTCGCCGCCTTCAAGATGTCGGCGGCGGCCCGGTGGCGCGCGGCGTGACGTAGTCAGGCCCCGCCGGCGGGAGGGGGGCGGGGGAGAGGCCGGAGAGGCGCAGGAGGAGGAGGAGGAGGCGGCGGCGGCGGCGGCTGCGGCGGCGGCGGGACCGGGACCGGGACCGGGACCGGCCGGGCCCCCGGGGGGGGATTTAAAGGGACCATGTCCCCGGCGAGGCGGCTGTTGTGGAGGCCGGAACCGGGCAGGAGGCGGCGGGGGCGGCGGTTGCAGCAGCAGCGACGCCGCTGAGGAGGAGGAGAAGAAGAAGAAGAAGAGGCAGCGGCAGCCCGGTGGGCCTGGCCCCGGGGGACCGGTGGGGTGAGTACCCGCCGTGGGGGGGGGGGGGAGTGTGTGTGTGTGTCTGGTTCGGCCCGGTGGGAGACAAAACGGAGCCGTTACCGGGGGACCCGCGGTTGGGCTGGGGGGAGGTGACGCTGACCCCCCCCCCCCCCCCCCCCGCCTCGTACCGGCTCCGTCCCGGGTGCTGAAACGGGTTTGGGGGGGGGGGGGGCATAGATGTTTTTTTGGGGGGGTCCAGGGTCTGAGGTAACCGGGAGGGGGACCCAGGTGTCCGCGGGGGGGGGGAGGGCGTACGGGGAGCCAGGGGTCCCGGGGAGGGGGGGGGGGGTGGTGGTGATGGAGGGGTGACCCAGGTGTCTGGGGGGGTGTCTGTGTTGAGGAGGGGACCCAGGGGTCTGGGGGGATATAGGGAGGTGGGGGGGGTGTCTGTGTTGAGGAGGGGACCCAGGGGTCTGGGGGGGTCTGGAGGGGAAGGGGGGGGGGGGCTGTGTTGAGGAGGGGACTCAGGTATTTGGGGGGGGGCATCTGGAGAGGAGAGGGGGGTCTGTACTAAGGAGGGGACCTAGGGGTCTGGAGGGGGGGGGGGTGTCCTGTGCTGAGGAGGGGACTCAGGGGCCTGGAGGGGTCTGTGTTGAGGAGGGGACTTGGGTGTCCGGGACTGGCAGGGGCGTAAGTACAGGCAGCGTGCAGCAGGTGCCAGGCAGTAGCACTGGGACACCCAGTACCGAGCGGTGATGGATTTGGCATCCGCCGGCTGGGAATGTGGCAGAGATGGATCCAGACCCCTGCTAATTCTTCCCTTCACCCGTTCCCCGTGCCTGTTCACCTGCGTCGCGATCGCCGGCACCGTTCCTGCGCTGGTGGAAGGAGGCCGACCTCTGCTGGGCTCGTTAACCAAGGTTAAACGAGCATCCGGCGATGGGCAACCTCGTAATGTCCACCGGGAGCTTTTAATCTTCCCTCTTCCACCGGCCAGAGTGGTGTCGCAGCCGGCGGGGGGCTGTAAAGATGGCAATGCCACGGTGTTTCACTCCATGCCGTGGATGGGCCGTGCCGCCGGTGGGTTTGACGGCGGGTTCGGGCACGGTGCCGGGAACATTTCCTCTTCCCAAGCAGCTTGATGGTAGGGAGCAGGGTCGGAGCCCAGCCGGCACCGCTGCTGTATGGCACGAAGGCGAGAGCAGTGCCACCGTCACTTGGAGCAGCTTTCGGCTCATCCTGGCATGGCTCAGCGCCGCTTGGAGCAGCTTTTGGCTCATCCCGGCATGGCTCAACGCTGGATTTCCCTCCTTGGCACATCGTTTAGAGGAGCTGGCGCGCGGATCGTCTCTGCTCAACGCCACGAAATCCCCCTCCGACAGCGCTGACAACCCCGCAGCTGAGTTCCCTGAGGATCCCAGCGCCAGCAAAGCCAAGCATCCCAAGGAAAGCCCTCGGCACAGGATTTGCCAGCTTGTAGCCATGACCATCAGAGCAGAAATGGAAGAGCTCCCTGGGGGATGTGTCCTTTGCTCGTTCAGTCTCCGGGATGGGGGGAAAAAGCCACTTTTCTGCTAAACGAGCTCGTTAACTCCAGGGAGGAATGTCGCCAATCGCTTGAGGTTTCCCCGTGGAAGGAAATTATCCGGGATCCCAGCTCGAGCCCTGGGAGCTTCCTGGATCCTCCCTGAATTCCTCTCGCATCGAAATCCGGAGTGCTTGCTCCCCTTCTGAGTTGTTTTTCATGGCCGCAATGTGTTTTGCACGTAAGCGGCGTTGGCGCGAGTGTGCTGGACACTGCGCACTTGGTTGTGGCCTGGGACGGAGGGGGAAAGACCGGTGCCGTCCTCCTGCGTTGCAGCTCCGCTCTGCCATGCGAGGAAGAAGAAACCATGCTGGGAAGAAACACGCAGCTGGAGTCTGCCCGGTTCAAGCGCGCTGGGAGCGTGCTGGACCCTGCGATGTTGGCCGTGACCTGGCACGGAGGGGTAAAAACTGGCGGTGTCCTCCCACATTGCGACTCTGCTCTGCCAGCAAGGAAAAAACAACAACAAAAAAACACGTGGGGGGAAAAACCCCCACCCCTGTGGCTGGAGTCTGCCCGGCTTGAGCGTGCAGGACCCTGCGAGCTTGGCCGTGACCTGGCACGGAGGGGTAAAATTGGTGCCGTCCTCCTACATCGTGATTCTGTTCTGCCATGTGAGGAATAAAAACCATGCAGAGGGGAAAAAAAATACACAGCCGCAGCCTGCCCAGCTCAAGTGTGCTGGGAGCATGCCAAACCCTGCGCGCTTGGCCATGACCTGGCACAGAGGAGGGAAAACCAGCGCCGTCTTCCTGCGCCGTGTCTCCGCTGTGCCCCGTGTCTCTTCCGGGGAGGAAAAACAAAAACAAACCCCGCGGGGAAAAAAACACGCGGCTGTAGTCTGCCTGGCTGAAGTGCACCGGGAGCGCACAAGACCCTGCGTGCTCAGCTGTGACCCAGCATGGAGCGGGGAAAAAACAGTGCTGTTCTCCTGCATTGTGGTTCTGCTCTGCTACAGGTTTCTACCAGGAAGGGGGGAAAAAAACCATGCGGGGGAAAAAATACATAGGTGTAGCTTGCTTGACTGAAGCGCACCAGGAGCACGCCGCCCTGCGTGCTTGTCCACGGCCCAGCACAGAGTGGGGACAAACTGGCGCCGTTGTCCTGCATCGCGGTTCTGGTTTTGCCATGCAAGGGGTAAAAAAAAAAAAAACACACAGGGGAAAAACACGTGGTTGTAGCCTTCCCGACTCAAGCGTGCCTGGAGCGTGCCGGACTCTGCACGCTTGGCCATGAACTGCCACGGAGGGGGGAAAAAACGGCGCTGTCCTCTTGTGCTGCAGGTCCACTTTGCCACAGGCTTCTCCCAGAGAGGAAGAAAACCCATGCGAAGAAAAAGCCATGTTGTTGTAGCCTGCCTGACTCAAGGGCGCCTGGAGCGTGCCGGACCCTGCACGCTTGGCCGTGAACCACTACGGAGGGAGAAGAAACAGTGCCGTCCTGTTGCGTTGTGGCTCTGCTCTGCCACATGTTTCTCCCAGAGACGAAAAAAACCTACAGGAGATAAAAACACATGGCCAATAGCGTGCCTGACTCAAGCACGCCGTCAGTGCGCCGGACGGACCCCGCGCGTTTGGCTGTGACCCAGCATGGAGCGGGCAAAAAACCCTAGTGCTATTTTGCACCGTGGGTCTGCTCTGCCACAGGTTTCTCCCATGGAGGAAAAAAAAAAGTAACGTGGGGGGAAAAAATATGCGGCTGTAGTCTGCTCGGCTCAAGCATGCTACAAGCGTGCTGGACCCTGCGCGCTTGGTCGTGATGTGATCTAAAGGGGGAAAAACCAGCACTGTCCTTCTGTGTCATGGTTCTGCTCTCCCAGCAAGGCAAAAAAACCCCAAAAACAAACCCACGCAGGGAAAAAATACGTAGCTGTAGCCACAGCGCACCCAGCTCAAGCGTGCGGTGAGTGTGCTGGACCCTGCACGCTTGGCCATGAACCATCACTGAGGGGGAAGGAACCAGTGCTGTTCTCCTGCGTTGTGGCTTTGCTCTCCCTGCAAGGCAAAATAAAAAAAAACAACAAACCAAACCAGAAAACCCCGCAGGGGAAAAAACACCCGGCCAAAGCCTTCCTGACTCAAGCGTGCAGCAAACTCGCAGGGTAACCCACTGCAGAAACTGCCTGGAGCCGTTTGGCCTGGGGAAAGGCCCCTTCCTCTTGACTTCCAGGGAAGGCAGCGATTGTCCCCACTTAACCGGTTTAGCATTTAAATTGTCCCAATTCTGCTCCGCCTTTGCATGGCTCTGGGGCGATGGGCTGGGGGAAGGGTTTCCGCAGTCCAGCTCCCACCCTTGAAGCGAGCAGAGCTTGGGAAGGGAGCAGAGCTTGGGAAGAGGCTTTTTAAAGTTTACGGTGAGCGCTCGGGTCTTTTTAGGGTGCTGCTGCGGAGTGAGCCGGGGAAGAAAAGAAACTCCCTTTTATTTCCCTCCCCCCCCCCCCCCCCCCCGTCCTGATGAGCTTGAAAACAGCCAAGCGGGTTTTTGGGGAGGATGGTGGGTTTTTAGGTGCCGGGACATCAGATGGATTCATCTGTGTTTTTTTGGGAAGGAAAAAAAGGGAAAACTTGGAAAAATCTGTGTTTTTTTGGTGAGCAAGGTGGGAGACGTGGCACCAATGATGTGTGTCCCCCCCCCCGTCTGCTCCGGCTTGTGCTTGGTTGGGTTTGGGGTTTTGGTGGGTTGAGGTGCTGGTGGGTGATGTCGAGTGTGATGCCGGGGTGGGGGATTTGGTGTCATTCCCGGCACGGGAGTTTCGGCACAGCCACGGCGAGACGTGTTTCAGTGAGCAAAGGCTTGGAGCGAGCCGGCAAACGCGGTGCCGAAGGGATGCTGCGATTTATTGCCAGGGAAAGGAACTGGCAGTCCCCGAGGGATGCCAGATGCCGTTCTGGAGTTGGCTCAGATCAAACCCACATCCCCCCCAAAACCCGCAGCTTTTCAAAATAAACCCATTTTGTGGTTTTTTTTTCACCCATTCTCACCTGGATGGATCCCCCTGGCTCAGGGATGCGCTGGGGTTTCCACCGGCCTGAGATGTGGCTGCAATTAAAAAGGCAAAACTCCTCAATGGCTTTTCTCCCCCTGGATCCCAGGTGCCCCTGCCTGTCCCCTGCCTGTCCCCTGCCTGTCCCCTGCCTGTCCCCTGCCTGTCCCCTGCCTGTCCCCTGCCTGTCCCCTGCCAGCTTTGCCGGCACATGGTGCCTTGCAGTGCCTTTTTATTTCCCTGCAGCGCGGCGATGACACGTTTTGGGGCGACTCCTCGCCGTTTGACGGCACACCGGCAAACATGGGGAGAAACGCCGGTGCCGAACCGGCTGCTGGGCTCCCATCCTGCTGGCGCCGCTTGATGTGGAGGCTTCTCCAACGCTCCTTGCTGGCACGATGGATGAGCCACTGTGGCACGATGGGAGATGCGGTAAAAAGGGAGTGCCGTGTGTGTCGGACTGGATTTAAGCTGGATGGTGGTTAAAGATGATGCCGCAATCCACTGTTTCTCTCCGGTTAGCCGGCATGGATGGCTTCATCCCGGCGGAGCATCCCTCATCCCAGCCCACTGGCACCAAGCCGACACCGCAGCAAATCCCTAAACGTCAACAGATTTGGGGTTTGCTCCCCAAAAACCTTCCATGGAATTGGGGGAAGTGTCGATGTGGTACTGCTCTTCGGGGCAAGAGCGTTCTGCCGGCACAGCGTTGGCATCGGGTGCCATTTCAGGGCGATGTCGGTGGAATATCCGTACAAATCGAAGCCAGCCAGAGCTACCGATCCTCACAAAAGAAAGACACCGGCGCGCGGAGCCAACTTACTTTTCATTTATTTAATTGAATTTCTATTTTAACTTCCTATTGGCAAACTAACCCACATTGGCTCCGGGCATTGTTCCCCGGGGAAGCGGCAGGCACCGGTCGCTTTGGGGCAGGAGAGATTTTGGGGTGGCATTTTGGGGTGGCCGCCGGGCGTTGGGGTTTGCTCCATGGTTCTCCTCCCTCAGCCCCTGGGGCGGGGAAACATCTTGCACCAGCTTGAATAATTCCCTCTTCATTTGCATTCTTACCTTGAAGGTATTTATAGTCTCTTCTCTGCCTTCTCCTTTCTCGCTGGGGTAAATTTAGCTCATTCACTCTCCTCCTGTGCCTTTATCCTCCAGCGGAGCTGATAAGCCCGGCTTTTTAGCGCCTCTTTCCTCCTATTTTTCCCTGCTCCGCCTGCTTGAGTCAGGATTCGACCTGGCATCTTCACCCCGCAGAGATGAGGATCCTGAGCACTCTTCTTTATTTCCCCTAATGATTTTATTTTTCAGCCTTTAACCTGCAGCTGCAGCAGCGTCGGCTGGTGGAAGGTGTTTTGGGGTGGTGGTTTGTTTTTTGGGGGGGATCCACACTTGAGCAGCCGGCACCTAGTTGGCATTTGAGGGGTCCCCAAACCCTTTGAGTGTCGCCCAGTGTGAAGGTACCACTTTGTCCCATCTGCTTGAATTTATCCAGGGAAAAGGATGCAGCACAGCATCCCAAAACCCCATACGTGCTCTGGTTTTGGGGTCAGCTACCCCGATTTTGGGGCAGCTGGTGGTGGAGCAGAGCTGCCAGGGGTGCAAACTGGCACCATTCCCAGCGCCGCATTGTGGTGATTGAATGTTTTGAGGGATAAATAATGAATTTGGGGGTGATTGGGGTTTTTTGTGGAGTGTCTAGCAGAGGGTGGAGGGGGTGCTGTTCCCCTGGCAAATGGTGATGCAGAGGGGAGGAAAGAAGGTTCATACTGAGGAGAAGTGGCACCTTTTGGGATCTGTTGACACTGGCAGGGACCTGGCACCGTGTTGGCTACCGGCAGCACCAATTTTTGTGAGGGGGGAGTGATGGGACCCGATGTCTTGCCTGGCTCCAGGACACTGACAGCTTTGGTGACCATGGCGAGGCAACGAGACTGTCGGGTTTCCCGGCATGGGCGCAGCCGCAACTGTTTCTCCTCCACCTTGGCAAAATCCAGTCTCTTTTCTAATTTTCTCCTCTTTTATCTTATTTCTTGTAGATTTTTCCGGCAGTCCCTGGCCGCCAACCCTCCCGAGTGCCGGCGCGGTGTTTTTTTCCAAGTGACACAGCACAATCGGCAAGGGATGGAGAAAGCTGTCCCTAATTTCTCAGAGCGCCAAGGAGATGGAGGCAGAGCCCTGTTAATGACACCAGAGCCAAACAAAGAGACTTTTCCTGCCCTTGAGTGCCCCCAAGGCGAAGAACGAAGAGCCGCTTTCCTTCAAGATGCAAAAAAGCCCCTGGAGAACCCGGCTTTATCTGGGACGTCGGTGGAAACAGAGACAGAGCTCGAGGAAGATGCTTTCTACGCTGGGGATGATCTGGCGACAATGAGCAGGGAGGGGAAGGGACCCTCCAGCACCGAGCTGCACTCGTTGCAAGAGGATCCCGACTTTTTCTCGTCGCTCTCCCGTCAGGAGCCCGACATCGCCCTGGAAGCGCACGATGTGGCTGGTAAGTCCCCGGTCGGTGCCATTGGGGTGGCTTCTTGGGGGACAGGGACATCTCCTGGCCCTTCATGTGTGGTTGGTGATGCTCGGGTTGATTCAGTTGGTTTGCTTGATGGTCGCGCGATCATTCTGGAGCGGTTTGCGGCGGGTGTTTGCTCTCTTGGCAATTCTCAGCATCTCACGGTGAAGTGGGAACCACAGTACGGTGAGAAACACATGGATTTGATGGAAGGAGAAACAAGGGTGCAAATGCCAGGCTGGCATCCCTGTGCCCTTGTGCCGCCATCCGGCTTCAGCACCACAGACAGGCACAAAACCTGGCGGTGGGTCAAGCCGGTGGCATTTTGGAGACCGTTCATCTCTCCTGACGTGATATTGGGACCCTAAACCGACGGTGTCCCCAAATGGTGACACCTTGCTTGTCCTCGTGCTTCACTGCGTGTCGGTGTGGGACTGCTGCTGCGCTGGGAGGGAGCAGGTGGGTGCTGTGCCACGGCGGTGGTGACCCATGTGTTTTCGGTATTGCTGGTGAAGCCGCGGTCGTGCTGAGCAGAGCGAAACTGTGCCACCTGCGCCTGGCCTTGCTGAATTCCCCTCTTCTCGAAACGGAAACACTCCTCCAGCTCTGCTAAGGGTGGCTGTGCACTTGCAGGGTGAAGGCATCATCCTCTGCCCCACCGCTTGGTGCCGGGGAAGCCGTGCCGCCACTGCTTTGTGGGTGCCGGGGGATGAGCAGCTCTGGCAAGGACTGGTTAGCCCCCAGTGCCAGCATGGAGCTATACTGGGATGCCCTTGGCATCGTGAAAATCCGCTGTACGCATTGGCTGGTCTTGCAGGGATTGTCCCATTAGGTGGTGGGGGATCTCCGTCACCCATGGGTGACCCTGTTGGGTCCATCCCTGGCTCAGCTCCAGGCAAAACTCTCCTCTGAGGGCTCTTGGATGAGCAGTGAGGTTTTCATAGAATGGTTTAGGTTGGTACGGACCTTCAAAGGTCATCCAGTCCAACCCCTTGCCGTGGGTGGGGACAACTTCCACTAGATGAGGTTGCTCAAAGCCCTCTCCAGCCTGACCTTGAACACTTCCAGGGATGGGGCATCCGCAACTTCTCTGGGACAACCTGTTCCAGTGTCCCACCACCTTCATTGTAAAAAATTTCTTCCTTAGGTCTGATCTAAACCTACCCTCTTCCAGTTTAAAACTGTTGCCCCTTGCCCTACAGGTCTTGATAAAAAGTCTTTTTCCATCTTTCTTATAAGCCCCTTTTATATATGGAAAGGCCACAGGAAGGTCTCCCCAGAGCCTTCGCCTCTCCAGGCTGGACAACCTCAGCTCTTATCAGCCTTCCTTCATAGGAGAGGTCCTCCAGCTCTTGGGTCATCTTTGTGGCCTCCTCTGAACCTGCTCTAACAGGTTCTTCTCTATGGGGCTGCTCTCAATCCCCCAGTTTGTGATACTGGGGATTGCCCTGACCCAGGTGCAGGACCTTGCATTTGGCCTTGTTGAACTTCATGAGGTTCATGTTGGCCCACTTCTTGGCCCATCAAGAAGTCACGTTGGCCTGTCAAGGTCCTTCTGGATGACATCCCTTCCCGCAAGGTATCAACTCAGTTTGGGGTCACCCACAGACTTACTGAGGGCGTGCTTAATCCCACTATCCATATTGTTGCTGGAAATATTAAATAGTATTGATCCCAGTACGGACCCTTGAGGGACTCCTCTTGTTACTGGTTTCCACTTGGACCTTGAGACATTGGATGCAGCTGTCCGGCCGATTCCTTATCTATTGAGCGCAGCTACTGCAAGTTGTCCACTGATCTGTAGATCCCTGGTTGTCTGGTGTCTGTCCTCTGCCTGCTTTGGAGGATTAACCCTGTCCTACCTCAACTTCTCCATCATTTCATTGCCAAATGCAGGCTGGGTGCCTCCACCATTCTAAGTCCTACCTGAACCCCTCCATGCATTTGCAACCCCCCCGTCCTTCCCCATCCCCATGTCGTCACTGGTAAACGAGGTGGGTGGTGGCCATGGATCCCACTACTGGCCAGTGATTTGCCTTGTTACTTGTCCCCTGGCTGGAGGGTGGCTTTTTCCCCACCTGGAAGCGGTAACAGCAGTGGAGTCGCGGCTGCGATTCCTCTTCAATGCTGCTTTCCCGTAATGAGTTTGCCCATCTCTGCAAGCACCGGTTGACTTAAAACCTTATCTCCTGGTGCAGGTGATCTGCTTGGTGAGCCCCCCTATTATTTACCCATCTTGTGGTGGGTGGGGAAGGACCATGTTGCATCTGGGAAGCTTTTCGGCTCTTGGTTCCTTCACTGTGGTCAATGGGTGGAAAATTAGCTCCAGAGGATGGATATGGGTATTTAAAGATGGTGTTTAGAGGAGGAGGGAATCGGTGTCCCAAAAAGTAGTGAGGGCTGTGTTGGGAGATGGAGAATGTCCCCATCTGGGTGTCCAGCCTGGCTCTGGCTGGGTGGTGGGGCTCAGCTGGGGTCCTGGGGTGCTTCAGGTGGACCCAGCTGCAGCCCTGCACATGGGCAGACTTAAGGGGATGCAATCGGAGGGGCTGGGCAACCCCCCGTCGCTGCTTCTGAGCTCGAAATGTGCCAAAACGGTGTCCAAGGCTGGCACGCTGGTTGAAGGGTCTTGTGGGGTGGGAGGACCCTGCACAAAGGCTTGCGGTGCCACCGACCTCAAGGATTTGTGGCTTTTCTGATGCCTCCACCAGCCTCATCGCGGCAAAATTACCCGGGTATCTGCTGAGTGCCGCTGACCATGATGAGCCAGAGGTGGTTTGGCAGCTGCCAGTAGGTTTTTGGAGCCAGGCAAAGTCCATGCTGCTGCTGGGAGGTCAGCAAGTGATCACTGGGAGAGATGTTCTTCTCAAAAAGGGTGGTTTTTGGGGGTGCCGCTGGCGCCGAGTAGCGCCGCTTGCGCGCAAGAGAGTGCCAAGCCGGTGCCGGAGGGGCAGCACGCCCCGTGCAGCGTGACCCACAAAGGACAGCTGTGTAGCAGAGGAGATGGAGGAAGAAAACCTACATCTCCGCTTGCCCCAGTGCCAGTGATCGTGGCAAACGAGCGGCGGCTGGGCTCTGCAGTGTGCAGGCTCGTTAGCAGAGGAGCGAGCACCGTGGCGGCTCGGGCAGCTGCTTCGTTCTGCCCGACTGAGCTTTGAGCCAGCGTGGGGAGGGGGAAGGAGCTGCTGCTGGGGATTTCCCATCCGTGATCATGGTACCCGAACCGTCACCCCGTTTTTTTTCGGCTGGAGGCACCACAAGCAATGGGGGCGTGGTGCCACATCCCATGGGGACCCTTCTTGTGGCTTTTGGGTGGCCCCGCCTGCCCTCCTTGCTCTTTGAGGGGATGTTTCAGGCTGCTCGCTGGGATTTTTTTGGGGTGCTGTGCCACACAGGGGCCCTTTTGGAAGCGGTTCGGGTAACTTGTTGTTGCAGACGGCAGCAACGGGGCCAGAGATGCTCCAACCTTTACCCCCTTCCTATTTTGAGGCTCATCCCCGTGCCCCCCCAGGGTGAAGCGGGGGGTGCCACTTCCCCGTGGGACCTGGCGAGGTGGGATCCGAATCCTGAGCCTTTATCTCCAAGCTGCGGTTCCCTCCTTGTTTCCCAAGTTGCCAGCACCCTTATCAACCCACGCCCCGGGGGGGTGGGGGCAGTTTTCCTCCCCATATCGGCACAGGGATCGGCAGGGCGGTTGGAGCCGTGGTCGGAGCCGTGGTCGGTTGCAGCTCATGAACACGTCGAGCTTTTGCTCGGTTCTTCCTCCCTTACTACGTTCACGGCATCGTGTTGGCTTGGGGCTGCCTGGGGAGGGAATAGTCCCCTCGGTTCTGCCCCCCCCCACCCCCCCATTCCTCCCGGTCACCCGGCTGCGTGTCCCGGCTGGCGATGGAGCACGAGGTCGGACTTGTGGGACGGGAGGAAGGTTTGGAGGGGGATTTGGCGGCTGCAGGGGGTGAGTTGTGGTTGTGCTTTTGGCTGCACGTGTGGGAGGGGACAGCACCCGACTCCTCCTTGTGCTTGGGGATGGTGCCACGAGGTCCCTGATGCAGGGACTTTGGGATTGCTGTGGCAGCGTGGGGTGTCACAGGGTCCCCAATTTGGGCACATCTTGTTTTGGGGATGCCGTGGCAGTGTCGGGTGTCACTGTGGTCTCCGATGCAGGGTTGTTCTGCTGTGGGGATGCCGTGGTCGTGTGGGGTGTCACAAGGTCCCCAATTTGGGGGCATCTTGCTTTGGGATTGCTGTGGTGGTGTGGGGTGTGACAAGGTCCCCCAATATAGGGACACCCTGCTATGGCAGTTCACGTTGTCTTAATGTCCCTGGCGTGGGGACATGCTACACCAGGGATGTTTGTGGCTGTCACAAGGTCCCCGATGCGGGGACGTCCTGCTCTAGGGATGACGTGGCAGTGTGTTGTCACCAAGGTCCCCAATGCAGCAGCGTGTGGTGTCACCAAGGTCCCCAGTGCAGGGACATCCTGATCTGGGGATGCTGTGACAGTCTATGGTGTCACCAATGACCCTGATGCAGGGACAGCAGGATGTTCTGTGGGTGCTGGGGCAGTGTGGAGTGTCACCAGGGTCCCCGATGCAGGGACGCCCTGCTCTGGGGGTCCTGTGACAGCGTGGGGTGTCACTACAGCCCCCGTGGCATCGTGCAGTGCCGCAAGGTCCCCAACATGGGCTTGCCACGCTCTGTGGATGGCAGAGCCCCATAGCAAGTCAGTGCCGTGGGTTCGTGTACCCCCAGTGCCCTCCATCCAGGAGCTGCCGTGTTAATTAACCAAATTAATGAAGGCAAAACACGCGTTGATTTAATATGAGATGGGTAGAAGAGAGGAAATAGCGTTTGCGGTCCTGGCGTGAGATTATCGACCCCAAAATCTGCCCTTCCTGGCACTGGAGCTGCCAGATACGTCTTGATTTAGTCAAATCTTCTCTTTTGTGTCATATAATATGTTCAGTCACCGGCACAGGATCCGACCGAGCTACTGAGGGTCAGCATCAGGCTCCTCTTCTGCTCCTGGTCACATCGGAGATGGGGTTTGATTAGGTCTTGATGTTTTAATATCCCCAGGGTTGGCCCTGGCTTTGCAGGACCAGATTTTATCCATCGTAATATCAGACTAGAAAGCCCAAACTGATGCATGGTTCGACCATGTGCCAAACTGGGACAACTGGGAAAGCACCCAGTTTAGGTACAAACAGCTCGTGTGCTTTAGCTAAAAAGGAGCGTTTTCATCCCAAATTGCTTTAATGTCCTGCTGCCCACGCGTGATGGGCACCCCAGGGCTTTCCCATGCTGCAGGCGGTGAAACCCAGCCGCAGTGTCGTTTATTCCCAATTTAGAGCTCTTTATGGTTATTTTGATTGCGATCGCGGGGAAGCCACTCTTGGTTTAGTTTGGGGCCATTTCTAGCTCTGGGGGGAAAAAAGGAGCAGGATTTTCTTTTTTTTTTTTTTTTTTTTTTTTTTTTTTTAGGATCCAGGCGACTAAATAAATCCACCGTGTCTTTTTTTGGGAGGCGACGTGAAAGGGCTGGCAGAGAACCAGAGCCCACAGGCTTGTTCAGCACCATGCAGCACCCTGCGCTGCCTGGTCCTCTTGGCAGGAGGTTTCTAGCAGGAGCAAACCCCTCCAAACCCTACCACCTTGGGGGGAATCACCCCTTTGAGCTGCCCCCCCCCAAGGATGCTCAAGCTTTTAGAGCATCAGGCGGTGTGGCTGCTTGGGAAGCTGGAGATAGGGAAGTTTTTACAGACTTTTTTTCTCTGCCTCATTCAGGAAGAGACGATGCTGCGGAAAGGAGGTAGGGGAGGTGCTCGTGGCTCCGGGGTTTTAATTTATACAGGTCTGACAGCGAGGACAATACCCAAGATGGACTGCATGTGGCAGGGGCTGAGGCTCAGCCTTTGTCCCACCTCCGTATCCCTTTTGTTTCTCCACCTATTTTATTTCCCCCCGGCTTCTCCTTTCTTTTTAATCCCTTCTTCTGTGTCCCCTCTCCATCCTTCTCCCCTTCCCCCTCCAGTCTTGACTTGCAAGAACCGCTGTCACGGGCCAAGAGTCTCTTTTGATTCATCCCTCCAAGCACCATTAAGGAGCTCTTGAAGTTGAGATTGCTTCTGGGAAAGGCTGATCCCGACGCTCAGAGATCCCCTCCCCTCTCCAGCACCCACTTGCACGATCCGATTATTTTTTTTAATATATATATTTTTTTTTATTTATTTTTTTTTCCCCCCTGCTGGAATGAAACTCAACAACCCTCTTGAGCCTGGAGTCATGCACAAGAGCCCCAGGAAGGATGCTCAGAGCCGTGTTTGCCTCTACTCCCGCCACCACCCGATGCTGTTGGAAAGTTGAAGGGCAGGGCACGACATTCCCGGGCAGAGGTGGGCTCGGTGCCTGCTGCCCCCGCAGGGAATGAGCCCGGGGGGAAGGCGCTGGCTTGTCCTGACAGCTCAGTGCTTGACGATCCTGTGGGGCTGTAGGTTGTAGGTATTTTTTCTTTCTGAATACTCCTGGAAAGAAATTAAATGGCAGAAATAAGCTGCAGGGTGTGATGGTCGCCAGTGCTGTGTGTGTTGGGAAGTTGTCCCCATCTGTGTCTACAGCCTGGAATGGTTTGGGGACAACTTCAGGTTGGCAGTAATTTGTGTTTTAATTGCCCTGGGGGAATAACCATGCTCACCCATTCTGTGGGGCTGAGGAGAGCCTGGTTTTGGGTCACTGCTGCCCAAAGGGTGGTGTCTGGCTTAAATTATCTTAAAAAGGTATAATCTCAAGCTGCAAGGCTCCATGCGTGACTCAGTTTCTCCTTGCACCCCTGGCAAAATCCCGCTGCCACAGGGGGGTGTAGATCTGGGCTGTGCACTTGGTTTCCCTTGCAAAATGAGAAGAAATCTACTGGGATCGGGGATGGTGGGAGCTGTGCGGCGTCTCTTTGTGCGTGCTCACAGAGTGTGTCCTTGTAGATGTCCTCGGTACTGGCCTCTGAGATGTTGCCACCTTTGTCATCGTTAAAGCTTGTTAGATGCAGCACGGGCTTTTCTAGGGGCATCCTGCTAAATGGGCGCTGCTCTCCAGGCTGAGCATAATGGGCCATGGGGATCTCGTGGGATGAAGGAATCACCGGGATGAAATTGCCTGAATTTGGGTCACTTTGGGGTTGGTGGGACCAGTGACAAATCACTGTGGGTTGAGCTGGCTCTTAATCCACGTTGTCACGTTATCCAGCTCCCCACCCACCTTGGAGCATCTCCAGGGGGAGGTTTTTACCCCCAAAACATGCTCATCCTCACCATGGGAGCACAGGAGGTGGTGGATGAAGACTGAACAACTCTCCAAACCCGCTTCTCCCCTCCAAAAGTCCCGAGTATCCTTTTGGAAGGGATCGGAGTGGGGAAGAGGGAGCAGGGAAGAGGGCAAAGGTGTTTTTCTTTGCTTAGAAAAGCAAAGTCTGCATGGTGCTTAAATAACCAAACTGCCATGGAGCAGATGGAGATAAGGAGAAAGTAGCTGGAAAAGCACTGGTGGTGGCAGCTTGGCTGCACGGTAGAAATCGATAAAACCTGGCGGTGGATGGATGTCGGGGTCCAGGGATGCCTAAGCTGGATCCGGAGGATGTGGCTGGGTGCTGGGCTCAGGCTCCTGCTTGTGCTGGATCGAGCCCTTTGGATGCCAGGTGCTGGAAAAGCTGGATTTAAGCTGTATGGTGTGGTTTTTTCCGTTCTTGCGCAGCAAGGATTTGGAGATGGAGATGTGCCGGGTAGTCCATGGATGCAAGGTGTTGCAAAGGGCCATGCGTGCTGCTAAAACTGGGTGGTAGGCATCAAATATTGCTGCAAATGGCAAATGTTTGCCAGTTGCTTTGCACGGCCCCGAATTGGGGTGTCGAGTGTTGGACGGAGCTGGTGCATGGCCCTGAACTGGGGTGTCGGGTTTTGGACAGAGCCTGCTCCCCACCATGACACGTACCTGCCCGTTGGGGCTTGGCAAAGCTCCTCCAGGACTCGCATGCTGCAAAGCTGAGCCAAACAGATCCACCACTAAAAGAAAAACCCAGTAATTGCCATTTTTGAGCCATGAATCGCTATAGTACAGCTGCCTTCCGGACATCTCGCTGGTACCTTTGAGCATGGCCAGTCTGGTGCTAAGTAAGATTACTTTGTATTGCGTTAATCTGGATGATGTTGAATGGATGTGGATGTGCGTGGTCCGGTTGCAATTTTGCACTAAAATATTGAAAAGCATCTGCACCCAGAGGGGCACCCACCCAGAGCCGGATTGGGAGCAGCTGGAGAATGGGAGATGATTTTAGAAAGTGTGATTTGTAACACCAGGAGCCTGCCATAGGGACCTCTGATGGAGCACAAATCAACCCCATGGGGACATGGGTTGGCTGGAGATGTGCTAAAGTGGTGGCATTTGGTGGCTGCAGTTCAATGCTGTCCTCCGGGGAAGGTAAGGGATCCTGCACATGCCCGAGATGGAGAACTCATGTCCGGAAATTGCACAAAATAACGGTTTAACATCATTTCACTGCAGCTGAAGGAACATCTTTTGCTTTGCTCTTGGTGGTGTCCTCCTGTCCCCGAGCAGGTCACCGGTGTCGGGGCTTGTTTCGCGTTGGTTGCCAACAGCTATGAGCAAAGAGATGGAGAAGGGAAGCGGTGTTTGGGGCTTGCACGAAGGGAGCGTTGGTCTCTTAAATGGCAGTTTCTGAAGAGCAATTTCTGCGATTGCTCAGCTGTTGGTTGAGTCTGTGTGTCTGTCTTGGTCTGAGCTGCCCCTGCCAGCCATTGTATAGCCATGTGCCCAGGGAGACACCAAAAAACTCTAAGAAATTGGTCCTTAAAGTCTTCTGGTAGATGTTCACATGATTTACAAGCTCGACCCTTCAACTCTCCCGTAACCAAGTCTTAAATTCTTGGTCACAGAGGATCTGTGAGGGTTTTGAGCTGCTGCCATCTGTCCCACCTCTTCCCAATCGTCGTTGTTCCAAAGAGCATCTGCATGATCCTTCCTGGGGGTAGGGACTTGGAGATGAGAGGCAGGAGCAAAGAGCTGGAACAGTTGGTTTATGGGAGCCTGGGAAATAAAATTAACAGGATGAGGCGGCCAAAGTATACTCAGCCCTTGCAAAGGTGGGGTTTGTCCTGGATCTGGGCTTTGGTGGGGTGATGAGACATGGCACTGTCCTAGTTTTAACTGTGAAGTGTCAGAGTGAGTTTTAGGGGTGTTTGGGGGGAAAAAAAAGTGTCGTTCTTGCAAGGTGAGTCCCCACGTGAAGTGGTCCGGTGTAGGAAATCATGCTTTGGTTTGATCTTGGGTTGAGCAGAGAACTTCAGGTGCCTCTAAACCTTATTCTGGAGCGGAGCAGCTCACATGTAGCCCGTCCCAAGGTGTGTTTGCCAACCGCTGGGCCACTTTTTTTTTTATGGCTCGCCTTTGAACTCCATCCAGAAAAGATATGCAAGACATGAAACCAGACACCCAACAGAGGTGCAGCTCTTGCTAATCTTGCCTTAGCTCTTCAGGACAGTCCCCAATGCCTACATCCAGTGGCCTTTTCTGAGGTTTTTTGCATGGGCAAGGGGCTGCTCCTGAAATCGTGGCTGTTTCCCAACATTATTGTCTTCCTTCCTGGTGTTGGGCTGAGTTTAAGCTGTTGGCTTTCAACCTCTCTTAACCGGGAGGTTGAGCTCACAGTCCCAGTAACCTTCCTCACTAATTACCGCTTCGTCAGCCTCTTAGCCTGCGAACGGTGCCAGGAAAGATGTCATGTTGTTGCCTAGCAAATAAATAATTGAATACTTGAGTCCAAGACAACAGGCAGGGCTTAGCTGGAGCTGCAACGTGGAGTACAGTTGGAAACCTTCAAGTTGCATGGAAAAAACCCCACGCTACCTCTCCTCTAACGCGGGGTTAACAAAGCTCTCAGCCGTGAATCTCTTCCCAAAGACTTTTGGGGTTAGTAGCTTTTCACCTGTGCCATGGGTAAGCACCAAAATAAGGAATTGATGGTAGCGCGAGGGTTGGGTTGAGTGGTTTCTCATAAGCACGGCAATGTTCCTACGGGGTGGGAAGGTGGGTCACGGTGTCGTCCTCAAACGTGCCACCAAGAGAACAGGGTGAGTGTTGTTCAAGGCGTTTTCTTTGTGGGTGGTCTTTGGTAACCCAAAACCGTGGCCCTGAATGGGTAAAGTCTGCGGCGAGGAGGGCTCCTGTCTGGTGCCCAGTGGTCCTCCTCGGTGTGCTGGGAGAAGGTTTCACACCCGTGCTCGGTAGCGGTTGTCCAAGGCACAGAGCACCTGCCATGCCCATCTTTCGGCATCTATAAATAACCTCCCAAATCCAGCACCCCCTAACAGCCTCTCTCCCCTGTGCCATCGCTCGTGCTAACCGGGCCACAGTTTAAAAATAAGCCGGGGGCAACACTGAGCACGGCTGTGGATTCTCCTGCTGCCTTGCAAAGTAGGACATGGCCCAATCCTTCTTCTCCACCGGGCGTTTATAGGGAGGAAAGGTTCTGTGCTGGTGCAAGCTTGTGTTTTGGCCATGCAAAGCCAAGTTCTTGGTTGGGGCAAGTGGGGCGTAAATGTGTTGTGGCTGCAGTGCTGGGTTTTTCGGGGTGGCTTACTTCTGTTCTACAGTCCAGGCTGCTCTCCTGCTCTAGCTGGGCTGCCAGATATGTGTAAAACCTCGGCAAGTGGCCTAAATCTAGGTGTTTTTTTTCTCGGTATCGGGGGGATAAAAGCTATTCGGGAGCGTGTAAGGGGTAAGTGGCAGTGGTAATGACCCCTTTTGCAAGAGCAAACTGCTGCTGGGTCAAGCTGGGGATGGAGATACCGTAACCTTCTCCCAACCCCAGCAGAAATGAGCTAATTCTTCGGCATGAGGCCACGTTAATCCTTCTCTGGAGTTTGCTGCTGCTGAGAAAATGAGACTTGTGTTTGCACTGTGCCTCCTGCAGCACCGTGTCTAGCCAGTAATGTGGTGTGTAACAAAAAAAAAAAAAAGTTTTTTTTTTAATTATGTTAACAACAAAAGGAGGACTAAAGAAAACATTGGTCTGTTACTTGATGGTGTTGGTCACCTCATAAATAGGCATGAAGATAAATCAGAGCCATTTCATGCCTTTTTCCACCCCTGTCTTTAACACCAGTGATGGGCCTTGGGACCCTGTGGAGCCTATGGTTGGAGGACCACAACTGGGAGAATGATAAACTCCCAGTTGACTTGGCACTTGTATGGGATACGCTGCAGCAACTGCATGCACATAAGTCTATGTGGCCTGATGGGATTCATCCCAGGGTACTGGGAGAGTTGGATGATGTTATTGTGA
The DNA here is from genome assembly GCF_929443795.1 of Astur gentilis. Classification (NCBI taxonomy): domain Eukaryota; kingdom Metazoa; phylum Chordata; class Aves; order Accipitriformes; family Accipitridae; genus Astur; species Astur gentilis. The sequence goes on from NC_064888.1 coordinate 1,249,624, forward strand.
GACATTTCTGTTATTTATCAAGGGTCTTGGGACTCTGGAGAGGTCCCAGTCAAGTGGAAGTTAGTAAATGTTACTCCAATTTCCAAGAAAGATGACCCTCGTAATTATAGGCCTGTCGGTCTCGCTTTGGTGCCTGGTGAAATTATGGAGAAGGTTATTCTGGGAGTTATTGAAAAACACTTGAAAGATGTTGCAGTCATCGGTCAAAGCCAATATGGGTTCATGAAGGGAAGGTCATGTCTTCCTAACTGAATATCCTTTTGTGACAAGGCTGCCGGCCTTATGGATGAAGGGAAGGCAGTAGATGTGGTTTTGGAGGATTTTAGCAAAGCTTTTGATACTGTTTCAGAGCATCCTTCTGGATGAAATGTCCAGCATACAGCTAGACATGAACACAACACGTTGGGTGAATGGTCAGGCTCAAAGAGTCAACAGGGCAACATCTGGCTGGTGGCCAGTGGCTAGTGGTGTTCTCTAGGGGTTTTTCTCTCTTCAGTGTTTTTATCGATGACCTGGACATGGGAATTGAGTGCACACTCAGTAAGTTTGCTGATGATAGTAAATTAGGAGAAGCTGTTGATTCCCCTGAGGGTAGAGAGGCCTCACGGAGAGATCTCGATAGATCCGAGCACTGGGCAATCGCCAGCTGTATGACATTGAACAAGGACAAATGACAGATTCTGCACTTGGGATGGTGTCATCTGGGATGCATGTATAGATTTGGGGCCAAGAGGCTGGGGCGTAGCTCTGCAGAGAGGGATCTGGGGCTTTTGGTTGATGGGAAGTTCAACGGGAGTCAGCCATGTGCCCTCATGGCGAAGAGGGCCACCTGTATCCTGGGGTGCATTAGGCACAGTATAGCAAACTGGTCGAAAGATGTGGTTGTCCCACATTTTGGTGTGACCTCACCTTGAGTCCTGTGGGCACTTGGGGGCTCCACAATCTGAGAAGTACATAAAAGTATTAGAACATGTCCAAAGGAGAGCAACAGAGATGGTGAAAGGAGTAGAGGGCTTGTGAGGAGCGGCTGAGGACACCAGGGTTGGTCAGCTTAGAGAAGAGGAGACTGAGGGGTGGCCTCGTTGATGTCTACAACTTCCTCATGATGGGGAACGGAGAGGGAGGTGCTGATCTCTTCTCTCAGGTGTCTGGTAGAAGGACACAAGGGAACGGCTTAAAGCTGCATCAAGGGAAGTTCAGATTGGCCATTAGGAAAGGGAGTTCTTCACAGAGAGGGTGGTCGAGCACTGGAACAAGCTCCCCAGGGATGAGGTTGTGGGCCCTGAGCCTGCTGGTCTTCCAGAAGAGTTTGGAGAAAGCTCTTAGATACAGGGTTTAACTTCTAGATTGCCCTGTGTGGAGTCAGGAGTTGGGCTTGATGATCCTTGTGGGTCTCTTCCGACACAGGAGATTCTATGTCCTTGTGTCAGTGGGACACACAGGTTTCACCCCAGCTGGTGCTTTGTGGTTTTGGGAGCATCTATCTGGTTTTTAAGTCATGAAATTCTTGCTGCGGAAGCATGGTGTCCTTGTAGGACAACAAGGTGGCACGTATCCCATTCGGGTTTGTCTCTAGGGTGCAACATGGAGCTGAGCAGCTGCTTCCCTTCCTCCCTGGTGGTTTGTTCTCCTTGTATCCATGTTATCTAGTGCGTTACTATTGTTTTGGGCTGTCCATGTCGTCAAAATCCTTCCTTTTCTTGCTGTCTCCTGAAAATATCTGTATCTGTGGGAAGAGACTTCTGGCGCTTCACCATCAAGGACACCCAGATGTGGAAAAAAGGATTAGTTCAAGGACAGAGGGGCTGGGGAAAGTGTTTCTCCCCAGTTTATACTAGATGGTCCCTTCAGAGATGTCCAAGCTCTGGGTCAGGGCTGAAAATATTCTCAATTTATCTCTATTTTCCAGCAAGCGTTGCTGGTGGCTGGTCACTTCTTGCTCATCCTGGGGCCAGAGTCCTGCTTTTCCACCCTGGGGTGTTTAGGACCCCCCCAGCCCTTTTCTGTGTAGAATGGTTGAGTGGAGGAAGGATCTCAGCAGCTTTTTGGGCTCCCATCTCCTTATCACTGGAGCCTGGCACGTTCCCGCCAACCCTGACATGGAGGGGTGAGATGCTGCCAGGCGAAGCCATCCAGCAATTCTCCGTAACACCAGCACTTGGCCCCAACGCCGTGCCAAGGTGGCCCCGAGAGCCTGCACTCGTGCCAAGGACCAAACCCAACCTCTTGGCTCGGTTCGGGGAAGCATCCGCACTCGGCAAGGCTTGCCCATCAACATCGCGTGCTCTCCGGAGCGCTCCTGCACGTACGCCAGCGTGATTAATAAGCGTTCCCAGGTCTTTGCAGCCGATGGTGGGTTTCGGTAATTGGAGAGGACAGCTTGTTACAGGCTGACAGCAATGAACAGCGAAAAGAAGATCCCTCAGGAGTCTTCTCTGTGGCGTTATAACATCCAAAACAGCCTTTGGGGATCTTCTTGCCAGCTAATATTGCAGGTACAAAAGAGTTAAGGCTTGTGGTGGCTTCCCAGGGCTCCCTCACCTTTGCTTTTTAGGTGATTAAAACCCTGTTTTAATGATACTGAAGCCAAAACCTGCCTACAGATGAAGGAAAAAGTTTGTGGGGGGTGAAAGATGTGGAGTTGGAGGGACCCAGGGCACAAAAGGGGATGGCGATGTGAATTGCCTGCATTCATCGCCGGTAAAAACACTGCCACTTTTATGGGAGCCGCCGAGATCTGCTAGAAATTTAATAGAGATGGATCCAAACAAGATGAGTTTGCAACAGAGTCTGGATGCCTTTCAAGCAGCTTGGATAGAAACTGTTCTTTCATTAGATGCTGGATGTGTCCTCTGCTGACGAGGAAAGTTTTCTGCCGCCCGTCACATAAATCTTGCTTAAAGCTGGATGGAGCAGAGTAGGATCTAGAGGATGAATTTGCTCGGAGGCCTGATAACTCTTTAAGGGAAATAATAAAAATGAAAGGTTTTCAAGGATCGGCTTGGAATCACCTCTGAAAAGGCTCAATTTGGGCTCTTAGCTGTAGGTAAAAGACTTGAATGGAGGGCTGGCACCCTCGGGCAGTGCTCTTTCTCACTTGCCTTTTGTTTTTAAAAGGCTTGGTAATGGGGGAAATGCAAAATTGGAAGCACCCTGGGTAGAAAATACCCTGTTAAACAGGTATTTGCACCCTGATTTGCAGAGGGAGGTTTCTGCTGCATGGTGCAGCAGCTGCAAAACCCGGTGTAGATGCTGGATGCAGGACCCACCACAAACAGCAACCCTCAGAGGGCGACCAGTGGTCCACGATGCTTGGTGCAATCCCCATCCCACCAGATTTGAGGGTATGGCCGGGGAGCCCCGGGGGTTTTAAGCGGTAAAGGAATGGCCAGGTTTTACGGAGCATCTGCACCCGGTCCGTCCGCTCTTGTGAAAATACTTTGGGAGATGGCTTGGTGCTGTGCCAGCGTGCTTGGGGCTGTGCGAGACAGGGTTGGCGAAGGTGAGCTTGCGAAAAAGAAGTCTTTTTTTTTGGGGTGGGGGGGGCAGTTAGAATTCTTTTTAGAGGATAGACATAGAGCAAATGCCTTCCCTGCCCGAAGCAGGCAGCAGGTACTGGAGAGCAATTAGCATTTAGGAGCTGGTGTTGCGTCTCAAACACTTTCAAACCTCAGTGCTATTTTCTGAAGCATGTGAAGTTTTTGCTGGAGGTTTTTTTGGGCTCAAAACCGGAGGCTTTGGCTTTGGGATTGCCGTCCCAGGACCAAATGGGGTTGGTTCTGTCCCGAACGGTGCTGTTGGCTGAGCATCTCTGGTGCAAGTGATGGTGAGAGATGGCAGCGGGATCCAACCACGGTGGGGAAGGAGCAGCAGCATCATCCCGACCTGATGCAGGTCTCACTATCAGTCCCAGGTTTGGGGCACTGTGTGTCTTGCCCTCGCCCCACTGTCTCATCGTGGTTCTGCGGGAACCTCAGAAATAACACCGGAGCCCAGAATCGTGCAAACATTTGGAGTATCCTGGGAAGTCTGTATCACTCTGGAGCCTGGGAGCAAGCCGTCGAGCCTGGGAGCAAGCCCTCAACCGTGTCTATTGGCCTTGTGCCACCAGCTTTTGCCTTGGTGGAAACACAGCCCAAAACTTTGCCTTGCAGTGCCTGGAGCTTTTCGGATGGGTCTGGGCTCTCCATCCCCCCACGCTGTTGCTGGGAGTGGGGCACAGCTCCAGTGCATCCCCCCAGGCTCTGCAAATACCCTGAGAGCTGAGAAAACCCAAGTATAACTCATGGCCTCTGGCCGGGGAGCGCGGAGAGGCTGGAAATAAGAGCAAAGCTTCTCGCTGGGAAAGTGTCGGGTTCCCTCTCGGCCGTGCCAAGCTAAACAAGCCACGCTGTTTGTCTGCTTGCAGCAGAAGAGCTGGTTTTCCCCATGGTAGCCCTTCCTCGCACCTGTTTCAGTTTCGGTTAATCTCACTCACACACCAGTGATGAAACCCTGCGCAGGGTCTCGGCATGGACTCCTTGACCCGTTGTGCACGGAGTTTCCGAGAGGAATGGGGGGTTTTTCCTCCTCATTAGATTTGCCGGAGGTTTTCCAGCGGGGAGCAGATGCCTGCGGAGCAAGTTCAAGCTGCTGACAGCAGGCTGGCTTTTCTCCGCTGCCTTTCGAAGTTGTCCGTGAACTGCAGGTTGCAAACCACAGCTAGATTTTATTTTTTTTTTTCTTCGATTTTTTTGGTGGTTTGTTTTTTGGTTTTTTTCGTGTTTTGTTTTGTTCTTCCCCAACCAGATCGTTGGTGACTCGCGGTTCCCATGTGACTGGTGAGTGTGGCCGGTCGTCCCGTCATCCAGCTAGCAAGCTTCCCATCCTGTTGTGGTCCATCACCCCTGTCTCTCTTCCTGGGATTACCCCGGCTTTGTTGGCACAATATCCCCATCCTTTTCCCTTGGAATGCTGCTGGCTGGCTCTTCTCTGCATCAGGGACCTTTCTAAGGCACCCTTCGGGGTCAGGAGCAGGTATGGGACATCATCGGCGGCTGCTTGGGCTCTCCAGGAGACTCTAGTGCAACCCCTGATGCTTCGTTTTTGGTTGAGTCTTTGCCCCTATAGATGTTTTTTCTGGTGGCCTTCATGATCTTTTCTAGATCTGCCTCTCTGTTTGTGGATCCTGCCAGCTTTTATGCTGCCATGATGCTTCTCCTTCTCCACCTTGAGTGGGTTGGTCCTGCTTGGTCTCCGAAGCTGGTGGGTTTTATCACAAGCCCTTGCTGTTGGGTTGTGGTGGCCAAAACTACAGTGGAGACCCCCCTGCTCCAAGTTCCCTGGGCTGCTGTGGGGACATCTCCCAGCTCTGTTGGTCATGGAAGGGTGCGGCCCTTTCTCCGGGCAGTCGGCTCGTCCTCTCCTGGCTCTACTTTTTGGCTCACAGACCTGCAGGTTGGCCTCTTTCTTGGAAAAGAAATTGCGTGTCGCTGTGCAGCTGTTTCTGAGAAGATGACAATGCCCAAATGGTGGAAGTTTGGGAGATACAAATTTAACGTGTTCTTCTGGCCACCCGTGGGCAGTCCTGGCAAGTCCTACAAGGGCTGGAGGGACCGTGCCATCCTGGGAGAGTTGAAGGAAAGTGTTTGAAGCTGCGATGTGGCTCCCATCCAGACACTTAACATCTTGTTTCCACCCTGATGGGACTTCCCCAGCTCTTGGTGACCGGTGAGATAAGGCACCTCAGCACTGGCTTCATCTTTTTCCTCCTCGATCAGAGCTCAACCGCAAGACAGGGTCTCTGGCAGAGTGGCTTTGGGCAAGCGAGTCATACCATGCCGCTCCTCTCTCCGATGAAGATGTGCCAGTGCTTGCAGTGGGATGGCTGCTGGAAGCTAACAGCTGTCCTGCATTGTCCATGTTGAGGTCCTGCTGCTCTGGCTTGGGAGTAACGTGGCGCTCACCAGCCCCGCACCAGGACGGCATCTCTGGTTGAGCCTTGGTAGAGTCCTTCATCCAGATGTTTATGTGAAGTCTGTGAAATCGTGGCAAGCTCTTGCTGACCATAAACATCCTGGGGAACAGAGCCAACATCTCAAGATGTGTCATGCTTCCTACGGCTCTGTCTTCCAGAAGCGCGCAAGGCTTCCTGAGCTCTGCTGACTCGGGCAGCTTGAATGCAAGCCCATGTGCACGAGCCAACAGGCACTGGCTTAGTTTAGTTTAGGTTGTGTTTGGTTTTTTTTTTTTTTCCCTCCAGTGTGAGCAGTTTGCTTAAATCCAGCGGTCCCCACGGGACCCCTGCCCTCTCGGTGTGAAAACTTGGGTGCCGTCTTGAGAATTGACAGTGGCAGTGGATGGGTGTTTATTTCTGAGCCGGACACGGAGATCTCTTGGGTGATTCTTTATTTTCCCTGAGCCAAAACATGAGGATCTCTTGGAGTATAATGAGCTCGTGGTGGGGAACGGTGTGCTTCAGCTGGGGGGTTGTTGCTCTTATTGGTGCTAGGAGGAGAAGTGCCACTTGAGCTCAAGTGGCTGGTTGGTGCCAAACGGGTGCCAAATCTCTGAGCTTTGCATTGGACAAGTGAGAAACACGGCTGCCGAGCACATGGGGAAGCCACTGCCTCCCATGAAACATCTGCTCAGCACCCAAGGATGGCCCACAGAGCATTCCAGGGCTCACTCGATAATGCAGAGGTCTCATCCAGAGAGGTTCGAGTGGGTTTTTGTACAGATGCAACACACACTGATCTGTCTGCACCGGCAAGAACAAACTCTGGAGCTGCTGGATGGAGCGTGCCTGGGCAGAGCCAAGCTGAGAGACAGCCAGGGTGCTGGGTCTGTGTTTCAAGGGGAAGAGTTAAGCTTGGGCGTGACAGCAATGGCAGGGAAATCCTGCACAGTGAGAGCCAAGTGAAGGAGGACCAGGGCTGGTGGCATTGGGAAACCCTCTGTGGAAAATGGGTGCTGGTGGGGTTGGAACCATTCGGTGTTTCTCTGGGTCCGTGGTGCATCGCTTGGCCTCGCTGCGCAAGCAGGATGCCGGAGAGGAGCCAGGGGGGTCTTGCATGCCATGCTCTGAGCTGCTGCGTTGCCGGGACGAGCTAGAGCTCGCTGGGATGCCGAGTCAGCACATCCAGTACCCTCCCCTTGCAGCAGTGCCGTTCCCCACCTCCGTCTGCTGCAGAGACCACTTCCTGAGCAGGCGTTGCTTTTCTAACTGCTCGAGGGAGAACCGGTTGCGATAGCGGGGACAGGATAACCCCGAACTGCTGCCGGTGACGGAGGCAAGAGGGACCCACTTGTCCCCGCGTGTGTGGTAGGACGCCGGGCCACGTGCCTACGGTCTCGTGTGGGGTCTTGGAGTTTGTGGTGTCCAGGCAGGGTGAAAGCAAATCCTATTATTCACCTAGAAACCAAACAGAGGATCCAGTAGATGGGATCGATTCCATGCAGGGATGTGATCCCTCCGCTCGTGTGCGAAAGGAGGGTGGAAACCCATGGGCTCTAATTTTAGGGGAGGTGGGAACCGGAGGGGAGACTGGTGCTTGCCCCAAAGCCCATCCATTGGGAAGAGAATGGGTGCTCACTGGTCGCTTCAAGGTTTGCAGTGCCCATTGAGACCCGCAGCCATCACCACGTGTTGCTGGTGGATGGGGAACACAGTGTGGCTTTGGCCTGGAGCCAACGTGGTCACCGTGGTCTTCTCCTATGGGAAATGTCTGCGCGTTTGTCCTTGCTTTGCAGCTCACAGTTGTCTTAAAATTTTCTAGTAATGCTGATATTGGGGTGTTGCTGGCTTTGGTAGTGCCTGGAGGTCCTTGTCTCCTGCTCTGGGGTTCCCGGTAGTGTGGTTTCTCTTGCCAAGAGCAATCTGGACTTGATGGGACCAAGATGTTGTGCCTGTCCTCTGGGTTGGGCAGTGAGGAGAGCCAGTCCCTGACTCATCTGCCATCCAGACCTGCCCCTCCAACCTCTCAGTTGCTTTATGGTCCCCCAGCCTCTTCCCACACTGCTGTTTCAGGTGATGCTCCTGGGCTCCTGGGGCTTCCCGAGCCCAAAGTGAGGCAATCACTGGAAATGGGATTTGATTTTTTTTTTTCTTTTTTTCCCCCCCTCCCCAAATCAGGCACAGGCCAAGGACTTGCTGAAGCAAAAGGCAGGAGGTTTTGGCTCCTGCACCAAAATCACTTTATCTTCTGCCTTAGCAAGGCTTTGGGAGGTCTCTGAGCCCCCACTGAAGGCTGCTACCCCTTGAAGTTCAGTTGTTGGGGGGGGGATGATTTCATGCCTGGATTAATACTGGGAACAAGCAGAGAGCACCAAGCGCAAAGCCTTTATGAAGCTGGGGAAAAAATATTTGGGGTGCTTCTTGTTTAGCCTCAACATCTTTTTCGGTAGAAAGGAGGAGTTGGGTCAGAGGGCTAATGTCAAAGCAAGAGCAGTTTGTACAGCTTGGAAGATCTCCAAGGATGGAGATTCCACGGTGTCTCTGGGGGGGTCAACCTCCATCCCCATGTACAAAACGAACCTGAGGAGACCAAAGGATGGGAATCGTGCTGATCCCTGGCTTCCCAAATGTTTTTTGGATGTCTTGCATCCGGCCTCTCTCGGTGGAGAGATCCCACACGAGTCACTATGTTGAGATAAGCCTCAAGTCGTGGAGGAGAAGAGCTCTGACCTACTCCTCTGGCAGCTGTCTCTGTCCCTCCCTGGAGATATCTGCAGTCCTTGCTTTTGAGCCCAATCCCATCTCTTCCAGTACTTCTCCACTGAACTGGCTCAAAAAAAGAGCCAAGCCGGTGTAAGGGATAGCTGGGACGTGTGGTGCTGGCAGGATGGATGGCACCACAGCTGCCAGCACTTGGAGCACCATTTGTTGTGGTTTTGGTCTGTATTCATGCTGCCTGTACTCCGCCTGCACAGTCCTGCCTCCTCTTTTTGCGTCGTCTCTAGCATTGCTAAGCAGCTTGAGGAGCCAGAGGGACCACGTACGGATGGTTCTGCTTGTACTGGGATTACTACAGCTTGGTGTGGCCTTGGTGAGTCGATGGGTGAATAATTTGGCAGAAGGTAGCACTGATGCAATTAAAAATGTGGGATCCTTTGGCTGGGGAGCACTGAGCTGCATCCCTTCACGATGCTCTTACCCCTGTGTTGGGTTTTTCACCTCATTACGGGGCTGGACATCGTTCTTTCATCAGTAGAGTCTGCTTCACCCCCCTTGCAGCGATCATACAGAGTCCTCCAAGCTCCCCAGTCCAGCCACTGCCGCAAGCTGAGCAAAGTCCCAACCCAGGCAGCTCCTCCCAGGCCAGAGCGTGGGTTAAAACACAAGCAGCTCCCAAGGGTGGGTTATTAATCCCACTGCAATGAGCTGATCCCCTTGAGTGCGAGGCTATGGCGTCCATCTCCTGGGACTAGAGCAGACACATTGGGTACATAAGTGTTTATCTGCTTCGCTCTTCGTGGTCTGCCATCGCTCGGGCCCTTTGTGGTGTCTTTTCCTGCCTGTACAAAGTCCAGCAGCAGAAATATCAGCACCTGGATGGTGGTTGCACAACCCTGGGCGTTTCCAGCTCTTAAACACACGAACTTCCAGCACCCTGTGCCTGCGGAGGGGTGAAAAGACCCATGCCGCTCCTGGGAAGCCCAAGCAGAAGCGAACACGGAGCTGTCGGTGTTGGGTGAACACAACGGCACCATCCCCGGCACCATCAGCAGCCAGCTAAGCCTGAGTCAGATGAGACGCGATGTGCTGCCAGCGTGCCGTGCTTTGAAGAGCTCCTGTCCTCAAGGTCACCTGCCTGCAGGCTTAGGAGCGTCCTTAAATACTGCCCTGAACTGCCACGCAGCGCAAAGGAGAAAGAAATGTCTCTCGCTTCTATCTGCAAATGGCCGAGAGCTTTCATTGGAGCAGAACCCAGAGCTATGTGCAGGCAAACCAACCCCAAACGTGCCCATTTTCAGGAGGAAATGTGAAGTTCATGTGTCTGGCCAAGCCCTCCCGCAGCAAAGCCTGTCCTTACACCAGCTCATCTGTATTCAGGAGCATGAGCAAAATCTCCAGCTTGCTTCTGGCAAGCCATAGCAAAGAGTTGGAGAACATGATCGTCTTGTCTGGCTCCAGGGAGAGTGTTTGGATGCTCACGAGAGACCGTGGGTGAAATGGTTTCTGCTGAAGAGTGGCTGTTCCAAGCACAGAGCAATGGAAGCGATGTCTACCCTGGGGATTTGGGGCAGGAATACCATCAAAGAGCTTGAATCTGGCATGGTTGGCCACCCAAACAGCTCCAGGCTGAGCGTGATGCATGCAGAGCACGCAGGCTGCTTATCCAGGTGCTTTTGGTGGACAGGGGGATGCTGGGGTGCAGGTGGTAGTCTTCTCTTGTGCAAGGGAAAAGCTTTGCCGTGGAGCATCTCATGGTCCTCATGCAAAGCCTTGCCTTCACGTGTTGGCCCTATTTAGAGTGGGTTGGAGAGGAAAGAGCTGCTAGTTGCACCTTCTTTTGTAGCATCTCCATGGTTTGCTTCTGTTGCCCGCTCTCAGCCCGGAGCCACGTGCTCGTGTCCAGGGAACGTCAGGATTGCCAAGCAAAAGCCTGACAGTACCTCTGCCCACCGAATGCCACTGTTTGCACTGCAAACACAAGCCCAGCGTGGCTTGGACCTGCTGTGGCTCTGCTATCATGGACGTGGCCTTGGAGAGGTGGGCTTGGATGGCTGTTTTGGGCTGGAAGAGCCAAGTTTGGGGCTGTGGGATGGATTTAGAGATGGGCTGGGATGTGGGAAATGAAGCTCCTGCTTCCCTGCATTTTCAGTGAGATTTTGGGGAGCTAAATAGCTCCTATGATGCTGGGGGCTGGAAAACCCCTCCTATTTCTTGGCCATCTCCTAATCCTGGGTGACTGAATGTTTCCAGCGTGGGATTGGTCATTTCACTGGTAAGAAACTCAAATCTGTGCTATCCAATGCGGCAGAAATCCCCATGGCTGGGTTGGGTGGTAGCATGCCAGTGAACGCCCAGCTGCTTGCCCGGGCACCGCTTGGCTCCAGCACCACCATGGCATGGGGGCACAGTGTTTTCCCACTGCTATCAAGCAGTAATCCCACTATGCGGGTCTGCTGGGTTTTGTGGCACTGTTGGTTACTCTTGTGTTTTTGGACCACGGAAAGCCATGCGTTGAGCCAGAACTTTTTTTTTTCCAGGATATTTACAATATGCAGAACCTGTGTCAGCTGCTGGTGCCAGTGAGCATTTCTTCTGGTACCTTTTGCTCTCAAATTAAACACCTGAGATTAAAGCATGAGCCTTAAGTAGGACCTAGTCTTTAATTCCAGAGCTAAATCATGCCTTGCGACATCTTGCGTTACTCGGAAGATGATGCAATAACTCACCCCTTGCCTAATACCATTGCTCAAATGGCAAGGTCCCTGAGCCCAGCTGTAGAGAAGATAAGCTTTTGAGGGCTTTTGGAAGCACTCAGATTGCTCAGAAAAGTGGTATTGCAAATTCCTGTCCAATTTGCTTAATTTTTGATTTTTTAAGAGTCTAGTTCTGGTCCAAACCAAGTCGTCACCTTCTGGAGGAACCTCCTTTTTTCCTCCCTTGATTGGAGATGGGTTCACCGCAGCCTCAGACCAATGTCCTTTGGAAGTGCCGGCCCTTCTGCAGTAGGAACTCAGCTGATCTGGAAGCTGCTGGAGAGCTTGAGTTGGAGCTGAGTCTCCCTCCTCATCCTTTATTGCTGAGATATGAGATGGGGAAAGCACGTTGAGGTCAGGTAGGTGTCCTTCCTCCCATCCTGGAGGATTGTGTGGAAGGGAAACCTTCTGTTGTATTCAGGGGATGGAGCCTTATGCAGTTGAACAGCTTTTTAAGTTTGGGAAAGAATAGTATTTTTTAGATTTTAGAGTTTTCTTTAAATTTTCGCTCCTTTATGCTCTTTTAAACTGTCACTAGACATCTTTTGGGAGCTGGGTAGAAAACTTTCTGGAGAATATTGTTTCTTGGTTGGAACTCTTCAGAGGAGAGATTGTCTCCCTGTTTTGAGGTGGTTTAGGGTCTTGATGGAAACCACCATCCAGAAGACCTCTTGGCTTTAGACTGTTGAACTTCTTTGGGTTTTTAGTCCTAAAATCACAGAATAATTGAGGTTGGAAGGACCCTCCAGAGGTCTTCCTCCCACCCTTGTGCTCAAAGCACAGCCAGCTTCAAAGTTAGGTTGTTCAAGCCCCATCAAGTTGAGTTTTGAGCATCTCCAGGGATCCCCCACTCTCACAAGGAAGAGCTTCCCATATTGCAACTTCCTTGTCCTCTCGTTGTGCGTGTCCAGGAGGAGTTTGGCTTTGTTATTTCTACACCCTCCAATTAGTGGCTGTAGGCAGCACCTTCATGCTCTCATCTTGACGTGGAATGAGCCCAACTCCCCCGGCCTGGCTTCATCCATGACGTCCTCCAGCCCTTGATGGCTGGGGACCTTCATTGGCTTCGCTTCGTTGGATGTTGGATCTATCAACAGCTGTGAGCTCCTGACGCAGTGGAGCAACCTTGCTAATTATCACAGCTACCATTTGGTGTGTCGTTAGGCTTAAAATACATGTTGAGTAGTTCTGGTACAAAATAAACCAGACCCGTTGTGTAGGAAGTATCTGCTGTATGAAGAGCGGTGACGTGGAAAAGCACCTCAAGGTGCATCCTGGTGTTTTTTGGGGGGGTGGTGAAGGTTTAGGCAAAATTTTTGCAGCCTGATACATGACTAAGCCTCTCGAGCATGCCATTACCCTCTGCTTATCAGCTCTGACAGTTATGGCCTCAATGAGCCAGGGCTCTTTTGGCTTTTCTGGAGATGTTGGTATTTCTCAATCTGTGACCTTTGAAATATGTTACGTAATTAACCATCGCTGAATTTGTCTAGAGCTGGGTCTGCCGTGTCTAGGAGAGCTCCTGGTCTCCGCATAACTGCTCCTGTACTGGGAAACTCACGAGTTTTTCTCTTAGCTCTGGTTTTCTTTGTGTGTTTTGGCCATGGGCTCATGTGATGGCTCAATTTTGAAAGTGTCTCGATGTCCTGGCTGGGTTGCTTTAACTCTTGGGATAGAGGAAAAACAGAGAGGAGAGACCCGTGGCCCCGATGCAAGGGTGTTTGACCTCTTGAAGGAGAGACGGTGAGCTCAAAAATGAATTCAGATTTGCCGTGCTCTCTCGGGGAAAAGCTGCAGCCACACTCCTGTGGTTAGAGGAGCAGCTCTTGCTGGATTACCATAGAGGGTAAATTTGAGCCTCCTAAGTCCAAGACATTAAACTCCCTCATCTCTCGCTGTTTCCAAGAAACCAGGATTTGCAGGGAGTGCAGTTACGTGCTCATCAGGAGAAAGATAAATCACCGCATGTTTTCCTCTAAAGGAGACAGTTTCTAAAAATAGGAGCCGTGCTGGAGCTCCGGAGAACAAAAGAGTCCCTGGAAGGCTCCTGCCACCACCATCCTTTCTTGCTATCGGTGCTCTCTGCCCCTCTCCATCCACGCGCTGGGGATTTATGGAAGTGTTTAAAATCTGCCGATTTGGGAGGGTTGGGTTTTTTCCCGGCATTCCCGCCCCGGCCGGTTGGTGACTCAGGCTTTCCTGAATGAATGCTGCCGGTCTCCCGTGACCTCGGCAGCTTGGCCCTGGATCCTGCTGGGCTTTTCCAAAATGTTTTTAAAGCCAAAAGGACCTGATCTGGGAGCTAGGGATGCTGCCACCTCTCCAGGACAGGCTCTGACAGCACAGATGCCGGATAAACCCAGGTGATGCGTGTGGTCCCAGCTCTGCATCTAGATGAAAGAGCTCCAACCTCATCATCTCTGGATGAGACCTACAGGCTGGAGATGCTCAGGCTTAAAAGTCTCGCCTCTAAGGTGGCTCACCTAAGACGTTAGAAGGATGGGAAGCCAACCCTGGCTTTTCACATCCTTCCTCTGCTTTCAAGGCAGGTCCTGCCCTGCCTCCCCCATCTCCATAACCGGTGTGGTGGCCTGAATACCACATTCCTCCTGGTTTTACAGCACACAACCAGTAATCCATAGAATAAATGCAAACTCTGAGCGGCTGCGTGCATCCCGGAGGGGACAGAGGTCAGTTTGGGCTGTAGAGGCTCTCGTAGGCTGAGCCCGCAGACTGTTGCAGCAAAACCCATCTCCTTGGCTGTGTGTTTCCAAAATGCTCCCCATTTCCTTTGCAGGATGCGCAGCTTGATTCTGCTCTCTCTCATCTTTGTGTTCAACATTAAAGGCTCCCTGGGTTGTTAGATGGTGTGTGGCGGAGGCTGAGCTGCTCCTTGCCTGTCCCTTTCTTTTCTCTATGAGCCCTAGGCATGGTCTGTGCTGGGTCTGCACGCACCTCCATCAAGCTGTGGACACCTCCTTCCCATGGCTTCTTAGTTATTTCCATGGCGTTGGTGAGCTCCAGGCAACTCTTGGGCTGCTGGGCATCCCATGACCCAAGATGATGATGATGGGAGCAGGGATGCGGCTCAATTCCTTGTCCTAGCAGCAAGCTTGCTTGCCCGGGACCAGGCTGCCCATGACCTAAGATGATGATGATGATGATGGGAGCAGGGATGGGGGACAATTCCTTGTCCCAGCAGCAAGCTTGCTTGCCTAGGGCTGGGCTGCTGGGCATCTCATGACCCAGGATGATCATGATGGGAGCAGGGATGTGGGCTAGTTCCTTGTTCCAGCAGCAAGCTTGCTTGCCTGGGGCTGGTTCGCAGCAGGAAACAATGTGGATTCACCCAGCTACGCCTCAGCTTCCCCAAGCTCCCAGCCTTGCCTGTAATAAGTAAGTCAGTGCTTTCCATACAGCTGAGACGGGTGACGCGTGGCTGGACCAGGACACGGGGGATCCGGCATGAGGAGCAAGACCCCCATGTCCTGCCCCAAGCTCAGCCCTGGCTGACGGAGTCTCTGGGCCAGGTAGGTTCGATCCAGACGTTTTTGTTGGACACAGCCAAAGGCTTTCCTCCTCTTGAGGAAGGATGTAGCTGGGTCTGATATATCTCAGCAGACCCTGCAGATCTTTGGGAGGCGTTTGCTTGCCTCTCATTGCTGCCTGAAATTCTGCCTTGCATCTTCTCGCGAGTAGGATTGGAGATGATTTAGCCCAGGAGCCATCCTGGGGGTTTGGCCAACAACGGAGCGAAGCAAAGCTCCTCCAAGCCCCAGATGATACTTGGGCACCCAGAGAAGCCCTGCATGCTGGTCCAAGGGCAGAGAAGAATGCCGGTGCCAGAGGGGCTCGTGATCCCCAACTGTAGAGCTGGAGGAACTGGTCTTCTTCACAGCGTGGACCAAGACAACCCTTCTCCAGCCACTCGGCCACGGTTCCATGCCGGATAACTCTCCAGCGAGCAGGGGTGGCGGGAGCACGGCCAGCGGCGTGTGCATCTTCCTGTTAAACTGCTTAGCTGCAGGAACGATTATACATCAAATAGTTGTGCGCGGGATTAAACCCTCTTAAGTGTGGCTTGGAAATCCTCCCGTAATCCGGACCCGGCTGTAGAAGGGAAGGATGGGCAGCAGGAGCAGAGGGGGTTTATCTGCTGGGAAAGCTTTTTTAACACACACACGCAAAAATCACTTTATTGCAAATTGCATTGAAGAAGCCTTACTTGGGCACTGACCTTGGAGCTTTCCTCTCTGTTGCAGATGAGCCTGATCCTGCCCTCTCCGGTGCTGTCCCAGCCACAGCTCACAGGACCGAACACGGGTAAGTCCCCAAGGGATGTCACAGAGCGGGGAGCGCCTGGGAGCTCGTCTCCCCTTGCTAATGGTACTCCAGTTACACAAAGCCCCAAAATATCTCCCTGGCTGTCCCCAGAGAGGGTTGTCCCACCATTGAGGACGTCAGCAGGTCCCTTGAGAGCCAGCCAGCACAGTCCCCTTGCTGCAGAGCGGTGTTGGTTGCTCTAATTAATCTTGTTTGTCCTGCTTCCCAACAAACCACCCGGCTTCTGCCTACTCTAAATCACCCCTCGGAGCCATCCTGGTTCCCCTTGGTGTTGCTGGGGCTGTCCCTGCTGCAAGGGAGAGAGAGATGCTGGGAGGTGGCTGCTTGATATGGTTGTATTGGGTGTCCTGAAGCTGTTAAGGGGTGTCCCACGCAGTTCTGAGTACCCTGAAAAAGGCAGATTTTGGGGTGCCAGCACAAGGCTCGTGCAAGGCAAGGGTCCTTGTCCTTTCTCATGGCATTGGGGACCCACGCCTGGCTCAGAATCACTCTCTGTCTTAGACTGTTTAGCAATGCAACCAATGCCCAGCACGTTTTAATGGGCTTATTTTAGTATCTGCTGTCGACTGATCCTTCCTGGGCCAGCGGTTTCCTTAGCGAGTTATTTTTAATAACATTTGCAGGGTTTACAGTGCATATGGGAATCGCATTTCCCTGATATCACGCCACAGACAATGGTGAGCCCGTCCTCCAGTCCGCAGCAATTTCTCATGAGTAAAAATAGGGAAAGGTTTGGAGCCGGGAGGGCGAGTGTGGTAGGGTAGGAGGGTCAGTTCACCCCTAAACCTGGCTTTTTCCAGGAACAAGCTGGAAATAAATAGGTTTAAAAAAGAAGGAGAGAGAGAGGCAGCACAAGAACCCTGTGGAACTGGCAGCCCTGCTGCCTCCAACAAAGGTGCTTTGTTCTCCTGGCAGCACAACTTGACCTGTGAGATAGTGTTTTGCTGCCCCTGGAGAAGCTCCTTGCACGAGGTCTCGAGTCACCGGGTTTCTCCCGGCATTGGGCTCTGTGGTCCAGCAGGTTTCTTCCCTAGGGATGGTTTAGCAGGTGGCAGGAGCGGCGATGTGGTTTGCATCCTGCTTTTGGCCGTGCATCCATGCCACGGATGCTGTGTAGAGGGAGAAGCCGGCCATGAAGCTGGCTGTGGAGGACAGAATCTGGGTTGCACCCTTAGGGCAGGGATGGGGATGCGGAGGAATCTTGCCTCGCTCTGCAGTGCGGTGGACGCGTCAAGTCTGCTCACCCCCAGAGCCAGTATCTGCCAAACCCCCGTGAAGCTGCCATTAGGGCCATCGGGGCTCCTGGGTCTCCTGGGCCCCAGTTCAGAAGCCTAAATGTGGGGAACTGGTACTGTTTGAGGCTCTCTGCTTCCCCACCGAGCCTCTCCACCACCCCCCACAGAAAGGTTTGAGGCTTTTGTAGATCCTGTCTCATAACTGTTGGTCCCGTGCCAGATGTCTCCAATCCCTCGAGGCATCTCGGAGAATATCACGTGCCTCTATTGCACCCTCACAGCCCTCACCGTGTCCCTTCTTATTCCCAAAAAAAGCCTCCAAGCCCAATGTAGGATTTTTAAAACCACCAGGCTGGGACTGCCTGTGGGCGTGCTTCACCCCTCTCTAACACACAACATGTCTTTGGTGCCACAGTGGTACCCAGAGCACCCGTCTGAGTGGCATGGGGCCACCCAATCCCACTGTAGAGCTCACCCCGTGGAGGCTTTTATGTTCTCCAGCTGTTTGATGGGGTCTTGCCAGCTTTGGCGTCCTTGCGGAGGGTTTGGAAGAGGATGGAGAGGAACCACTCTGATCCACTGTGACTTGGGGTCTCTGCACAGGGAAGAAAGACTTCCCACCCCTGCTGTGGAGAGGGATCACGCACGAACTTTCATTTAATGACAGAGACAAACCATCCTTTGGTCCCAGAGACCTTTGGTATGGTCCACATTGGCACTTAAATTCGTTTTTATGCAACTTTGAAGAGCTCCTCGGCTTGTTCTTTGGCCTGATAGTGACAAGTGTCATCGCTAGGAGCAAATATCCCTGTTGAGCTGTGTAAAAAGGAGGCAATAAGGTGTCCAAGCATCCCGAGAAGTTAAGAGGGGAAAGGCAAGGAGAAGCAGAGAGTGGGGTGGAGCAAGGGGAAGATGACTTCTGGCTCAAGGCAGGAATTGGTTTCGTGGTGATGGGAACTCAATGCTCATGTTGTGCCTGGCATGAACGCGGAAGAGCCACTGTAGGGAACAGATACGGCCGTTGCTGAAACGAGCTTGAAGCAAGTCTAGGAGAAAATGCAGAAATGATTCTAGCCAAGGGAGGGTGGAAAGGGATGGACTCATTTTTGTCCCAAGTCTTTAGTATTTGGGGCAGTACGGAAGTAACCGCGAAACCCCCAGCTGGTGTTATGCCATAACACCACGCAGGCTCGCTCTGGTTCTAGGACAACCCTTTTGTAAATGGAAATGTTTGTATTATCCCATTAACTGGTTACTAACTCTCAAAACTTATTTGCAGCTCCACGAATGAAGAGCATTTGGAGTTCAAGAAGGCTTTGTACAGAACAGATGCCAGGAGCTCCCTAGACTTGCGAAACATTACTGTGTCTGGCAGCATGACCTGGGACACCTCTGCCCTGGAGACGAGAGTGAGCGATGGGAGAGAAGAAAGCACTTTAGAGAGACTCTCTGGCTTGAAGGACTCGAAAGACTCGCGGTGCGTAAAGGAGTCGGCATTCGCCATGGAGTCCCAGGTTGTAAATACTGTGCAGGTGGATCCTGAGCAACTGGAGAGCGACTCCGAGGACCTGGACGGTGGCAAGGTGGCAGCAGAGACGCCCAGCCCTTGTGCTGGGGCATCGGTTGGCGGCGGGGAAGAGAAATATCTTAAAAATGAACCAAAGCAACTTGAAGGCCTCAGCAAAGAGCACTTAGATAAAAGTAAGAGGGGAATCCAGAGGGTTGACTGGATTTCTAGACCCAACAAAAGCCCAAGTCCTCACTACAAAGACATAAGTAAGCCGACAGATGTAGCAACCAACTTGCCCTTTCGGGGACAGTCCGTGCGTGAAGTGCCTCCTCCGCTGACTCCAACGGTGTTCAGAAAAACGCTAAACCCTGTCCTTGGCAAGTCCAAATCCCTGGAGAGCTCCTCGTCCCACAGGAAGGGGCTGATGGTTGACTCGGACTTGGGTGAGATAAACCCACTCAACACGGCTGAGTGGACAATCCAGAAGCCGGGTCTTCAGCTCGGCACGGACCTCACCGTCGGCAAACAGTCCTGGACAGTAAATGCCGAAGACTCGGTGGAGCGGATCCCGTTGATGTCTCTGGAGCCTGCTCCCTGCAGCTCCTACGACATCGAAATGAGGCCCTACGTGTGTAGCGTCTTGTTGGAGGAACAGGGGAAAGAGGAGCTGGGTCCGGAGGAGGACCCTACGGTGTACACCTGCATCGAGTGCAGCATTTACTTCAAGAAGAAGGAACATTTGATGGATCACATGCTTCAGCATAATCGTGGACCAGGGAGGGACCAAGACAGAGATGCTTTGGGAGGGCAGTGTCAATTCTGCTGCAACGAGTGCGGATGGGCCTTTGGAGACCCCACGTCTCTGGAGCAGCACAAAAGGCTCCACCAAGAGTCTAGGGAAAAAATTATTGAAGAGATTCAGAAGTTGAATGAGTTTCCAGATGAAGGCCGGGAAGCCCGGCTGCAGTGCCCCAAGTGCGTCTTTGGCACAAACTCCTCCAAGATCTTTGTCCAGCATGCCAAGATGCACGTCAAGGAGAGGAAGGACCAAGGGGCAAAGAACATGAATCTCTTTGGGAGTGCGGGCAGCGGAGAAATACGGGATAGCCCCGTGCACGGCATCTACAAACACTTCAAACCAAATGAACACGTGTCCCTGCAGATGCAGGTACCACCTCACGGCAGCAGCAAAGGGCTCAGCACCTGTATGCTCTGCAGCTTCCCAGCCCCCAACGAGAACATTCTCAAGGAGCATATGAAATACGCCCATTCCCACCTCTCCTGGGACACGGAGGTGTATGAAGATGATCCCAATCAACCAGGAACTAGCAGAGATGCCTACAGCCCAGCCAGGACAGGCCGGTTTGCAGAGACTGATTATTTTGGCAAAGCAGACCGGCTTTTCCCTCCGCCTCACCGAGAAAGCACATCTCATTACGAAGGTGTTCACGGTTTTGCCCTAACTCACCCAAGACTCGACAAAAGCAATGGGGCTAGTAAAAAGGACTACCAGACATCAGGGTTTCATGCCAGGAAAGCAGCTCCGTACGCTGCCCCACATAAAAACCTGGGGTTGTCCGGTTTTTCTTCCGCTAAAGCTTATTCCCAGTATGCTCTGCAGCAGTTGAAAAAAAAAGCAGCAGCTCAGCACCTTGAAGGAGAAGGCGACGGTCTCAGGAGCCACCCGATGGGGCTGGAGGAGCTCAGGCACAAGTGGATGTTGGCCAGCGACACTGGGAGCATGGAAGAGGAGATCTCCGTAAGCACAGAAATAGATTTGAGCGAGAACAGAGGCATCAAACCCGTCACCATCCCTCAAGCTGCCTTGGACCTCAAGAGGACGTTCAGAGACACCTTGAAAGCCACGGACTCTTCGATAGCTTCGGAGGAGCAGCAGCAGCAGTTGCGGAAGATGGTCCCCATCGTCCTTCTGGAGGAGGTGAACCTGCACCCCAAGGCGATGAAGCGGCCCCGGGGGAAGCCGTTCAAGAAGAAAACAACACCCCCTTCCCGGGAATTCGTGATGGAAGAGCCCCTTCCCTTGGATATGCTCCTGTTGGACGCTCCTCTGGAGGGTCCTCTGGAGCTTGATGACCTCTTGGACTCCGACTCACCCATGCTGAAGAATGAGGAGAGGAAATGTCCCTACTGCCCAGACAGGTTTCACAACGGGATCGGGCTGGCGAACCACGTGCGGGGCCACCTCAACAGGGTGGGGGTGAGCTACAACGTCCGTCATTTCATCTCGGCGGAAGAAGTGAAAGCTATTGAGCAAAAATTTTCCTTCCAAAAGAAGAAGAAAAAAGGTAGTATGTATTCAATTCACCGTGCTTTCTATTTTCTTATTTTAATCGGTGGGGTTTTCTCCTCCCACCAAGAACTGGGTATGTATGGTACTGTAGTCAGCTTGAACCACGGTGGCCACGGCACAACCGGTAGCATGCGGTTGTCTCGGGTGCATCCCTCCCCCCCCCAACCCCCGGAGGCCTGAGCCAGGGGTTTTAGTGGCATCGCTGACTGTCTGTCCTTCTTTCCGCAGTTGCAAACTTTGACCCGAGTACTTTCAGCCTGATGCGATGTGAATTCTGCGGAGCCGGTTTCGACACGCGAGCGGGTCTCTCCAGCCATGCCAGAGCCCACCTGAGAGACTTTGGTATTACCAACTGGGAACTCACCATCTCACCCATTAACATCCTCAAGGAGCTGTTGGCCAACTCATCGGAGCATCCGATGCTGCAAGCGGCAATGGGAGCGGAGCCCTCATCCCCGAGCCGAGAGAGGGAAGCTCACGGCTTCGTGCCTCGCAAGAGCATGACACCCATGTCTGAGTGCAGCATTCCACGGTCTCCTCTGTCCCCATTCCCCCCGTCCTGGGGAGATGAGTCCCTGCAGTCCTACAGAGATGGTAAGTGTTCCACGAATGCCCTGTGGAAACCAGAAACCCTTTTGATAGCCCCAAATCATCACGTCCTGCTGAACAGAGCCTTGCTGGAGGAGGGGTATTTACAGGGAAGGGTTTAATCGGCCTAACCTGGTGTTGGTTTATCCAGCTCCATCGCCGATGCTCTGGGTCTTGTGAAATCTGCTGCTGGTTTAGGGCAGGTGGATGGAGATGCTGGCAGATGAAAGAGTCGGGCGGTGTGGTCTCTTGAGGGGTGGATGGAGGGGTCACATCCCCCCAGGGAGCCGTGCTTTGGACGTTTGGGCTTCGTTGGAAAGTGTTGCGTTTAGGAACGAGGTTTCCGTAGGGGAAACACCTAAAGCTTCGTAAATCATGGGGCAGAGAGTGGCTGGAGGGAAGGAGAAGAGTGTGGTCGCTGGTACCGGTCCGGCCTGGCAGTGCTTGGCCACGCAGAAGGCAGGGTGTGACCTCTGGCTTGGGGAGCTGTGTTCACCCCTCAGCTGCTTTTTTTCCATAAGTGGTATGTTACTGTGGTGGGAAGTGTAAAGGGTCCTTGCCAAATGGATTTGGGTCTGAGCTCGTCGCCCTCCATCAGAGGAGCTCCAAACTATTCAAACAGAATTATCTATTCCAGAGCAGAGCCCGTCCCAAACAGCTTCCGGGTTTCTTTTGCAAGGCTCCAAAAAAACTGAATTTGCCCCAAAAACTTGGCGACCTACCATTCTGCCAAAGACTAAAAACTTGCTCATGCATTAGGAAAAACAACCACCTACAGACACCTGGCGCTACTTGGAAGCGTCTTGAAGTCCCTGAAGCAGCTTTTCGTTAGGTTCTGCTCAGCCTAATCCTATGTTAGATGCAGCCCTGCGGCGAGAAGCTATCTGTCTTTAATTGAAATATCAAAGAGCCTGTAATCCTGGCTCTCCAGACTGTTCCACATGCCTGGGATGCTCTTTGGAAGGAGTCTTGAGCGTAACGAACACAAATTAAAATACGAACAAACCCAAACTCTTTTTTTTCTTGGCATGGCAGACCTTGGAGGATGAATAGCTACCAGCCCGGGGTGGTGGTTGATGCCAATGAGAGGCGTTTTGGAGGGCTCAGCTGGGTTTCTGCTGCCAGTGGCTGGATGCTCCTGCTGACTGTGACTATCGCTCGGCAATTTTTACGTCTCCTGGTGCCCAGATTTCACTGGCATAAGCCGTTACAGATAGCGCCGCTGTTTTAAAAACTAGGGCTTGGGTATTTTGTAGTTAAGAAGGGTGGAAAGTATCTTGGTGAAGAAAGAGTGCGGCCACCTTTCGGTAACAACTGCTCATCAGAGAAGAGGTTAATGCAGTTCTTAACACAGCAAATCTAATATCAAATGTCCCCAGTGTGAAGTTTTAGAAAAAAAAAAAAGTGGGTCATGTCTTGAAATACGATCTTGCTTATCGGTTCGGGCAATGTCAGTCAAGTTTTTTTTCAGCATGTGATGTTGGCCCGGGGCTGGGAACTTCTCCTGCTCCTTGCTGTGCCCATCTCCAGTTGCCTTGAAATGCTGGTGGGTGCTTGATGGAAGAAATCGGGTCAGGAATTGTCCTTTGAGTTGAATGAAAGCTTGATTTTGGTCTGCTTCAGTGTTGTATTTAAACCCAGATAAGGCTGAGGATGGACACGTGGGTTGAGCGGAGGGTGAGCGTGACCTGCACAAGAGCAAGAGCTCAAACACCCCCTTCAGCAGCACTCCTAGATTTAAACTTGCGTGCTCTGTATTCCGTTACGAGTCATGTCTTTGGGGGACAATGCCAAGAAAACGGGTAAATTTGGAAAGCTTAAAAATCCCCAGCCCAGCAACCTGTTGTGTAACCAAAGCATGCACAGCAGATCACGTGGAGATAGCGGTCGGTGGACGGCTTTTGTATTTAAATCCAAGCCTGAAGTCTCTTAGTTACGCTCCCAAGCTCATGGAGACGACTTGCCATGAGTCAAAACCCTCCTTGTTTTCCTTCCAGCCCGAAACGACGCTTTCAGGGCGCTCTGGCTTCGTGCTGAAAGTATCTGTTGCAACTGATTTAAGAACGAAGCGGTGCCCATTGCATTGCAATATTTATTTAACTCTTGCTCTGGGTACGGCTGCAGGGAAGCAGCTGAGCAAACAGTGAAGCGGGTTTGGAGATTGGGGGATGCTGAATCTGCAGCCAGGAGGATTTTAGCTGGTTTTTTTTTAAGCCCACTTGTCCCCATGTCTCTTCAAATCACTCATGAGATGTGTGAGAGCTCAAGTGACCTGCTTGCTTCTGCGTGGGTCTTTGCGGCTGTGCTAAATCCTCTATCGCTGCTCCCAGGCTGGAGCAAGGAGCTGCCTTAAGGGCACCTGCTTAGTGTTAACATCATCTGCTTGTGTTTTATGCTAATTCTGTAACTTACAGAGGGTTTTAAGCAACATAAACGGGATCAAGGCTGTTAGCAAGTTATAGTGGCAGGAGGATCTCGTGAACAGTCGGTGGTGGCACCGCACCAGACCTGGCGGCGTCTCAGCTGGTGGCTCTGTGTCGTGGCGCCGGCAGCCCCGTGCCGTGGGAGCAGCGATGCTACTCGCGCTCCGGGACAATGTCACAGCTCAGCATCTGCAGGCAGCTCTCCGCAGACAGCTTCCTGCTTCCTTCCTCTCCACTTCCAGACGCGTGAACTGCCAGAAGGTCTCCACCAGCATTGCAAGATGCCTCTGGAGCTGTTAAGAGCTAAGAATATCGGTAGACCCTTAACTGAAACCTTCCGTCACGGGGGCGGGCGGGGAGAAATCCCCTTTTCGTGGAACGTTTTGTGAACCGTTTTCTGCGCTGGCTGTGGTTCGTGGTTTCTAACGAGGCTGCAGTGGGAAATGAAGGTGGAGGATTCAGCTCTGGGTGCCGGGAGATTGATTCGATGAGCATGGTGGTGCTCTCTGTTTTTGGGCTTGTAACCAAATCACCACAAGACCTGAGCATCTTGGTCCTCTTGGGGTGAAGTCTCCCTTCCCGGAGCTGCTTGCAGGTGGGACGTGAAGAAGAAATGAAGAGTGGCGTTGGGAAAGGGCTGTGGGTTTAACACACACTCACTCTCTTGCTGGTCTCGTACTCTTGGCTGCATGTTTTAAAACAAAAACAAAACAAAACAACCTCTTAGAGCAAAACTAAAAGTCAAAGGGAGGAAGTAGGTGTTTGGGTCTGCAGCGAGAACTTGAACTTGGCTGCACTGGTTGTTTAGATGGGAGCGTGTGTGGCAAAAACAGGATGTTTTGAGATACCAGGGGAATCTCAGAGGTTACCTGTTCCCTCCCTCCCACTGCTTCCAGGCAAGTCCATGGTACTTAAACCAGCCTGAACTTGGCTGCTCTGGGCTCTGATGGAGGCTCCACCACCACCCTCAGCACCCACGCTGCCATCACCAGCCGTCACCCTTAGAAAGGCGATGGGGTCCTTGGTATTTTTAGTATCTAAATCCATTGCTGTTCATTTTACTCAAAATAAGCCAAGACAACAGTTTGTGCTCTTCTGTAGACCCAGATCTTTCGATCTCCCCTTTTTGTATGATTTTAGATCCTTGATCACTTGTGATTCCCTCCCCGATATGTCTGAACCCTCCCTGAAGTGCCGTGCTCAACATCGGACGCGTCTCGGCTGCAGTGCTGCAGAGAGCAGGAGGGTTATCCCGGCTCCTGCCCATTCCAGAACAGGCTGTGACGTAGTGGGGGTTGCAACATTCATTCTGGCTTGGTTTTGAACAGCTTAGAAGTCTGAAAACTTTTTTTTACTCCCCCCGCCCTCTTTTCTGTGGAAATGCTGGCTCCTGAGCTGTCCCCAGCTGTCCCTGGGGAGTTGGTGGCTTCTCCAGGCAGGTCCCTGCACTCAACAGTGGCTTTCCCTGTATGTTGTGACGGGCAAAGGTGTGTCCTGCTGCTGCAACCGCCTCCTTAAAGCCTGGCTTGGCTCGTTAGCGAGGCTGTTTGTGTATCTCCTGGCTCTGAACCTATTGGCAGCCACCTCGGAGAACACGTGGCGCTTCTTGGCAGGCGTTGGGAAGTGTTAGGCAATTGCATCCTCCTCAAAACAGCTTGCAGTTCTCCTTCCTTGTAGCCTGCCTCACCTTGCTCTGTCCCCTGGACTGCTTCGCAGGGTTGGCACCATCATCCTCTGTTCTTTTCCCCTTTTTTTCCCCTGGATTTAACTCCCTGTAGTCTCTCTTACTGCCCCAAACTTGCAACGTCTTCTGCTAGACCTAGATTTCTCTTCTCAATCTCCTCCCCTGCAGCAATAGTGACATTTCATCCAGGAAGAGGAGCAAACGTGCATTTGCTGGTTGACCTTCCACCCCACGCTGTCTTTCCTTCTGGAGTGCATCTGATGTAGCATGGGTTTTTAGGAGGGGGAGAGCGTCGGTTGAATGGCACGGGCTCAGGGAATGATTTCCCAACTGCTCTGTCTGCTCCTTGCTTGTGTTGAGCCCCCAGATGAGGACTCAGAAGTGGGGCTTGCCCCTACCATATCCGAGGTCCTGCCTTGGCTGAAGAGTGTCTTCTCCCTCTGTAGAGCATAATATTCAGAAACATTCTTAGCATTTCCTGGCTTGGAAGGGACCACGAGGATCATCAAACCCAACTCCTGACTCCATGCAGGGCAATCTAGAAGTTAAACCCTGTATCTAAGAGCTTTCTCTAAACTCTTCTGGAAGACCAGCAGGCTCAGGGCCCACGACCTCATCCCTGGGGAGCTTGTTCCAGTGCTCGACCACCCTCTCTGTGAAGAACTCCCTTTCCTAGTGGCCAATCTGAACTTCCCTTGATGCAGCTTTAAGCTGTTCTCGTGCGTCCTTCTACCAGACAACCAAGAGAAGAGATCAGCGCCTCCTTTTCTTCCCCCCATCATGAGGAAGTTGTAGACATCAACGAGGCCACCCCTCAGTCTTCTCTTCTCTAAGCTGACCAACCCTGGTGTCCTCAGCCGCTCCTCACAAGCCCTCTACTCCTTTCACCATCTCTGTTGCTCTCCTTTGGACATGTTCTAATACTTTTATGTCCTTCTCAGATTGTGGAGCCCCCAGGTGCCCACAGGACTCAAGGTGAGGTCACACCAAGACGTGGGACAAGAACATCTTTCGACCAGTTTGCTATACTGTGCCTAATGCACCCCAGGATATGGGTGGCCCTCTTAGCCATGAGGGCACACAGTTGACTCCCGTTGAGCTTCCCATCAACCGAGACCCCCAGATCCCTCTCTGCAGAGCTAACACTCCAGGACACGTGGAGAACAGAGCTCTCCTTTCAGCGGACAAGGGAAAAAGGGACAGGGTGTGAGTGTCAGGGGCTCCAGAACTGATTTTTAGGGCTGTTCAGGGGGAAACCTGGTGTGGTCTGCTCAGAGATATAAGTGGGCAGAGACCCCATAGCCACTTTGATTCCTCCCCCCGCCTCTTTTTATCCAGGATGTGCGAGCCAGCATGGCCAGGGCCAGAAGGAGCCTGTGACTTTGTGTTGCCTGGGGTGGGGACAACCACAGCCCAAGCCTCAGCACAAGGGGGTGTGGAGAGGCTGGAGGAGATCAGAAGGGGAAGGCTCTTCCACCAGCACAAGTAGGGCTGGAAGAGGACGTTTATTGTAGATTTTATGTTTTTTTTCGAGCCTCATATCTTCCTTGACACTTTGACTTGAGAGTGAAGAGCTTGGTGCAGCTCAGCAGCGGCTCCAATTTCCATTCCGACCTTTGCTTCCTCTGGTTAATTGTGGTTGCCCTCCGCAAAGGAATTGAGATGCTTTGTGGATGTGGCCTTTCGTCCTCCTTTCTGTGGAGGAGCACGCCTGCGCATCTCGTGGCGGCTGCGTTAATCGCAGATGAATGGAGGTTAGCAAAACCTTCTGGAGGTCCATACCTGACCCTGGCTGCCAGCAAGGCCAACTTCAAAGCCAGGTTAGGTTGCTCAGGGCCATGTCCTTTCGAGTTTGGAGAGGGTTGGAGGTACCACCACCTCTCTGCTGGGTTAATGTGCCCTGAGGACCCTCCTCGTGTTACGGTTCTTGGGTCACGCTCTCCTTTTGTGTCGGCCTCTCTGATTTTCCTCCCTGTGTACTCATTCTGCGCTCACCCGCAGCCTGACCTACTTTCCACTGTCTTTGATTCCTTTCTTGAGTTCCAGGTTATTGAAAAGCTCACGTTGGCCTCCTGCTTCCCTTCCCTCCTTCCCCTGCACGGGGATAACACGGGCTGTTGCCCTTGATACTGTCTCTTCTCCTGGTCTCTGAAGATTTCTGATGGTAGGCAGCGCCGCAGGGAGGCTGGACGTTGGTTTTTAGCCTGAATTTGAGCTCCGTTTTCACCGCTGCTGATCTGTGCCACAGGAGACAGCGTGAAATCTCTCAGCCAGGTCTTCCAGCACAGTAATCGTAGAGTGAGGATCCCTGGGGACACCGCTCGAAGGCAGATGGTCGCAATAACCTATTTCGGTCTTGGCAACCAAGGATAGAAATTGTCCCTTTCCCTTTCCTAATGTTTTTGGGAGACCCTGGCTTGTAACTGCTGGAGAAGGGAATGTTGCGGGGGAGGGGGGGTGGGGGGGAGCCCCTGAGCTGGAATGACCCAGGGATACCCATGGGTGCTGCAACCAAGGCGTGTTCAAAACCAGACTCATGGCCACATCCGCATCCCAGCAGGATATCAGCGGAGAAAGGAACAGCAACTATTTCTTGTATTTCCCCTTTCTCCTTTAAATTTCGGTGAGCTCCTGTGCCTGCCACAGCGATTCCTCATGACGTCCTACTCCTGATGTTGGTTTTTCTCCAGTTCCTTTAAGCCAAGGAGAGGTTTTATATCTTACTGCTCCAGTAGAGAAAGAAGAGAGGAACTTTAGGAGCGGTTTATTAGTAGCCCATCCTGCTCAGCAGAGCCAGCGAGGGGAAGTACTGTGTTTAAAATGATTTGATAGCTCAAAAGCACGACAGAGAGCTGGCAAAACCCCCTTGGCAAGGAATCGGCTTGTATAGAGCTCTGGACGCTGTAGGCTGGCCAGCAAAGACAGATGCTTTCATCCTCACCCCAGACAGAGCCCGTTAGCAAGCCAGCCATCAGGCAGTCCTGCCTGTCCTGGCGTCGCCTGTACCCCTTGTTGCCTTTGCTGGATCTTCTTCAGGAAGATTTGGCTCATGTTTGGGGAATTATTTTTTCAGACCACGGGGCAAAGCTGAGCTCTGCAGCTTGGAAGCGGCACCGGCTGCTCCACAGATCAACCCTTGAGTCCGGGTTAAAGCAGCAGGTTATCCAACCGGAGCCCTTTTGCCAGGCGCGGTGGGGTTGTTGGCTGCTACGAGGGGCTTTTCTCTCCCCTCTTCTGAGCGTGGTTTGTTGAGAATTAGCGTGAGGATGTTTCATGGGTGTTTGAGGACTCGCGAATCTCTGTGCTACCTCGCAGATGTGAGCACGTGTCACCTCAGCACCTGAAAGCTGCCAGGGTGAGACCCTCCGTGTTGTCGCTGCACAGAGACTGAAGCCCCTGGGGACCTCTGGTTACTGCTGCAGGCTTTGAAACTCCCTGAAAATGTCAGGATTTGGCCCATTGTGGCTTCTTTAACCTCGCAAAAACTGGTGGTAGATGGATTAACCCCCTACTACCCCTTTTTAAGCTGTCTTGCGATGCAAAAGTAAGTAGGAATTTGAACTTCCAAAGCTTCCCCATGCTGAAAAACAAAGTGTCTGATGCGGGTCTGGTTTTGTTTTAGCGGTGGCTCTCGTGGGCTGTCTCCTTTCCCCCCACTGCCTCTTCTTGGTTAGGTTTTGTTTATGCACTCTGGGAATGGCAGGCGGGTTTGCTATCGCACGTGGGTTTTCTTGGGGTAATTACGGACCGAATCGGCCAGCTTTGAGTGTGTGTTTTCGACTCGTAAGCCCACAAACTGTAAGGAAATGCTTGTGGCCACACTGGGACTCTGCTTGTCCTTCCCCAGGGAGGTGAGGAGGAGGATGGAGCTGAGCAGAAGCCATCCAAGGTAACGATTACACACTCTGTCTTTCTGTATTTCTATTTTGGGCTCCGTAAGTAACTTTTATTCACCAGTGAGCTCCTTCGGTTAGAGCCAGCTTCCTCACCCTGATGTGCCCAGAGTGGATGGGGACGGTTCCTGTGGGGATCGGTCCTCGCCGCTCGCCGCTGAGGTTAACGGTCTGCGCTTGTTACGGTTCCTTTGCGATCCAGGTGGATTTTGTTTCCCAATCTGGGTGGATTTTGGTTTCCTACACATTTCCACCACGTTCCCTTCTCCTTGTCTTCACGCTGCGCTCCTGCAGCGTTTCCCTTTTCCGATAGGACTCATTGCTGCTCTTTGCCTCAGTGCATGGCCGCATCTCCCTTCGCAGGGCTTGCTCTCTCTCAACACCCGCTGTAATTTTGGAATAGCTCTTGTTGAAAACCCGGAGTTCTCAGCCAGTTCCGGTAGGTCTCGTCAGTCCGTTTAGGAACGGGGCTTTCGGTGAGACTTTGCTGCCGTTGCCTCTGTCCCCTTGGCTGAGAATCTGTCCTCAGGTGCTATTTGTGCCCCCTGCTTTAAGGAGAGGTGGCAGTGCTTTAGGAGACAGACGATGTGCCCGTATCCCTCCTCTGGACAACAAATTGCTTCTCTTTTGCTTTTTATTGAAGCGGCTTGGAATAGAAACCCCTGGGGCTGCAGTGGCGGGGGTGAGAATGGGACAGAGAAGGCTTTGGGTGGCCTTTTCCATCTCGGTGGGTGTCCGGGTGGTCCCGTCCTCTGGGTACGGGACTGTTGGGATGGGGACAGCCCCGTTAAGTGAGGGGCAGGTTGAGAGAGAGCCTGGAGGTGTGAGGGGAGCCATGGAAGGACACGGACCCTGGGGCTGGGCCTTGTCCCGTACCCCGAGCTCAGGCCCCATGGAGGACTCGTGGGGCCAGGGTGAGAGCTGAGCCTCTGGGCACATCGATCCTGGGGCTGAGCTGGACCTGGCCCCCCGGGGCCTCGTCCCCTGAGCGGAGCCCAGGCCTGGGCCTCGCACCCCGCCATGGAAGTCCCTCTTCCTACCCCACCCCGCTCGATCGCTCGGCGCTCCCCTTTCCTCCCTGTCGCCACCTCCCCGCACGCCTCTGCCAGCCGGGGTGCCGATTGCTCGGCGCTCGGCCTCCCGCCCCGGCGACGGGTCCGTGTCCGTCCCCGTCCCGTCCCCCCCCACCCCCCGCCCTCCGCTTTCTCTCTGTTCCCTTAACTCGGCGCTCGCCCGTTCGCCCTGGCGGGCGGGCGCGCGCCTGCTCGGCGCTCGGCCTAACGGCCTGGCGGCCGCCCCGCATGTGCCGAAGCCAAGATGGCGGCCTCCACCTCCTCGCAGCCCAAAGTGACAAAAGCGGCGGCGGCGCCGCGACCCCGGGACCGGGACCGGGGTGGGGACGGCGAACCCGAGCCCGAGGCAGCGCCCGAGCCGGGTGAGCTCCTTTTTTTCATCGCCGACCCCGCCCCGCCCGCGCCCGGGCCCACCCGCGGCCCACCCCCCCACTCCAGCCCCCCCCACACCTTCCCCTTCCACCCCCATCCTCATCCTCTTCCCCGCCACGGGCCCGACCCCGGGGGTCGCCGCCGGTTCCGGGCCCGGTTCTGACGAGGAAAGGGAGCGGAAAGAGAAGGAAGAGCCGGCGAGAACCGCTGTCGCCGAGCCGCCGCCCTCCTTTGTCCGTACCCCGGCCTCGCTTTGTCCCCTCACGGGGGCCCCCCCACCCCCGGATCGGGCCTGTCCCGCTTAAAACGGGACGCGCCCGGTTCCTGTCACCGCTGGGGACGGGATGGGGGGGGACGGGACGGGGATGAGGTTGGGGGGGGGGGGAGCTTTTCCCCTCCTCCTTGCCCCCCTGGGGTGGAGGGTTGGGGGTTGTGGGGGGGGGACGGGACGGGACACACGACACGATCCGGGGTGTGTGTGGGGATGTAAATCCCGGCTGTGCCTTAGGGACCAGCCCGGGGTGGGAAGCGATGCCCGGTGAGCCCGAGGAAGCCCCCAGCCCACCCCCGGGCCCGGGCAGGGCTGCCAACGCCGCCCCCTCCCCGTCCCCTCCCCGCAGGGAGGTGGCACCATCCCCGTCCTCACCCCCGCAGGGAGGTGCCTCCATCCCTGTTCCCCTCCCCTCAGGGACCTGTCACCTTCATGTCCCACCCCCCAGTAGGGAGCTGTCACCTTCATGTCCCACCCCCCCCAGCAGGGAGCTGCCACCATCAGTGTCCACCTCCCCACAGGGAGCTGCAACAATCTGTCCCCCCACTTCCCGCAGGGAGCTGTCACCATCCATCCATCCTACCGCAAAGAGATGCCACATTTATGTCCCTGTGTTGTCCCCCCACCCACCCCAGGGAGCTGCCACCTTCGTGTGTGTGTGTCCCCCCCAAGAGAGTGGCCACTGTCCCCTATGAGGGAGCTGCCGCCATCTCCCGTCCTGCAGGGAAATGCCACCATCCTCCCCCCAAGCACCCCCAAATCTCTCTGGCAGGTCACTGCCATCCCAGCACCGTGTCACCTGCCACCGGGATGGGTGTCCCCCTCTAAAATTACCCACCAGCCCCGTGCAGAGCCCCCTTCTCTCCCATTCACCCTCTTGAACTCTCTGGAGCAGCCTAAACCTTCGTGTCATGAAGCCACCTCCCCACACTGATCTCCCTTGTTCTCGTTATCCACCCTTGGGGGCTGACGATCTTTTTTTCTTGGCAGTCCTGGCTCCGGAAGAGGAAGAACTGGTGGCCATGGAGGTGGGTTCACCCCCTCTCCCGAAAAAAAGCGCTCCCGCCGGGCAGCTGGATCAACCCCCCACCAGGATAGGGACCAAACTGTCTCCTGAGCCGCCTGGGAGCAAACCAGAGCCTCAGGACTCCAAAAGTGAGTATTTTGCCCGGTTTCTTGTCATTTCCAGCAGCCGAGTGCTGGGGTTTTGCTGCGAGGAGAGAATGGGGAGCCTGGCAGACATTTGTTTAACCGAATCCAGGAGGATTTTTAGGTTCTTTTGCTTAATTAATCCTCTTATTATAAGAAGGTGGTCGTGTTGTACTCTGGTATCGCTGGTTTACATCACTTTTCTTTCCCTGGCACCAGCAGCTTTCCAAAGGTCACTGGGACTGACTTGCACTCCCTGTCCTCCTTAAACCACCTCAATCAGTCCTTCATCTCCTAGTTAATGACGTTCCCCTAGAATGATCGCTTTGAAATCCCTCTGCCTCACTGACTGGGCTTTGGAGCCTGCCTGTGGCTCACCAGTTGCAGGGAAGGCTTCCAGAAACACTCTAGAGAAAACATCCTTAAGTGGGAAAAACAGCTTTCTTCTATGCTAGAGCAGTGATCCTTGTTCTCCCACGGCTCTGCTCGCTCTTCCCCACTTTATTGCTGGCTGCACAGGGATGCACGGAGCATCTTGATGTTCAAAATTAAGGTTGGGGGTGTTAAAAATCCCTTGGGAGCGTGGCCAGATGCTGCTCCTTGTGCATCCTGCCACGGCCGTGCCCTGATTTTCTTTTTTCTCTCTCCTTCTTTCTCTTTTCAGCCCAGAACCTTACGACGTGTGAAGTGTGCGGCGCCTGCTTCGAAACCCGCAAAGGCTTATCCAGCCATGCCCGTTCTCACCTACGGCAACTCGGCGTAGCCGAATCGGAGAGCAGCGGGGCTCCCATCGATTTGCTTTACGAACTGATGAAGCAAAAAGGCAAACCCGATGGCAGCCCCATGTCTCCCACCCTCGGCAAAAAATCTGGTTCCCCCAAAGACGCCACCACCGGTTCCCCTCGACCCACGCTCCTGGCGCTCGGCAAGGCCGGCGATCGCCCACCAGATGGTCCCGTTAATAAAGCCATCAAATCCCCTCCCGGCTTCTCAAAAAATCTCTCGCAACCAGGATCCCCCATCCTTAAGAAGGTGCCGCCCGCTCTTTCGGGGTCCCCGTCTCCAAAAAACCCGGAGGAGAAGAGCTCCAAGCTCTCACTGAGCCCTCTGCAGAGCTCCCCGAAAGCACAGTGGCCACAGGCGGATGAGGAAGGTCCCCTCAATTTAAGTGAGTGTCTTTTGGTTTTTTTGTTTTCCATGTTTCCTATTCAGCTGAGGGCAGGGGAAATCCCCGGCTTCTCCCATCCTGTTTTTGCCAAGCCAGGCATCCCTCAGCAGCTGGGAGGGCGCAGAGCTCGGTGGAGGAGCTGGTGTTTGGTAACGGCCATGCTGAGGAGATACGGGCCGTTTGGTTGCAACCATCGGAGGGGACAGTCTTTCCTGAGTGGGCAAATGGGGATTCCGGTTGGGATTTCAGGAAAACTACTGGCTTTCTGCTCTCTGAGCTCTTCACATCTCCCTCCCTTGCTTCTCTCACCTCTTTCGGCGCTGTTGGGCTGTGGTTCGGCTGGTGTGGAGCACCCTCCTGTGCTGTGGCTCGATCCGGCACAGCCGGCTCCCTCTTCCCAGTGGAGCGTGGTGGGTTTGGCTAGCATCAGCTCGTTCCCCGCTGCCATTTCCAGCATCAGATGCGCTCGGAGAGGCGCTGCCGTGGCTCTTGGGACCGCAGCCCTGGTGCTGCCGTGTCCCTCTTTGTCCCCAGGCTCCGTTGGT
The DNA here is from genome assembly GCF_929443795.1 of Astur gentilis. Taxonomy (NCBI): domain Eukaryota; kingdom Metazoa; phylum Chordata; class Aves; order Accipitriformes; family Accipitridae; genus Astur; species Astur gentilis. The sequence goes on from NC_064888.1 coordinate 1,283,599, forward strand.
GACTTATTCTGACACCTTGGGACCAAAATGGTTTTCCCGGCAGCAGCCGGCTCTTTCCTCCTCCTCCCAAAGCACTGTGTCCTGCTGGGAACGTCTTCATCAACAGCTCAAAGGGCTGTTTGGCTTCTCTGGCTTGTTAGTTCTTTGTCCTTGTTACTGGGGTTGCCCGGCAAGCCTGTCCCACTGCTGGCAGCACCAAAAGTCACTTCATCTTCCCCAGTGGGAATCGTGGGCGTGTTTGGGGGTTGTTTGATGCAATACGGCGGAAGACGGCGTCCTAGTTTGCGCTGTGCACTCCTTCCCTCATTGCAGGAGTGGCTTTAAGACCTGATATCCTTCAAAATCCCCATGGCTGGGGATTTCCTAACCCTGCCAGGTTTCTTGGAGCTATAGGGCTATAAAATTACTCCGTCCTGGCTACCAACTCACTTTTCATAAGCTGAAAAGCTCCAGGATGGCAGAGTTGGATGCTGGTCGGTGGCGGGAGAGACTCTGTCGCTGGAGGATGCGCCTGTGGGTTTGCTGGAGCAGAGACACTCTCTGGGTGCTGCTTCTCCGCCGGTGACAGAAGATGCAGAGTTTGGCCTCGGCTTTTCCTCGCAGCCCTTTAAAGACTTGGAGCAGCAACAAAAAAGCACTTTATGCCTGTCTCGTAGCCAGTGCCATAATTCCTCTTTGTTAGGGCTGCCAGCTAATGAAGCCATAGGAGCAGACAAACTCTGGTCTGGCTGCTCAGCTTGGCATGAGCAAAGTCTCCAGCACGCTGCAGGCTGCAGCGGCTGACAGATCCCTAGTCATGGCACAAGGAATCGGCCGATCTTCTCCCTCCTTCCCCTCCTCTGGCCAAGAAACTGAAGCTGTGGCTGTGCTGGCTCTTGGCCGGGGCCAGTCTGTGTGGTCAGCAGGCCTTTGGCTGCTGCAATGCCTCTGCTTCGTCTTTGTAGGCCCCTTGGTATCAGTGCAGCAGCACCCAAAATTCTGACTTTGGTTAGAAATTACCACCCTGGCCTCCCTGGTGAGCAATTTCCACTGGTAGAGACAGCAGCATGGTGCCCGGGAGCGGCTGGACAAGTCGTGCCTGCGCCAATCTCCCCTGCACCTGAAATTATCCTGCTCAAGTCTCCCTTGCTGTGCAGGTTTAAGCCGCTGGCGTGGTTTTTCCCCAGTTCTAGGCAGGGATCTACCTTGATTTCTCCATCCTGACACAGCACCGATGGTTTCTCCCTTCCCCTCCGCAGACGGAGGGCAAACAGGGACCAGGGAAGTTAACATTTCTCCTCCAGGATATTGTGTGGCTCAGGGTGCAGCTTGGTTTTGTGGTAAAAACTCTTCCAACTTCGTCCTCCTCCTCCTCTTCATCAGTGTGCTGGGAATCGGCACTTCCTGGAGGCAGGAGATGCCCCTGCTCGAGGGCCAAGCGTCCAGCACCGGGATTAGCAGGGACGCACTTGGTTTAGGCACACAGTGTTTGTCCCGGTGCCACTGGCCCCACAGTGTCTTCATCCAGAGCCCTTCCTCCTCCCCGCAGCGGCTGGGCTTGGACGCTGCGGCGTGAGTGAGACTTGCCGCTTCCTCTGGACGTGAGCGGGGAAGGGACACGAGTGTCTGTGTTATTCCAGCACTCCGGGCCACAGCTTTTCCGTTGGCCCCACTGGGAAGCCCTCTAGCTCCCCACAACCCCCGGCCGTTACATTTTCCTGCGGTACCCCAATGTGTTTGAGCCTGCTTCTGATTTCGGGCAGGGATTGGTTTTGCCGCTGTGGGCTGTGTCCATTTGTCCTGTCCGTCCATTGAGCCATGCTGGTCTGTCTTTTCTCTCTCTCCCTCCCCTTCCCCTCTCTCTCTCCTCCTCCCTCTCTCCGCAGCCTCGGGGTCGGAGCCGGTGCGAGATATCCGCTGCGAGTTTTGCGGCGAATACTTCGAAAACCGCAAAGGTTTGTCAAGCCACGCTCGATCCCACCTCCGGCAAATGGGGGTGACCGAGTGGTACGTCAATGGTTCGCCCATCGACACGCTTCGGGAGATCCTCAAACGGAGAACCCAACCGCGGAGCAGCGCCTCGAATCCTGCCGGTCCCGGGCAAAAAGCCATGGCCAAGACCCTCTTGGGCAGCATGGGATCCTTGGAGCCGCGCGGTCCCGGAGAGATTCACATCCCCACCCTCCCCAAGAAGGTCCAGCAACCCGGCAGCCCCATGGGGCAATCTCCTACCTCGTCCCCACCTCCCACCGCCCGGAAGATGTTTCCAGGCCTTTCTCCTCCCTCCTTGCAGAAGAAACTCAAACAAGATCAACTGAGGGTGGAAATCAAGCGGGAGATGATGTCGGGAGGACTCCACGGAGAACCTCACCCGTCCGACCGAGCCTGGTCCCCGCGGGAGGAGATGTCTCCCTTGAACCTCTGTAAGTGAACGGCTGTCACCTTCCCTGCTCAGGCTGTGGGGCCGAGTGGGACCGCGTTCCCTCAGGGACAGGGACACGGGGGTCCGTCTTGCTTCAGGAGGGGCTGAGGGCTCTCTCCAGTGTTTTTGGGGAGCCCACATCACCTTCTGTGGGCCGTGGTGTCGGGGGAACCCTCGCTGTGGCTGGGGAGGAGCGGAGAGGCGGGGGGATGTTAAGCACAGTCCTTCTCCCTGCCCCGACCCCACGTCTCTCTCCGCAGCCTCCCGAGCCGACCCAGTGCGAGACATCCGCTGCGAGTTTTGTGGCGAATATTTTGAAAACCGCAAAGGTTTGTCGAGCCACGCTCGATCTCACCTCCGACAAATGGGGGTGACCGAGTGGTCAGTCAACGGTTCGCCCATTGACACCCTCCGGGAGATCCTCAAGAAGAAATCCAAACCCTGCGTTATCAAGAAAGAACCCCACGCCTCCAGCATTGAACCCCCTAAATCTATCGGGGAGGAAGGGACAGACCCCAAGTCCCCTGGAAAAATCCTGCAGGGCTTGGGCCTGCCTCCCCTGGGCGGACGGACGGGGAAACCCAGCCCCGGCAGTTCCACCTTGAACCGGGAGATCTCGTTGTCGCCTCTCACCAGCAAACCCCAGGGCAGTTTCCTGACGCCGTTGTCTGCCAAGCGGCCGTTGCAGGACGATCGGTTGGGTCCTCACGCCGAAGTCAAGCACAAGGCGTACATCCAGACCGAGCTGCCCTTCAAAACCAAGTCCGTGCACGACAAACCTGCGCACACGTGTAAGTGGGGGATGCGGGGAGGGAAAAACACGGTGTAACACCCCCCACCCTGACACCGCCCTGGGATGTCACTCACGCGACGGGGTGGGCACGGGGAACCCCCAGCCCCGTGCTGTGAAGGGTTTTTGCCTCCTGGGGATGCAGAGCGGGGCGAGGGGAGCAGAGATTTGGGGTCGTTGCTTTTCCCTGATCCAAATTAGCTTGGCTTCCTGGAGACCACCAGCCCCCTGTGACGGGCCGGGGGATGTTTCTGGAGCTGAAAAATACGGGGAATTTCGATCCCACGGAGAACCCGCCTCCGTGCAGAGCCGGTGTTGATGGGGGGGAACTGGCTCTGGGCCGCGTCCCTGCCTTCTTCGCCCGCTCACCCCCAGCCTGGCACGTTTCCCCCCCCTCACCCCAGCCAGCGAAGCTTGCTGCGAGCTGTGCGGCCTCTACTTCGAAAACCGCAAAGCCTTGGCCAGCCACGCGCGGGCGCATCTCCGGCAATTCGGTGTCACCGAATGGTGCGTTAACGGTTCGCCTATCGAGACCCTCAGCGAATGGATCCGACATCGACCCCAAAAAGCCGGCGCTTACCGTAGCTACATCCAAGGCGGACGACCCTTTACGAAGAAATTCCGGAACTCTTCGCACGCCCGGGATCACGACGGCGGTGCTCGACGAATGCCGCTCAGCCTTCAAGCCGGCGGCGTGACCTTTCTGAGCAAAGGATTGCCGGGGGATTTAGCTCACGGCGATGCCGGAAAAATCCTGGATGGGGGAAGCAGCGGTGAGCGGCCCATGATCACTTCCCCCCTCTCCTTGGTGAAGGTGGAGGAACATCAACGCTCGAACATCAACAGTGAGTTGGGGAGAAGCCAGCCGGGAGAGGGCAGAGGGGGTCTCCGGCACCAGTGGAGCACCGGGGGAAAAAACCCTGCCCTGTCCCCTCTGCCCATTCCCGGCAGTGCCGGAAGGGGGGTTCTTTAGCTGAGACCCCACCCCTCCTCCTCCTCTTCCTCTTCCTCCCAGGGACCCGGTTCCCCATGATGAGTCGGGGCTGCTCCTCGCATTGGGGAGCCGAAAGCAAGAGCGGCGGTGCCATGCCGGCGATGCCGTGCCGCCTTCCGTATCCCCCAAACCTCGATCTAACCCTTCCCGTTTCTCCCATCCCAGAGTTTGAACGGAGGCAAGCGAGACCCCTGGACAACCCCCTCCACCGGGAAGAAGAAGGGACCGAATTCCAGCAGAAAATGGAGGAGACGCGGCAGCCGCCGCCGCGGATGAGGCCGGTGCCTTCCCTGGTCCCTCGCCCACCGCAAACCTCCCTGGTGAAATTTGTGGGGAACATCTACACCCTCAAATGCAGGTAGGTCACCTCGGGAAAGCGGGGGGTTCATTCTGTGTCCGTAGGGATTCTCTTTCCTAGCTGGAAGCGTTGCCTTTCCTTGCTCCGTGGCGTGGATCTCTTTTGGTTTTTTTTTTGGGGGGGGACAAAACCGCGATTCCCAAGCTGACGCCGTGTCCTCTGTAGGTTCTGCGAGGTGGAATTCCAAGGTCCCCTCTCCATCCAGGAGGAATGGGTACGGCATCTCCAGCGACATATCCTGGAAATGAATTTCTCCAAAGCGGATCCTTTACGGGGCGAAGCTCCCCCCCCACCCGAACCCCCCACCCTCGCCGAGGCTCAGTAACGGGAACCCAAATCCCCGGCTCTCTCACCATGACAGAGCCGGCACGGGGAAGCGACCGCGGATGGTGCCGGAACATCCTTACCCCCCCGCTGCCCCCCTCCCCGCCCCCCTCCTCACCTTCCCATATCCACAATTCCATTTTTTTTTTTTTTTTTTTTTTTTTTTCCGGAAGCGGGGAGGGTGGGATCGATCGCTGCCTTCGCCCCTCCGGAGCTTTTCCCCCCGTTTTCCAGGGGATCAGCTAGGCGGGGGGGGGGACACACAACACACACGACCCCCGCCACAAGCACTACATGGATCAAGACAAACCCTCGGCTGATCCCACGGGAGACACGCGGCAACCGGGATCCGGCACTGGATCGGGGAGGGAACGACTTGATGCTGGTCCCGGCATGGAATGGGGTGGGGGGGCCCATGGATTTTTCCCTCCTTCTCGCTTTCCAAAATCCTTTTTTTTTTTTCTTTTGTTTCTTTTTTGTTGTTGTTTTGTTTTTTTAACCCAAAGAACAAACGGTGTCGCCGTTATCGGCGGCGATTTGGGATGGAGCCGGGCTGGAGGGGAATTTTGGGAAGCAGCTGCGTTCCCGGAAAACGCTGTGGATTTTGTATATGACCCTTAGAGTTAATGTATATTCGATTTTGGTTTTTTTTTTTTTTTTTTTTTTTTTTCCATAGGCGACGATGAAATTTAGTCTCGCATAGATATCGGAATCCCTCAGTTCTGAGGTTGCATGTTGCCCAAAATCCCCTTTTCCCACACCAAAAAATCCCCCCTAAAACGCCGCCGCTACCCTCCCGCTTTTCCACCGCGGCAAAAAAAAAATACCCCACCCCCCCAAAAAAGCCGGATTCATACCGTTTCTTGCCCCCCCCCCCCCCCCCCCCCCCTCGCTGCTGTACCCCTTTAATTTCACCGGAGCGGAGCAGTGGGTGAGACCCACTGGAGAGAAGAAACTCCAGTGGGAACTGGAAAAATCCCCAGGGAATTCCCGATATTCCCATCGGAATTGGCTGCGGTGGCGGGAGGATTCGGCTCAGCGCCCCCCCCTCCTTTTTTTCCCCCCATTTTCACCGTTGCTTTTATTATTTCTTTATTTTTCCCGTTTTTTTCCTCGTCTAGCTCCATAGCCCTTCCGCCTTTTTTAAACTCTAGATTTGTGTAGAAATAAGGAATATTCATTTTTATTTGGAAATCCCTAAACTTCCGAATTTCGGAAGGAATTTTAACGGATAAATATTTTTTCTGTTTCTTTTTTTTTCTTTTTTTTTTTTTTTTTTTTTTTTTTTATTTCCAATTTTTTTGGGGCATATTCTGGTGATTCTTGTACCTGGGAATATGGGACGATGGATTAAATTCTTCTGGAAATGAAGCCGGCGGGGAGAGCGGAGTCTCTGGATACCTGGAATGTCGGGATGGTTTGGGGGGGGGGGGGATGCGATTTTGGGGGGCATTGGGGTGGTTTTAGGTCTCCCTGGGGAGGTTTAAGGTGTGGGGGGGTCAGGATGTGACCTTGACCCCTGGGAATTGGGGACGCTGGGGTCAGGCTGAGGTCATGTCCTGGGTCACTGGGGTCAGGACGTGACCTCGACCCCAGGAATTGGGGTCACCGGGGTCAGGATGATGAGGCCACGCCCAGGTCACCACCCAGCACCCCATGACGGCCACACCCACAGCAGTCACGAGTGGGGAGGGGGCTCCCCTCTAGTCCCTCCCCCCGCCGGGGACACACCTGGGGGGGGCAGACCCACGTGATCCGCCGGGGGGGGGGGTTAAGCTGCCCCTGCGCGTGTGAGACACGCGTGTGCACACGAGGCCCCGCCCCCCCCGAAAGCAGGCAATAGCAGCAGGCGCCGCGGGCTGGAGGGGCGGGGCGAGGCGCGGCGCAGCCGGTGTGGGGGCGGGGCTAGCGGCCCCAGGCGGGTCTGCCGCGCTATTGGCGGAAGCGGGATTATCTCGCCCCCTAGCTGACCAGTGAGAGAAGAGAGCGGTAGCGGTCGCGCCTCCTCGCGAGGCGACAGCGACGCCGACCAATCAGCCCTCGGCCTTGCCGGTTCCATTGAGCGAGGAGCCCGCCGCGCCGCGATTGACACCTGCGCCCGCCAACTGCCGCGAGGGCCGCCCAATGGGAACGCGCGGGAGGCGGTGAGCGGCATCCGCCGGCCGCCAATGGGAACCGCCGATCACGCGGGGAGGTTGAACCAACGGCTGCCGGGCGCGGGGAAGGGGGGTGGGGGTGGATCGCCGACCAATGAGAGCGGGGCAGGCGGAGCGGCGCGACCAATGGGGCGGGGGGGCGGGGCTCGCGCGCCGCCGTTACCGTCTCGCGCAGGAGGAGGCGGCGGCGGGCGGCGGCGCCGCCATCATGAGTTACTCAGGTGAGGGGCGGCGGCGCAAGATGGCGGCGGGGGCGGCCCCCGCCGGGGAACCGGGACGCGGTCGAGGGCTCTGCCGCGGTCCTTGCCGGGTCTCGGGGGTGGTCGTGAGGCCGGGGACGGGGAGAGGCCGGAGCTGTGCGGGATGACCGGGCCCCTTGAGGGGTGACGGGCGCTGTCGCCTCGCCCGGCCTCGTCCCGTTCCCCTGTCAGCGGGGCTTCAGGGCCGGGAGGGGGTTCTGCCGCCTCGGCCCGTCGGGTTCTCACCCCCGGGATTCCGGTCCGGTGCTCCCCGGGTACTCTCGGGCCGGGGGCAGGGGGAGCCGCCAGCCTCCTCCCGGCGGAGAAAGCGAGCAAGCTAGGCTCTTCTTTCTGACAGAAAATTGATTTATTTTTTAATCAAGCTTAATGAGGTTCCCTCTGATTTCCGCCTGGCGGTGGCGGCTGGACAGGAATTCCTCATCCTCACTCAGGTCAGGGCTGTAACTCTCCTCCTCGCCTGATTTAGTGGCAATTTTGCCTTTTTCTCCTTTTAATCTTGACGTTTTGAGAACTCTGCTGGCTCCTAGAGCGGCATCTCTGCTCACCTGTGGAGTACGGTGGGTGTAGGAAGCGATTTGCTGCTTTATTCAGCGTCAGCTGTTTTGGCTGGAAGTGGCTCAGGTTGTAACGGTGACACCGGGGGGGGGGGTGAGGAAAAGAAAAAGAAAGTTAATAAATTAGCCTTCTTCTGGGAAGAGGAGTTTCTAATTAAGGGGGAAATCACAATGACAACCTGCAAGGTAACATCGCTTTCCCACAGCGTGCATGTAGCTTCGTGCGAAGCAGAGCCGTGTGCATACGTACCCTGGTTAATGAGGGTGTAATTGCTTTGAAAATTAACATTGGGCTAACGGTTTCTTGACTGGGGAGCATGGGATGTCAGTGTCCAGACCGCGTCTTTCCATCCCGGTATCTTCCCATCTTCCAGCTGGTTTCCTGCAAGGGCAAAGTGCAGAGATGCCGTCAAGATAGGTTTTGCCTCAAAGGGCGTCTGAATGTCAGTCCTGGGAGGCTGCAGGTTGGCGAACGATGGGATTAAAACTTCCCCGATGTGTCCCGGGTCCTCTCTTTTTAGGCGTTAATGGGAGCGGGGTTTATTCTGTGCGAGACCCCTCTCGCTTTCTCAAACGCTTCGCCTCTGCTCCCAAAATACTTGGTCTTGGAAAGCATTACCAAGAGCTCAGCTTGAAATTAAACCCTGGATTTTCTTTAAGAGGAGCAAAGGATGTTCCTCTTGTGGGGACGTCATTGCTGGGGCGACGTTAAGGTCCGATTTCTTCAATATTTGGTGCAAGACTTGTGGATTATTGGGGGCGTGGCTCCATTTTGACGCTGGGTAACGAGAATGTCTTTGGCCGCAACTGCCACTATAACAGTCAACTCATCTCTAATTGCTTTTTGCTTTTTTCTAGGTTATGGAGACTGGAACTCTGGGACGAACAGAGGCAAGTACAGTAAAAACTGGAGTAATGGTTTATTACCTTCCACTTCAGATCTGTTTCCTGAGCCTGAGGGAGACGCACCGAGGTCGGTGACGAACAAGCACCGTCCCTGCCGCAGCACACACCCCGTGTAGTCTCTTACTGTTCCACCTCTGTGATGTTTTTCTTCTTTATTTTAAAAATCCACGTTGAAGCCAACAGAGAACTTTGTTGCTGTTTCTGGTTGCACAGGAAAACTATTCTAGGCGGAATATTTGGGGTTTGGGGTTGTTTTTTGCCCCCCAAAAAAACCCCTTTCTGCTACTTGGAAAACCTGAATGAAGTCAGTGCAAGTGATGATGTAAATCGAGGCTTGGGGAGACAGCAGAAATACAAACTCCCTCTCCACGCGTGCCAGCAGCCAAACAAAAGGGCTGGGGAAAGAAAAACCTAAATTTTAAGCCTCAACAGGCTTTTAATTGGCTTTGTCTGTTATTCCTACACTGGGGTTTTTTTGGTTTATAACAGTTTTGGCTGCTTTAGCAAGAGGAGAAGTCTCTCTGTCGCTTTCTGATAGAAAATGTTTGGAAAATGCTAGGCCGAAAGTGGTTTTGCTTTCAGTGTTCGGCTGTACTGTCTTTGGCAAGGGCAGGTACGTGCTATAGCGTCATCCTTTTGGATTTAAGGGTTATAAAGCAGTTTAATAGGTTCTGGCGAAGGTATGTCCTAGCTGCATTCGTCTGGCTACCAACAGCTTCGTATCAAACTAAAAACCGGCTTAAAATGGTTCTTTGTGTTCTCCGTGTTACCTCAAAACAGGTTTTTATGGAGGCTCTGCCTTGGTCATGTTTATTCCTCTCCTGAGCAGGTTAGAGGGAGGAAGCTGTAGGCTGTGGCTGTGTTTTATGGGACTTGGGCAAGCAAATTGTTCCCTTAAACCTTTATGAGCTCAACAGTTCAAAGTTTATAGGTGACTTAGATAGAAAGTTGAGTTCGTTTTTTTGTTTGTTTTGGTTTTTTTTAACTCCCTGTGATGCTTGCTTGGGGCATCTTAATTCAAATTAAAATATTCACGAACCTGGATAACTGGAAATAAACCCAGCTCTTATTTTTGTTGTTCCAGGTTACGAGGGATACAGTTACGGCTATGGATACGGCCAGGATAACTCGGGTAATTACGGATATGGCATGGCCACTTCGAACTCCTGGGAAATGGCCAATTCGGACGTTGACATGAACCCCGACGGTTCAGGTGGCGGCAACGCCGATGCCGTCATCGCAAAAATGAACCAGCGCTTAGACATGGTGTCACACATGGATACAGACACGATGCAAGGAGGGCACTACGGATCTGGTGGAGACAGGTGAGTGCAGGGCACAAGGTGAGGAGATGCTGTAACGATCTGCTGCTCATTACGAGTTGTTGCTGCTCTGTTTGTTCCTTGCTGGTCTCATTCTTGCCTTTTCTGGTGTTGTGACTCAAGTGAGCGTCCATAGCTGGCTCAGCTATCCTCCTCTCACCTGCTGTAACTGTAAAATAGGATTTTATACTAAGTTTTCATCCGTGTCTTGCAAAAAAATTACACATTTGGGGCTTACAGTGCAGCTTTTCCAGCAGTGGCTGAAATTGGGGGTTCTTCAGTGAAATGATAATTATAAGCAATGTTCTCACGAGCTTGCTTATGTACTTCTAGAGCAGTGCTAAGGAAAATAAGGCACTATTTCATGCTTAAATCTGAGTTTAAATTACTGATTTTGATTAATAGATTGACTTCTGCTGCTGCAGTGAGGTTTTTGTAGCCAGTGTCACAGTAGATGCTCGGCTCTACGACGTAGTCAGCCCCTTGTTGATCTGTGTTAATGTTTAAGTACTAATAAACAGGATTCTTTCCCCAAAGACTTCTTAGTTACTAACACGCACTGTGAGTTTTGAGCGAGGACTTGGTATTTCTGCAGGGCGACTACTTTTTCCAGGTTTTTAATGCCTTAAATAAGTAAAGCTACGTTAGACAAAGTAAAATTCAGGAGTAAATATTAGTAAATGGGAAGTGACTGTTTTCTACTCCACTCTTACACTTCCAAAACAGTAACTCTCTTAAGAAAAGATACGTTCGTACTACTATATCAAATCGATTTGTTTTGGTCACTTGCTCGGTTTAACTGTGCTGGAAGGGGTTTGCCGAATCATTCCCTGGACTTTTGTCCATTCAGACATCATTTTGGGCTTCTCCACTTTGATCTCGTGCGCCAGCGGTCGCCTGCTTGCAGGCATGCTCCTGCCGGCGGTGTGTTTCCACTGACTTGGCACCGCTGCACCAGTTGGGATGGGATAGGTTTTATTAAAAAGCTAAAAATTTTTTGCTCTGTGCAGGAAATAATGAGAAACACGGTAAGGGAAAGATAAATCACTTGGAGAATATCAGCTCTAGGCTATAACGAAGCAGAAAAGGAGCTGCTCACCCTCCAGTTGCTCTGGCTTACGTGTAATCGGACACTGGCAGTTCCTCCATCGGTGCCTGGTCTGATTTTGTAGCCCCAACTTCTCTCCTTTTATCAGTGGGGTGACTTTCTTCTGACCTTGGAGCCATGATAACATCTTTTCCCCCTGCTGATTCAGATCTCTGTGGTTTCAAGGCCTTGCTGTAAAGCGCAGCGGCGAGGAGGTCATGCTTTGATGAGGCTCGTTAGTTCAGCATCACAATCTTTTCTTGTGCAGCAGGTTTCCTCCTTGCCTGCCTTGGTCAGAGTGCTGCCGGCAAGCACGCAAAGCCTTAAATTCCAGTACGAAGCATTTTAGTATTGCAGAATGTAAAGCTAAAAATCCTCCGTGGCCTCATTTTTAGGAGGAAAAAAGGTTTTAAAATAGGTGGGGCGTATGTTGGCTTTCCAGCTGGTGGGGACAACAGTTCATTAATGGATGGATTGCATATGGGGAGTGAGGAAGGGTGGGTCTGGAATAGGTCTTTGATTGTGCCAAGATGTTCCTCAAGTAGCAAATTTCACTGTTCTGGGAAGTATTTCTGGATAAGGTGAAACTTGCTGTGACAATGAGCAGCTCTTGGTTCTCTTCAACTGCTCCTAAAGTTCTTTTTGAGCCCAATATTTGGGAGTGGGGACAAAGCGATAAGCCCCCACCTCAGCTGGTGAAGGAACCTTTGCTCAGTGTGCTTGGTTTTTTTATTCATTTAAAATATTCTGGTAATTCTGGAAGAAACGGATGGTTCAAGGGGCTCCCTGGCATCAGGGTTTTCCGGTGTCTAAAGGTCTCTGGTTCTTCCACCAGCGGGACTGAAACCTTGAAGCTCTGTCACCAGCTCCTGCTGGTCCATGTCCTGTCCCGCTCCGCAGTGAAATATGTCCCATGTTGAGTGACACATCTGCTGATTGAAAAATAAACTTAAAAATCTGTTTGGAAGGGTTTTGTTTGCTTCTCCTCTGCTGCTGTTTCTCAGTGGTGTCTTGCTGACGCATCTCTTGCAGGTATGACTCGTACGAATCCTACGACTCGAGGTCTTCGATGAATGACCGTGACATGTACCGATCCAGCTACGATTACAACGAGTCCGAACACGACAACGATAATGCCTATGAAGGTCACTATGACAACTTCTACGGGAACCGCCGGGATCAATACCAGAACAGAGCACGGGATAACTTTGGTCAACGGGGTCAGAATTGGGGTAGAGACGGACGCAATAACAGACCCATGGCGTCTTCCTATCCCGGGCGCATGGGCGGACAGTGGAACGAGCCTCCGCAATCGATGGGATCGCGAGGTCTCGGTCCCCACGGATCCTCCAGGCTTCCTTCCCTCTTCTCCCACAACATTATCCCAGAACTCAGCATGTTCCAGGGAATGCGAGGTTTCTCGGGAAATATGCGTTATGGAGGAGGAATGATGAAACAACGGATGAGGAGAAACTGGAAAATGTGGGACTCGGATTTTAAAGTAAGTACTCGTGCGATATCCTCCCACCTGCTTGGCTTGAATGAGAGACTTTATTTCCCAACAGACCCACATGTCCTGCAGCAAAGGGCTCCAAAATACTCTCTGGGAAGTGATAATATATAATTCTGCGTGTTACTGGCTCTGTAGCATGTTTTATCCTAAGCAAACTGAGGAGGCTGCGCTCAGTTGCAGAGCAGTATTGATACATGAGATGTTTTAATCCTAAAAACTTTGTTTTCTGAGGGTAGGAGAATATTGCAGCCCTTCACGGCTTAATCTTCTATATTACGGGATAGAGGTGTGGTGGATTATGTCCTTCCTGATCAACTCTGCCTGTCAGAAACTCGATGCAGGAAGCTTAACTCACTAAAAATGAGTAAAATAAGATATTGCTGGCTGCAGAGGGCACCTGCTCGTGTTGCAGGGATTAACCTTTCTCTTCTCTCGCAGCCCCAGAAAAAGAAAATCAAAAAAGATCCCACCGCAAAGAAGCGAAAGCAAACAAACAGCTCCGATGAACCTGACAGCAAGGCGGCAAAGACGGACGGCTCCGATAACTCCGACTCTGACAATGGTAAGAGTGGAGCAGCTTTGTGACATGGTCGGGAGCAATATAAAGCTGCCACTGTCTTTATTTTCGGTAGAGCTGTCGTGCTTTGCCGCACATTTAATGTGGTGGCAAAATTGTTGGTGTTGATCTGGGTAACCTCTCTTGATGCTGTGCTGTTTCTTTCAGAGGAGGGAACAGAAGGAGAATCAGGAGAAAAAGAGGAGAAGGAGGGCTCCAGAGGTGTAAGTAACTCTTGAAAACTACTTTATTGTGATTAAAAGCTGTAGTTCTGGTTGGTGAGGGCATATCCCTGGACTCGCATGTTACTCCCACACCGAGCCAGGTGGCGGAGGCTTGGACAAGTTGCGGGGAGTGGATGGAAGCAAAATGCTCCACCAAGGGATGCGTGGACATTACAGCGGCTTCCCAGCTACACCCACCAGCCGCAACATCACTGCGAGACGCTTTACTCTGTCAAAACGCAGTAAAACACCCATACGCAAAGAGCTTTAAGTAAGGAAAAACCCCAAATCAATTGCCTGCGACGTGGAGAATTCGCAAGCATGGGATTATGTTGCCTCACTCTAGACGGGGACTGAAGGCACCTGTCTGCCGGTGTCCTTCAGCTTGGTGGAGGGAGGTCTCTCATGTATAAGACCTGCAGGCGTTGTAGAAGCATCTCCTGCCAAGTGAGCGGGTGCCACGCTGGATTTCCCCGTGCTAAGGGAGCGTGGAGCAGCCAGATCTGATGGAGATGTTGCTTCTCCGTGCGGTGCTTTGAGTGCCTGGGGAGGGTTTGAGAGGCAGCAGGCTGGTGAAGGTGTCAAACCAGCCTCCAGATGTTCGCTTTCGCTAGACGGTTTTAACTTCCTGACATTGCATTTTTAGGAAGGGGAAGATGAAGAAGGAAAAGATTCGGAGAAAGGTGAGTTGGTGTGCGCGACAGCTCATTTGCGCTCCGAAGCTCTGCGCAGAGCACAACCCCCCTCCAGTCGAGTGCTCCGACCTGGCCAGAAGAGATATTTCCAATTAAATCCGATGGGTTTATTTAGGCTCCTTCGGTTCTTAAGAGTCCATTTGCCTTGTGGCTTCGCTGTCCCTTCTGGTCCGTTGTGTCTTGGTGACCTGAGCTAAACCTCTGCACCTTCTCGCTGAAGGGTAATTTGGCTTCTGCGCGTGTCCCCGAGTCCCCTGGGGACACTTGTCTGGTGCTGTGATAGCCATCAGAGGTGGGGTCCTACGAGCGAGAGCAGTCGAGGCTCTTGTGTGTGAGGCTCTGGTGGGATTGCATTGCCGTAGCCAGGCGGAGAAATACGGGGAGGGCTCTTCCCAGGGCACCGGTTCATTTGCTCTTCAGGATGAGACCTGTCAGATCTCCGCTGACGGGGGGACAGGGGACTAGCTCAGCTGTAATGTCTGCATTTAGTCAGATGAATCCCATCCTTTGTGTCTGCTCAGGGATAAGGAAGTGCTGTAAAAGCCCTGCTAGGGAGGAGCTGGATCCCTTGGTCAAGGTAGGTTGGTGAAGCTGCTAGCCTGGGGCTTAGGGAACCAGATTTAATTTCCCAGTGTGCCCTAGACTTGACTTTGGGTAAGTTGTTCGGGCTGTGAAACGGGATGGCGCTTCCTGGCTCAGAGAGACAGGGCCGGTCGGAGAAGCACCGCAATACCCAAAGGGAGCAGAGAGAAGCAGGAGGGCTGGAAGGAAACCTCCTGGCAATATGGGGGGGGGGGGGGGGTCCTTGCTGCCCGTCCTGCCAGTGGGCAGCGTAAATTTGAGCCTGGGACGTGCCCATGCATATGCCAGGGCAGGCGGACAGAGAAGCAGCTTTTCTGTCCCCAAAGTGGTGTAAATTCATCCCCCTTACCCAAGCTTTATTGCATTGCCAGTGTTCACTTTGAGGCTGAACAAATCTGAGCGGGTGGTACTAAAAAAAAAAATAAATCCTGTAACTAATACTTAAAATCTCATAAAACTAGTAGTAGCAAACAGTAATTAAAATAAAGGGCTGGGAAACCACGTTGGAGTCTTTCTGCTGTGGTTCTCCCCTCTGCCCCCCACCTGCCAAGCTTGTCCCAGTGCAGCTTTTTTTGGAAAAAACTAATTTGGGGGGGGTGGGGGGGGCGGGCAGCACTGTTGTATAAACCAGAGGTTTATCTGTAGTTGGCTGGTGGGAGCAGCTTCTCGACTCTACGGTGTTTCTCGATTGTGTGGGTTGGTCGGGCTGACGACTAAACTTGTCTAGGGAAATTCTCTTTAATCAGGTGGTGTCCTCAAGTAGTGCCCTGAAATACAACCTGCTTTAAACACTTAGGTGCTTTAACAATTCAAGAAGAGATCAGTCAAATCAAACGCAAATTGCAGGCGGGCAAGAAAACTCAAGAGAGGCAAAAGAAGAGGCATCGGGATCGCATGGTAGAAAGGTAACATCTCCTATTTTATTTTGGCTTTTTTAGTGATGTCGCTTTCTTCTCTGGGACTGTAGTACTCGCAGCCAGCGTCCGTCCTTTTGTTCCCAGTTGTCCCAGTGTTTTGTCTGTTCCTTGTAGAAACTGCTTTGCTCTCCTGCCAGTCTTCTTGCCATCCATGCTTAAAAGATAAATAGAAATGGGAAAGCCTCTGGGAAACATCCCGTAAATGTTTAAAGGGTTGGAGACTTCATGAGTTTATCTGCCACCCCTTAAACAGAGTGAGGGAGTAGATGCAGTGAGAAAGCAGTGCCCTGTAGAGCTGGAATGGACTGGTTTGAATATCACTTCCCTTCACCCCCAACTCTCTCAACAGGATCCAGTTTGTTTGTTCATTATGCAAATATCGGACCTTCTACGATGACGAGATGAACAGTCACCTTGAGAGTAAATTCCATAAGGAACACTTCAAGTTTGTTGGCACCAAGTTGCCTCAACAAACAGCTGATTTTCTCCAGGTGAGCCTCTGGTTATGTTTCTGTCCTCTGGGTTTCAGAGTTTGGGGTTGTATTATTATTATTTATGATATTGGAGATGCTGTAAAGCTCCTGAACTGCCTCTCTAAGTAACTGTTGTGGAAACCGCTAGAGAAGGTGGAGTAAAGTTGGGCTAAAGCATCGGAGCTCTGCCTTGACTGCCCTCTTCTTTTGAAGAGGTTGTTTAACCTCTGGTTTTACTGGTTGGACTGGTAGGAAATAAAGTACTTGCCCACCATGGATTTTGGTGGCTGGAATGGGTGACTTAAGTGCTGAAAGGCAGTGCTACCTGCAGGACAATGTGTGGTGGGATTTGTAGGATCTTTAGGGTGAGCACACTAGAGAGGTACACCTAAAAGTGGTGGTGGGGGAAAAGATTAATATGAAATATTCTGCCGTACAGGAATACGTCACTAATAAAACTAGGAAAACTGAAGAGCGTCGTAAAGCAATTGAAGACATTAACGCGGTTATTCAGCAGATTTACAGGGACCAAGATCTTACGCAAGGTAAGAGTTCCTACCTGTGTGCATGCGAGAGTTCCTTTGTCAAATGTATCGGCTGCCTTGTCAACTCTATAAATAGCAAAACAGTAAAAAGTAGTAAAAAGCGGGAGGGGAGGAACCTGCTGGTGTTGCTGAAGAGTAAAACCTACTGTCTGCTCAAGTGCATCGTCAGGCGCTTCAGGTTATTAGCTGGCTTTGTGGACACCAGCTAAATGATTAGCTGGCTGAAGAGATTTTTTTTTTTTTTTTTTTCCTTGCAAACCTGCAGTGCTGATGCAGCTGCAGCTCGTGTCACTCGTTGTTGCGGCATGCAGCCAGGCTTGTATCTGGGCCAGCGGTATTCTGTTAACCTGGCTGTATATAACACATGCTCCGCTTGGCTCCTCTCCTGCTCCCTGGGAAGGCTGTTTTGATGCCAGTGGAAGGGTTAAAACCAAGTTTGTGGTGGTTAAAACCTGAGTTTCTAAATGCAGGCTGGAGTAAAATCTGGAACACAGCACAAATCCCTAGATTATTTTCCACTTAATACCATTCTTATCTTCCTTTTCAGATGTTGGTATGGAGCATTTTATTAAGAAGGTGGAGGCGGCTCACTGTGCTGCCTGTGACCTCTTCATCCCAATGCAGTATGGCATCATCCAGAAACACTTGAAGTCGCTTGACCACAACCACAACCGCAGGGTGAGTGGGCAGCCTGGTGCCTCATAGGTCTTGCAGGCTTCAGCTGCAGTAACAGGAGCACGAATTTGGATGGGTTTAGTTCATGTCGTTCCTGAAACCAGGTCTTCATCCTCTGGTGCTTCTCTCCACAGTCTGCAGTTAATTTTGATGATGTGTCCCCAGAAACTTTCCCTTTGCAAAAGCTGGCAAGCAAGGTGTTAGTGGGATTATAGCACCTTCGGCAGAGCCTCGTGCCGATCTGAAAACGAGATCTTGTGTCTCTTGCCCCATTTCTTGCAAAATAAACAGCTTTCTTACTCCCCCACTTCCACGTACATGTAGGATGATGTTGTTACAAGCTTTACTATACCCACGAGCAGTGATCCGAGGTGATGGCTGTCAGACGACAGCTCTTTCTAAGATACATCTATCGGCACACAACTGTAAATCTTGACACGTTACTGTGGCGATGTTGAGCAGGCTGCATTACCATCTGCACCGCTCGGCTGTTCAGCTGTCCTTTGCTTCCCCACACCTCAGCAAAATCAAAATTCAAAATTTCAGACTGAAAGATGAAATGATCCTGCTGGTAGAAGTGTGTGAAACAACCCACGCGGCTTTTCCTTGGCTGCCTGATACCTTTCCGAAGCACAGAATTTAGGGAATGTGCAGAAAATAGCAGATTTCTTAAATATTGCTGTGTTGTCACCTACCCAAATACTAAAGTGTGCTCTGTAGCCTGTTGTCCGCTGCTGAGCTGTGCCTAATGATTGACCTCGTGAGTTAATTCAGAACAAAGTCTAAGTGCAGTTTTTTGTCCTCCCGTACAGGCTATGATGGAGCAGTCCAAGAAATCGTCACTGGTAGTTGCAAGGAGTATTCTCAACAACAAACTAATCAGTAAGAAACTGGAGCGGTACCTGAAGGTAGGTATTTGTGGAGCAGCTTGGTGTGGGGTCAAGCTGGTAGCAAGGCTTCCGTGCTGCAGGAATTTCACGGTAGCTGCTGTCGACTGCTGAAGGTGCTTATTAGCTGAACCTTGAGGTGATTTGGGGAGTTTTTTTGATAATATGTCAGATTCCTGGTTGCTGGTCATCAGGTCTCAACAGTGCAGATGACTTCATCTGTCATCTTCTGTCTCACATGTTACACCGAACCCTGAGCGAGGGGGATGAGCAAGGCCTCTAGCTTAAACTTTGGCCACAGGCCTGACTGTTGCGCTGTCACTGCTAATATTAGTGTTGATTTGAATTCTCGAGGCAGCATCTGCTTTCAGGAGCTGCTCACTTGACTGCTTTCAGTGCAACCATTACGCTAAAATTATTGGGAGGGTTTGCTGGCATGTAGCCGGTGTGAATTCCTCGAAGCAGCCAGAGATAAACTCACAGCAGATGAATGTTTGTCTTGTGTTTTCAGGGTGAAAATCCTTTCACGGATGACCCAGAAGAAAAAGAAGAGCATGAGGAAGGAGAAGGGGGAGCCAGTGGAAATGTGGAGGAAGGAACAGCAGAAGGAGCAGATGGAAACAAGGATGAGGAGGAAAATCCGGAAGAAGAAAATCCAGAGGAGGAAAATCCGGAAGAAGAAAATCCAGAGGAGGAACATCTGGAAGAGGAAAATCCAGAAGAAGAAAATCCGGAGGAGGAAAATCTAGATGAGGAAAACAAGGATCCTGAAGAGAACCCAGAAGCAGAAGGTGCTGAAAATGAGGGGGAGCGAGAAGAAACAGGGACAGAGACAGAAATCGAGGCACAAGCACAAACAGAGGTGGAGCCGGATGCAGAAAACACAGAGGAGCTGACTTCCCCACCTGCAGAGGAATCTCTGCCTGAGGAAGAAGAGCAACAGCCAGTAGAAGGCGTGGAAGTAGAAGATGAGGAGGAAGAAAGTGAGGAAGCTGCTGCAGCACAAGAGGATGAGGATGCGGAGTAAACTCTGGAGGGGGAAGCTGATGTGTAAAAGACCTGACGTATTTTGTTGTGATTTTTTTTTTTAAACATAACTGTATCTGTGAATTTCATAACATGTGTTTTGAGTTCTCATTCTACTAAACTCACTTAGGCAGTGGAAGCCTTTACCTGTAAAGTGATTTTTTGGGAAAATAGAGGAATTTTTTTTTACCAAATCTTCATTTTAGTAGCTAGGTTTTGTGCGTTCTCTGTTTTTTAGATGGCTTTGTACTAGGAGAATTTCCTTTTGAGCATGTGTGCAAACCAGTGCTACTTCACAATCTGGCAAACGAAACCTCTTCTCTTCCCCTTGAATTTAAACTTTTCTATATTTAACAAAGATGTGGTTTGTTCCCTTAGCCTGTCTGTCTGGAAACATCAGAAATTTGGTTCTGGGGTTTTAATTTCTGCAGTGTACGCCGTTAAGGTTCTGCGTAACTTTCATGTGACTGTAATATTCCCCCCTGATGTTTTATTCTTCCTTTTAATGCAGAGCGAAACTAAGTGGTGTCGACATTGTATTGTTTGTAAAATGCTTTCATTTTAAAGGTGAATGTTTTGGTGGGTGGAGATAAAAGGACTATCCTGAGATTACCTGTGACTCTGCCTTAATTTCTGGTGCCCTGGTAAAGCTTGTGAGAGGTTGGAGGCTTAGAACCAGTCTACAAAGCCTGTGTCTCCATGTTCTGATTCGGGATTTGGGTTCAGCTCAGCTTTCCTCTCTTCATTCAGCACTGCAGATGGAGCCAACTTAACCTGCGTTAGCGGTAAACACTTGGTTGAAGCTGTCATCAGTTAATCATCACCTGGAGTACGGATTCTCCTTCCTGAAATGAGGGAGAAGTAAAGAAATTAGTTTCCATGACACCGCAGAGGTTATTCCTGCTACGGAGGAGTGGCTGGGAGCTTTCCTGCTGGATGGGTTGATGGATGAGGACGTGCTTAGCCTTGAATCGCCAGTGTGACGCCAAATCCAGTCTTACAAACTTCCAACTTGGTGCAAATTGTTTGTACGAGAGAAGTTTTCCTCAGCAATGCGCAGAAAGGGAGGTTTAAGCATCAATATGAAGACAAAGTGCTGAGACTGCTCCCGACCTCAAACCCCTTTCCTCCAGCACGGGTCCCTGGCGGCAATGACTGCCAGATGCTTCAGTTGTGCCCGTGAAGTCATCTATGAGCTAATAGGATTGCGAGATGGATGAGAGGAGCTCCATGAGAGGGAATGTTTCACCTGCTCCATGCCAGGGAGATTTATTACCCGTGAAAACACCGAGCTCAAGTCCTGAACTGTTTATCCTGGTATTGCCCACTTGGCTTCCTGAGCAGTGAACCCATCTCCTGCAGACAGACATCTCAGACTAGTCCTGGAGGATTCTTTTCCAAACATAATTAATAGCCCAAGTCACTAAATAACTCATCGGGGCTGGAAGGAATTTGGCTCATTCCTTCTTGTGCGGGTATGGCTTGATCCCGAGGTTGACCTTGGGAGCTGTTGGGTGTCGAGGGAGTTGGCTGCCACTTGCTTCCACCTCTTGCATGGGTTTAATCAGACATCTAGCAGTTTTGAGGTGTTTTAGCATATTAAGCCTGATCCCCCAGATCTTTTTGATGCATGTTTGAGCTCAGAGTGGCGTAATTACCGCTGAGCGCCATTTGCATGCTGTGGGAATGAATGGGGTGTCTTGGAGGGCACTGGTGGTGCTGGGGGATAATTTTGAAGGCTGTAAAACAGGAGAAGGGGGTGCCTCAGAAGCGTAATCTTCACACATTTTTGCTATGAAGGCAGATGGGCATTCAGCTAGCCACCATCGTCTGTTCAAATTTAGCCTGTGCCAAGAAAAGAGTCTCAATTCTGTCACCTCCTTTTTACAGCTGCTGGCTTTTCCTCCTTACTCAGCAGAGTTTTGTGGTGATTTCCAGGTTTCTTCCTGCTTTTCTCTGTAGAAACCCTCTGATCTAGATTTAATTAGCTGATGAAAACAACTGGGCTTGGCTTCATTGAAGTGTTAAGACCTGTGCTCTGCTTGTGTTTTACTGCGTTTTAATTGGGGTGGAGTTTCAGAAAGCATTATTGGGAAGTACCTTTGATTTAAGGTTTACTTAAGATAATTGAGATTCTTTAATCGGGGTAGGCTGCCTGTAACCTTAAATATTCGGTCCTGAAAATGGTGAGATCTCTGTGAGCCAGATGTTGTTTTTAAAAACAGACAAACCCCACCTTTATTTGTAATACAGTGAGCTACACCTTCCTTATAGCTTCCCCTTTCTGCTTTATTTCCTTACTTTCACCTTTCTGCTGCCCCTATTTCTCTAACGTATTATTATACTGGCTTGAGAAACGAATTTTGAGAAGAGGGACCTCAGTGGGCTGCAGGTTGTGTGTTAAACACGCTGCTTCCCAGCTGGTTTTTCGGGAGATGACTCTTCACCTCCTGGTCAGCAAGATTGGTGGCTCCTCCTGTCCATCAAAACATCTGCAGAACTTTCAGCAGGGAACAGCGAGTGGAGTTTGGGCTGTTTGCTGCACTGGTTATCTTCTACCTGTTGTTGGTTTGTTTGGTTTTATTTTTTCCACCCTGATTATCAACAGAGGGACAGAAAATCAGCTGTCAGTATGAAAGAACAATTTGTAATTAATTCCCTTGTTGGGTAACTGGGGCACAGCCTGAGTGAGGTTACCTTGGTCTTCCTGAAGTTCAGGTTGGAAGGAACATCTTGCCTCCTCATAGCAGAATCCACCTTCCCCTTGTAGAGATAAATTTTATCCCTTCAATAACTGCCTTTCAGGTCGCTTAACGGGCAAATTGTGCATTTCGGACACTCCCCTGTGCTGTTCTGCTGAGCTTTCTACCTTCTGGTGAGGGATTAATTGTACAACAGCCCCTCCCTTGGACTCTGAGCTTTGTGTTCCCTTTCAAAGGTCTGGCCAAGGAGCGAGTCCTTCTTGAGAGGCAGCTGGTGCGTGTGAGGAGGTTCTCAGCCCAGATTGCCATCTGTGCTGCCATATTGATGAGGTCAGGGCTCATCCAGTTTCTCGAGAGTGTTTGGGTCTTTACGGTTGCAACGTAACCGGGTCCTTATACACTAAATATTGCTGTGGGTTTGGCTTCTGAGTCAAAATCCTTGAATTAAGTGTAGATATAGATAGGCTGCGTAGGAAATGCTTAGTGCTCGTATATGTAGCATTAAGGTTTTCATGGCTCTGTGCTCCTCTAGGATGCAAGCAGTAAACTCCAAACATCTGACAACAATTAATTAGTCGTGCTAACTAAAACCCCCTTGGACTGCTCGAAGCCAAGCAGGATGGACCTCAGTCTGCTCATGATCCGCAGGAACATCCAAGCACCTCGTCCCTAGAGATGCCATGGACTCAGAGCATGTGAGCAGAGAAGAGGAGAGGCAAGGAAGCAGAAACTGGCTGGGAAGGGCTCAGAGAAGTCAGCGGGTGCTAAAATCCTCCTGCGTCAACTTCCCTGTAAATGCTTTCCCTGAACGAACCATCTCTTAAAATTGCTGATGAGTAAGCGATCGTGTAGAGTTCACCACAGCTCCTTCTGCGTGCTGACTGCTATGAGGGACAGGCTTTAGGATAGAGGTGCTATACCTCTGGCCGTTAGTTCGATTTACCCGTCATGATGGTTTTTGGACGCTGCCACTTTTCCTCAAGGCGAGCCGAATTATTGCTTTGGCTTGCTTCCGTCCACACTTCATACATCTTCTAGCCCTATCCTGTGTTGATTTGTTGGAGAACATGCAGTTAAGTGCCACAATTTGAATTTATGCAGCTCAGCATAAATAAGAGTGGGTGGGGTTTTTTTAACACAGAATGCCCTTATGTCTGCTACAGCTACTGTGATACCCTCGGCAGTGTCCCTGGCTCGGTGGTGGTAGCAGGTTTAACTTTTATTTTCTGATTGTTCAGCCCAGATTTCAGTTTCTGCTTTTGGGGTATTTTATCATTTTAGTTAATAATTACAATAATTATAATCACTTGCACCGCTCTATAAATCCTGCCTGATCACCTCTGTGCCCAGCACAACCTGCTTCTCTCCTCTAAAGTGGTACTTTTGTAGCACCTAAACAAGAAGGATCTGGGGAGAAGATTGCAGGAAGAATCCAGGGAAAGAAATTGCAGGAGGTTTTGAGGCAAGTTTTGGGGTGTTTTGGAGCAGACAGCCCCATCTCCCAGCAGGATTTCCTGCGAATGTGCCCGGCCTTGTACCTCTGCTTCCTTCTGAGGTCTCCCAATGCTGTAGGGAGCATCTTGCAGCGAGGAGGTCCGAGGCGCTTAAGCTTGCTGGGATGTCTTATCGGTCATCAGCAGTTAAGGATGGCTGGTAGAACTTGTTTCTGTGGCATTACATATAGAAATGTACTGATAATACAGCAGGGCGGCACCCATTTAACTCCTTACTCTGACTGTGAAGTTGCCAACAGCTTCATGTTCATTTATTTTGATTATTTTAGATGAGAAATACACGAACAAGACTTTAAAAGGTATTAGATTGAGGACTTCTTTCAAGAACGTATCACCCAGAGCATCGTTTTGCAGTCTGAATGTTTCCAGGCTAGAAATCCAGATGTAATCCATAAGTAGTATTTCCCTAAGGTATGGAAATAATGGTAGTAGGATTCTGTAAGTCTCCAATCGATGTGCTGACGTGGCCATTTGTTATTAACACAAACCTTAAATCCTCCCAATTTCCTTCTCGAATCAGGAAATCAATTTATCTCGGCTCTTAATACCTGGCTCCTGTGCTAATTTCCAGAGTTAGCGGGTAAAGATTTTCTTTAGGCACCACCAATCCATCTTCCACAAGTTCCATTATCAGCCTCTGTGCCGTTCTGGCATCCGAGAGGGATAGAATAAACCCCTCTCTGCTCTTGGAGCTTTTATTGCGCCCCCCCCCCCCGACTTATCTCACAACACTTATGCTCCTGCTCCAACTTCTCCATCACAGCTACAAACAGAACATCAAATTAAATCACCAAGTGGCAGCAGCACAAACAAAAGGAGGTTGTTCCTTGCACAACTCAAACTGTGGAATTTCTTGGGTTTCAAACGGATTAAAATTAAAAAAGCAGAAAAAAAATCCCTCAGTGAGCAACAGGCATGGCTGAGCCACAAAATGGGGATATTTTTGGGAAGCAGTGTTAACGTCCTCACCCTGCTTTTATCTTCTGAAGAAGAAACATTGACCTGATGGTCTTAACTCTACCACTGCTCCCCTCTTCCATGATGAGCCGTTGCTGTTCTAGGAGTTTTCCTGGTTCTCCCACTGGAAGAGAAGATTTTTCTCCTTCTTCCACATCTTTTCTCTTTTCTTTCAAGCTCCACTGATCGAACCTTGCTGGAGTTGAAGGATTGCTCTCTCCCTTGCAGTAAGTAGGTTCAATTTATACCAGGCTGAGCCGAGGTGCCGCAATTGTTCATCCTTTATGTAATTTATAGCGATTTCTTTTGGAATTTACAATAAAAGTGTGTCCTTCAGCCCTTTGCTCTTTGGTTCAGGCAATAAAGGAATGAAACGGGTCTGGAAAAGGATGTGGAGCTTGACGAAGACCACAGCATGGTTACGGCCAATTTTGGCCTCTCCTCACTTGTTTCCCTGCTGCTGCTGGTTGCTTTTAAGCGTCTTTCATCTGGGTTTGGGTGAAACCTGAAGGGGGAGGAAAAAGCCGCAGTCTCACTGGGCCGAAGCCTTCGTCACTGCTGCTTTTGTCAGTGGCGTAGATCCCATGTTGGGGATCCTGCTGCTGCGTGAGGTGAAGGGTTGTCGGGGGGTGGGGCGGGAGGACGCCATTGCTGTGAGGGGCTGGGGAAGGGCCTCGCGTCGTGGGTGGGGCCTCGGGGGAAGGTCAAGGGTTAGTTTGGGTACTGAGGGGGCAAAGGTGAGAGGTCAAGGGGCGGGTGAGGGGTGAAGGCCCGCTCTGAGGTGAGCCGCGCCGCCCCCATCATGCACCGTGAAGGACAGGGCCCTGCGCCGCCGCCCAATCAGGAGAGGGAATGGCTGTGATTGACAGGAGGGAGCCCCGGCGTCGGCCCACGGAGGAAGGGTCTCCGCCAATAGAATCGGGGGATCGATGCCGGCTGGGGAACACTGACCAATAGGAGAGGCGGGAGGGTCGCGCCTCTCGCCGAGCTTGGCCAATAGCGAGGGCGGGGACGAGCTTCTGGAGCGCGGCCAATGGAGAGCTTCGTGGGCGGGCCAAAGCGGCGGCGGGGCCCAATGGGAGGCGGGCGCGGCGCGCCTGCGCAGCGGGCGCTCGGGCGGGCAGTGCGGCGCCGCTGCTGCTGAGCCGGAGGCGGAGGGGGAGCGATGGAGCAGGGATACGGCGGTAGGTGCGGGGCGGCCCCGGGGCCCGGCCCTTCCCCTCACCCGGGGTGGCGGCTCGGTCCTCTCGCCGGCTTCGGCGGCGGTTTCCCCGTTAACGGCGGGGAGGAGAGCGGGAGGTTGGCGGTGGCGGCGGGGGGGGTTCAGCCGCTGTGGGAAGGCGTTGTTCCCGCCTCCCGTGAGAGGGCGCCGCCGCTGATTGGTTCAGCGCCGCGTCGCTCCGCTCTAGGGCGCCGCCGATTGGTGGAAGGGTGTTATTCAAGGTTGGGGGGGGAGGGAGGCCGTTCTCTCCTCCTCACCCCCCCCCCCCCCCCCGCCACCCGCCCCGGGTGTGTGATGGGGCGGCGGGGGGGGGGGCGGAAATGGAGCCGGTCCCATTTCTGAAGACGACACAAAATGGCGGCCGCGCGGCCACGCCCCCCGCCGCGTGCGCGCCGGTCCTCCCCCCCCCCCCCCCCCCCCTCCGGTTGCGCCCCCCCCGTTCCCGGGAAGGCCGCTTAGTTGGGAGGGTGAGCAGCATCTCCTTGCGCTCGCACAAGAGATGGGCTGAGACACACTCTTCCTCCCCCACGGGCACCGGTTTCGCTCCGGGTGGGGCCAAAAATCCCCCGCTTCCCCGTTAACCCTGGGGGGAGCAGCAGCGACTCGGTGAGGAGCGGGGGCCCGATCCGGGGAGCTGTCACAACCATAAACCCCGGCGGTGGTTCTCCCTTGGCTGCCCCCCCCCCCCCCCCGCCTCAAGCTCTCCAGGTGTGTTTTTGCCCCCCCTTCCACCCCCGAGCTGTTTTCCTTCTCCCCGGTATAACAACAACGGGCAAGAAGGCGTTAAACAAAGCATAAGGCAGCAGGTGAGAGCCCTCCGAAACACTGTTGAGCATCAAAACACCGGGGAGAGGCTGTTTACGTCGTTATGCTTCGTTTGCCGGTGTGGAGAAGTGATTTGGGGTGGGGGGGGACGGGGACGGGGGACGGACGGACAGACATGGCCTCCTTCATCAAAGCACTAACGGCCTCCTTCATCAAAGTGCTAACCAGCGTCGAGTTCAGTAACGTTGGCGCGCTCTTCCAGCTTCTGCTGGTTTTCAACGTTTCTTAAAACTACAAACCAAGGCTCGCAGCAGTGGAAAGTGAAAGTAAGTCACCCAAATTGGAGTTTAACAGATGAATATTGGTTGTTTAAAGTCCCTTGATGAAGTTTATTGGGATGTGACTTAGCAGCACATGGGTAAATGCTCCCAGACCTGAGGCTGAAGCAGCTCGACAGCCTGGATCCTCTCTCACTGCACCCATTTGGAGCCCTCTGTCCTCTTCCCACCTTGAATTTATGCTTCACTTCACTTCTGGTCATGTTCAGGGATGTGAAAGTCCCACCAGGGTGATTTTTAACTTGCTGTTGAAAACATTTCCTTGGGTTTTGTAATGTAATTATGACTGCAGCAGGATTTTATAAATAATACAGCAGTGATGCCGTTTCTGCGTGTGTTTTACCAAGTTCCTAATATCCCGCACGTCGCTTTTTCTGCAGAGATCATTCATAATTCATCTCGACATCGTGTTGAGACAGACCTGTTGACAAGTTGCTCTTTCCAGGTTCCCTCTGTCTCCACTTTCAGCTTGGTGGAGACTTGATGCCCAGCATCTCTTGCATTGTGCTTTTCAATGCTTTTTAAGTGTTTTCTCTGTTCTTTGGGCATAAAAATGGGGTGAAAAACTGTGAAAGGATTAAAACCACCTTAAATGTGTGTTGAATCATCCTTTACAAGTGCTCGTTTCTCTCTACTGACAGCTGAGCAAGTCCTGATAACAACTCAGAAGAGTTTAGGCAGCTAAAAGCTATTCCTGAGAAAGATTTTGTTGGCTTTGTGAAGTTAACAAGCTACTTAAAGCTGGGATCTTCCCTTTGCCTTGCAGAACTGTTAATAGATTAAAACCCCCAAGTGCGTTGCAGCTTTAGAGTTTTGGTGTGGATTTTTACCGTTACACGGTACAAAAATGAATGAGTTCTTGCATATTTTGGGTTTTATAAATAGTCCTCGGGTGTAGTCAGTTCAGCCTATAACCAGGCCCTTTATTTTTAATTCTCTGCGTGTTGAGAATTGTACAGTTCCACGCGAGCGGGTTTTTGAGGACAGCACCCTTTACAGTTGAGGCTTGCATAGGAGCGTGTCATATATAGGTTTAATTTAAATAGCTCGTGATTCCAGCAGAAGACAAACTATATTCTCCGCAGATAAAGTCCTTTGTTGAAATCAGCGGGAGAACCTTGGACTTCTGCTCTCAGAAGGAATTGCCTCCTGCACCCCAGCTTTTTTTCTGTGGGTGTTGAAACTTCTCAGTGCTTCACATAGACTGAACAAAGTAAATCTCTTGACATTGCTCTGTCGTCTCCAGATTCTCTTTCTGCTTCTACATGTGTGTGGAGAAAAATGGTTCCCAAGCTTTTTCCCCCACCTCAGGGAGCGCCATCTTGGGAATCAGCTGGGAATCGGGACACGCAGCGCACTCAGCTCAGTAAAATTCACTCCTTAGTCCCTTCCGAGCTGTTTTTTTCCTGCTTTGCCCTTTGTTTTGTGTTTATTTTCCCAAGAGAAGTCAATGATGATTTATTCCGCTGATTTTTTTCCCTCCTGGGGATGTTCACGGACGTGCTGTGCTGCTGCAGAACTGACGAATACAACCTCTGCTCATTGGTACCAAGTCATTAATACCCGGGTTTCTCATCTAGTGGGTTTTTTAGATAATATTTAGTTTCAAAATTAGATGCTGAACTCTTAATTACCATGTTCTTAGGTTGTACTGAAAGCTTGAGGTCTTTGCGTAACCCAGACTTCTTTGTTCCTTGAAAAAATATGATAATCGTGGTAATACCTGCATGAACATTACATGCCCTACGTCTCAGCAAGCTGGATGCCAACGTATATGCACATAACAAAAAAGCGGGGAGCTTTATCCTACAGAATCTGGAGGTGCAAAGAGGTGGGACTCTCTTTGGCTGAAAAATGCTTCATTTTGGGCCAAGCAGCCTCTGTTTTCCTCGAGGGTTTTGTGCTGGGGCCAGGCTATTTTTGCTTCCTGAATTAAGGTACCCAAGGTTTTATCAAAGACGACTTAAAAATCGAAGGAGAGGAGCTCGCTTTTGATCCAATGTCTGCGTGCGGTCGAAAGCGCGAGGGCTGTTGCTATTTTTGGTGTCGCTGGGTGAGAAACCAAGCGACCTGCCCGGAGAAAAGCTTCCCTGCACTGACTTGGCTTTTTCTTCTCACTATTCTCCGGCGATGAGTGTGTCCGGAGGCAGGTGTTGAGCTGGGATGATGCCTGTGACATCTGGGGGCTCGGTGTCACTTGACATCACTAGAAAGGATCATGTGCGCTCAGCAGTTTGTTTGCAAGAGGTGAGTTAATGGGAGGAAGAAGCGTTAAAATTGAGCTGTGGATTTAAAGTCAGGCTTTGGGGTGGCTGCAGGCGATGGCTCAGAGGTTTGGCCTTAATTTCCCTGCTGTGTCGCGATGTGATCCTTCCCACAAGCCCCACCAGCAGCTGGAAAACCTCATCCCGGCACCATCCTGCTCCCGCTGGAAAGCGAAGCTGAACGCCAAATGACTCGACCTAAAAACGCCAACGGTGGGAAAGGAAATTACTCGGTAACAAGGCTCCGATTTGAAGAGGCGTTTACGTGTTGCGGTTCCTGTTTTGCTGGTGCTGCGGTTTCTATAGAAGGGCGAAAATACAGCGGTAACAGTTTTGCCGGCCATTTCTTTAGGTTCTGTGCGCTTGAGGTGATTGCCTGTGGAGAAATAAAGTCGTTAAGAGGGAGAGGTGTCCTTGGTGGGTGTTAGACAGGTTTGTTCAGGGAGCTGGGGCGTGCAAGAGAAAAGATTTTACAGATCGGAGGCTCTCTCGAAAAGTACATGGTTTGCAAAATTGAGGGTTGTTGCCAATAAAGAAAAGTTTTTGGAAAACTGGGGGGCTGCCTCCAAAAAATAAAAGCTTTGCAAAATTGGGACACTCCCCTCCTGCTCCAGAAAATAAAAAAGCTTCGTGAAATTGGGGGCTGCTGGCAAAAATAGAAAAGCTTTGTAAAATTGGCAGCTGCCTCCAAGGAAAAGGAGGTTTTGCAAACTCAGGGGCTGCCTCCAAAAAGTAGAAAAGCTTTGCAAAATTGGGGGCACTGCCAAAAATAGAAAAGATTTGCAAAATTAGGGGCTACCTCCAATAATTTAAAAGCTTTGCGAAATTGGGGTCTGCCTGCAAAAGTAGAAG
Organism: Astur gentilis; assembly: GCF_929443795.1. Classification (NCBI taxonomy): domain Eukaryota; kingdom Metazoa; phylum Chordata; class Aves; order Accipitriformes; family Accipitridae; genus Astur; species Astur gentilis. The sequence continues at coordinate 1,313,458 of NC_064888.1, forward strand.
AGTTTGGCAAAATTGGAGGCCCCCTCCAAAACTATATAAAAGCTTTGCAAAATTACTGCCACTAAAAAAAGAAAAGCTTTGCGAAATTGGGGCCACCTCCAGAAATAGAGAAGTTTGGCAAAATCAGGAGCAACCTTCAAAAAAGACAAGTTTTTGCAGAATGAGGGGCTGCCTCTAAAAAAAGAAATGTTTTGGAAAATAGGGAGTCGATTCCAAAAATAGAGAAGCTTTGCAAAATCGGTGGCCACCTCCAAAAATATAAAAGTTTTGTGAAATTGGTGTCTTAAAGTGCAGAAAAGCAACCTAAACCTTAAAAGAAGGAAGGAAGGAAGCGTGTGTGTGTGATTTTTTGGCTTGTGCAGGCTCTTCCTCAGCTGGCGAACGTTTGGAGGGAGATGAGGTTGCTAAAGGGAAGGGGAAGTCCAGATCCAGGGCAGGAAGGCAAGGCCAGAACAGAAATGGGGAGAGGTTTGGGGTAATACAGTGGCTGTTGAAATAATTTGGATCCGTAGGAAGCCGGGCATCAGTAATTTTGCTTGTGGACCAACTTATTTTTCTGATCAGATAATAAAATTGTTTTCCTGCAGAGAAGTGGTAGCCAAGACTCTGGGAAATGCTTTCAGCAAAACACCCAGCGCATTTTTGATTTCAAGATTTAATTTAGATGCTCTCGAGGTTTCGTTGCAGCACGGAGCTTATTTATCTGATGTCCTTTGAGAGGATGAAGGTGTTAGCTGAGCTCGCTGCGGGTCTTTCAGGGATTGCTGTGGTGCCGGGGATGCTGATTCCACCCTGGAAACTTTGGAAGAGGTTTGGAATGGAGAGATGATTTATTTTGATGAGGAAAACAAATCACTGCTGTGAAATAAAAGAGCCGGTGAAGTCACAGCAGGAGCTCCTGTGTGTCGTGGCCCTTTGCTTTTTCTTCCACCTGGGCAAATGCTTCACCCCGCTGCTGTTTTCGGAGACACCATATCGAAGCCGCCTCATTAGCGCGAATTTTGTAATTAGTGCTGAAAAGTGGAGAGTGCTCAATTTATTTAATTGGCTCATAGAATAGCAGTACTCGCCTCGGATCACGTATGAGGATATCTGATATTCTCTAGGAAAAAGGACGCTTCTGCTGGCATAACACAATTGAAATGTCCATTCTTGATGCCGCTTCAGTTCTTCGGGTGATTCATCCCGCAAATTTTCTCCTGTATAAATGTAGCTTTGTGCCGTTGTTAACATCAAGCACCTTTTAAAACTGATTTCTCTTTCAAAACGCAATTTTTTTATTTTTTTTTTTTTTAATTCTTGGTGTTTTAGAACATCTCGTTGACCTTTAGACTGCTGAACAATCTGAAATAAAGCATCAGGCAAGCTTCAGGCATGTTTCCCAAACAATAAAAAGCAGAAGTGCAGCTGTAATTAAAGACATTATTGGTTTTAGGGTCAACTAAGGGAAGAAACAAACCCTGTGGTGACAGCAGAGGTGATCCTTCTAACAGCTCTGTTCTTTTTCTTGCAGGTTATGGCACCTGGAATACTGGGGCCACCAACACTCAAGGTGAGTTTTGTGTATATAAAACCAGATCTGGGGAATTGCAGTTTTAGAATATGACTTACTTTTTCGTCATTCTAGCCAGAATAGTGCAATATAGAAGCAGTTTTTTCAGTCTTTCTTCTCCTCTACCTGTTTTAGTGACTTTCTACTTGTTTTTCTGTAAAAGTTTCCTCTGTGATACACTCCGATTCCCAGCATTGTATACTGGAGGAACTGGTCACAGCCTTGCATATGATTAATAACGTGCATTGCTTTATCACCTGGGGTTTATTAGTGCTGCAGAACAAAGTGTATCCTGAGGTATTTGGGAGTTTGGGCACACTCCAGCATAAACAACAGCAGAAGCAGTGAGATGCTCCTTAAAGTGATAGTTTTAACAAACATATTTGCTTTTGCCGTGGTTTTACTGCTACTTGAGGGTTTTTATTGAATCACTTGAGTTGTTCTCAAGTGCACATACTTGCAAGTGTTTCAAAAAACATAGTAAAAAGTATATATTATCCATTTCATTTTCATAATTAGCTCTTGGAAGTCCCAGCTTCTTTCTTTCCCATTCTGTGCAAAAGGATCCATAGTTTTCACCACCTGTTAAACTGAATTATATATATTTAGGCTCTGAACTTTTAACTTTGTTGCTTTTAGAGCTGAAACTCTCTTTTCTTTTTGTCCCGTTCAGGTACATACGCGACGAATGCGACGAGTTGGCAAGGTACGTGTTAAAAAAACTCGTTTGTCTCTGGGTGTTGGGGTGCCTTCCTCAGTGTCTCGAGCTGGCTGTGGCGAGCAGAGCTGTTTTCTTGCTCGTATGCCGTCTCCGCATGGAAGTCAGTGTGAAGTAACGCAGCAATGTACTTTTAAACTGCTCTTCTTCACCAATTCATTTTTTATTTTTACCTTGCTCCGTGATTGTGGCAGCTGCTTCTGCTAAGGGAGCAGTTCTGTCCTAATGTCTGGCAGCTGTCTGTTCCTTAAAGCAGAAAAATTAGCTCATGGATGAGAAAAGTTCATTTCTTTTACGTCTCCATCTCTCGTTTGATCTGGGACAGCCAGATGTGTACATTAATAAATTGATTTTACTGAGATTATATTGTTTTCCTCTCAAAACCCAAGGTTTGCCTATGTAATTCTGGCAGATTGATGGTACACAAATGCAGTTCTCTGTGCAAGCTGGTGCTTCCTCAATAAAACATGATTTGCTTTCACTAATAACTAATTCCTCCGAGGAGAAAAGTTTAATTGGCCTTGGTTTGGATCCTTAAGCTGGTCTTAACACATTCCCAAGCAAAAGCCTGAGATTCTTTTAGAAAACATTATTTCTTTGGTCCTCACAATATAAAATTGAATGCTGCATGTTGGGCTGTGGATTCAAACCTCCCAGCTCAAGTCATTGCTGAAAATGAGGGGGTTTTTTCCTTCTATTATTCCTCCTTTTTATAAAGCCTGGGTGCCCCTGTCAAGGACTCGCGCCCTGTTGTGCTGGGTATTGTGCCGATGTAGAGCAGAAAGGCCGTTCCTGCTCTGGAGACCTTATCATCTAATTGCGCAAGTCGCAGGCACACGGGGGAATACAAAGACACAACGAGGCCATGCTGGTCAGCACAACGGGCAGCGGCATCATCACACTGGTGGCTTTAACAATGTCAATTTTATCACAAGCATCACAGAAAAGGAGAATTATGAGGGGTTATTATGGCGGTTGCTTTAGAGAGCCCTAGAACTGGTAAACTGAAGGGTTTAGCAGGTCAGAAGCAGTGAGCAGAAGCTCGCTGCATAGCTCGTGGCACTTGTCTCTGCCGGAGCAACACCGGATTCGAGCCGGGACCGTAGAGCTGCGATAAGGAGTGTCGGGAACACGTGCGCATCCTTCGGTTCCCATCTTGGGATAGCACAAAGCATCCGGCTGCAGCGCGTTGGGTTTTCCACAGCGCTGTGGTATCTTGCTGTGAGGTGCTCTTTGAATACAACTGGGAGCTTTGATTTTCTGATTAATTTATTTAGTTGTGGTCCTTTTTTGATGGATATACGGTGATGTGCTCGGCAGCGCATCCACTTTGAGTTTTTTGGTGTCATTTTGTGGGACCGTGCAACGTAGATGGCTCGGGGTCTTGTTCTGAAATTGCAAATACAACCAGCAGCGCTCCCTTTCTGCAGTTAAAATCACCCAAAGGAGGAAGGTCCCTATGCTTTTAGGGTTGAGCAACAAGAATCTTTGATGTAACTCGCTTTGAGAAACCAGATTTCCTCAAAGGAGGTAAAACCCAGCTGCAGCCTTGCCCAGTAGGATCCGTTCGCATCTAAACTCTTCCTCCAGGTTCCCATGTCTTCATAATATTGTATTAATATCAATTTTATTTTCCTTTCCTGCCAGGCTATGAAGGCTATGACTATTACAACACCCAAACCACTGCCGCTAATACAGCGGCCACGTACAACTACGCCGCAGCTGCTGCCACCTCCAGCAGCTGGGAAACACCCAAAACTTCAGATATGAGCATGAATGCCGACGTCAACGCCGCCATGCCTGTTGCCTCATACGGCGCCGAGACTTCAGCGAACGAGAATTCGGATTCCATCATAGCCAAAATCAACCAGCGTTTGGATATGCTGTCGAAGGAGGGCAGTGGCGGAACAGGGGAAGGGATGGAAGACCAAGAGAGGTGACTGTTCCACTTATTTATTTTTACTAGCAAAAAAATAACGGCTTTTAATCACTGTAACTTCAGATTAAGCTGTTCTGATTGCGTAGGCACGATCCAGCATTTGCTCCTTGGAAAATAAACTTATTGGCTTATTTTTTACCTGCCCTGATATGTGTGTACGCTCATGCATGTACATATTTTTAATATATATATATATTTGTCTATCAAACTTGATGCACATGTCCACCATTAAAAGCAGCTTCCATTGGTGATTCGATTCCTAGATTTTGCATAAGGTTTTTTATTTCTAGTTTTTAGGTTTCTTAAAGTATTTTTTCCTCTGCGTCCCTTTTTCCTCATAGCTGCCCAGTAATTATTTTTGTTTCTCCCTTTGGGTTAAATTATGCCAGTCTGGAGAATTGTTTCATATTGGTGCGTGTTTTGCTGCTGAAATAATAATGCACATCCTGGCGAGAGTTACTGAATAAGTGAAGTTTTGCCTTTTTTTTTTGCCATTTTGATGCTTGCTGCTGCGGTCAGACAAGATGCTGAGGGATTTATCTGCATTAATTCACACCTGGAGGCACAACTAAGAGACAATGTGAAGCAGCTTTTACCTGGGAAAGCTTTTGGCATCTGCTTTTCTGCTGGCAAAACATTATTCAGAGTGGTTTAGTGCTATAAAGTTAGTGAGGTTATGACATCTCCGAAGGATATCTGTTCAGATACTCTGCAGAAAACCACGGGTCTTTGATACTTAAATTATTTTCCCTGAGAATAAGGAAAAGGTGATGCGGGATACAGAAAGTGATCGCTATGCAGGGTTTAAAAAGATTTTTATTCTGTTTTTCTGGCCAAAAACATTTGGATACCAACGCCTGTATGATGTGTGGAAACATTATTCTAGCTGCTGACTGTTGTCTCCTCCTCCGCAGCTCTTTCAGATTTGAGTCTTTCGAATCGTATGACTCGAGGTCTTCAATGAACGACCGTGACATGTACCGATCTGGCTACGATTATGGAGAAGTCGGAACCGATCGGAATGATTCCTTCGGGAGCCAGTTCGACAACCGCAGGGATCAGTCTCGCAACCGAGGAAACAACTACGGCCTCATCCGAGGACGGGGTCAAAACCGCGTTCAAAATCGAGGGCGTCTAAATGCTTTCAACCGCACCGACCACTTCATGCCCTCCTCCAGCTCGGAGCGCCTCTCGGCTCGTTGGAATGAGTTGAACTACATGGGTGGGCGTGGGATGGGGGGTGCCGGATCCAACAGGCTCCCTTCCCTCTTTTCCCAAGCCCTTGTTCCTGATTACGGTGACTACGGAGACTATGGAGATTACGGCGACTACGGCGACTATGGGGATTATGGTGATTATGGCGACTACGGAGATTACGGTGACTACGGAGACTATGACTATGGCATGATGGGGATGTCGGGCATGGGAATGGGACGGTATGGGAATATGCCATACGGAATGGGGAGGCAACGAAACAGAGACAGGATGGGTACAGTGCCCTGGCACATGAATGCGCTCATGGTAAGTCGTTACTATCGTTTTTTTTCTTGTCAAGATTGCTTTTTGCTTGCCTCAGTGGATAGGCTTCGCTGTTCGGCTGTAAAGCGGAGTCCTTTGGGGAAGTGCGAGTCTTAATTCACATTGCTTCCACCACAGAATAATTTAAATCTTCCTGGATAGAGTGGAATGTCACCGAGCTTGTACATACCCATTTGCATGTAAAATAGAGCTTCTGAATGCTTACCCCATCCCAAATCTGCGCTCTAGGAATGCTAACCCAGCTATAAAATCCTTTTATAGCCAAAAATAAGTTGGCAGGGTCATAAGATTTTAAACTTTTTTAGGAGATGTAGCAGATGGGTGGAATAGTTTGATTTTTAAACTTTTTTGGTGCCTCGAGTTGATTGATGACGACTGGTTTCTTCCCACTTTAGCCCAAGAGAAGAGGTTTCCGAAACCGTTCAGGAGGGCGATCGGATGGCGAGGGAGGAGGACGCAAACGAAAACAGTCACAAAGTGGAGATGAGCCAGACAGCAAACAGGCAAAGACTGACAGCGAAGGAGACGACACCGAGAACGGTATGAGCTGTCTTCACCCACTAATATTGGCCATTTCCCCAGTTTTTAAGTGTTTTATCTTTCAGCTGACTGATGGTTGTTACATTTCAAAGCTATTGTATTATATTTTTAAGTTGTTAGCATTGTTATTGTACTTCTGCAAGTGCACAGGCTTTATGATCTTTGTATTTTGTGGCCTGGGGCAAAATTTAATGCCCGAGTTGAGCGTTGTGTGAAAGTAAGGACCAAGTTTGCAGCAGAGACTGGTGGGCAAAGAGAAACCAGTGAGGTATTTGTGATCTTCACTGGAGTTTTGAGCCGTTACGTTGGTGATTCATTAGGGGCCCCTTGGAGTGTTAAGTGGGAGAAAAGACACCCCCCCAACACCAGCTAAATTATTTCTCTTGTGTGCAGCAGATGAGGCCGAAGGAGAGGAAAAATCAGGAGATGAAGCTGACAAAGGTGTAAGTAACTTTGGGTTTTTTATCAGTCTTTGTGGCAAATGTGGGAACATTTAAGCTCTCGAGCAATTTTCTCTGCTCTTTTGACTGCGCTGAGGGTCAGAATATTTAAAATCACCCAGAAACAGCTTTTTGAGCCCATACATTGTGCAAGTATTTGCTCCTTGTAATTTCCCCACGCCTTTCAGCAGGGGTTACTGGCAGATTTGCTTGCACAGAGGTGCCCGAAAAGCACTTGTAGTGGAGACGTTGGGATCCTGTGCCTTTACTTCTGCTTTTGGCAAGGCTCATTAGGGCTAAATTCCAATTAGTCGTTGGTTTCTTTCCTCATTTGTTGGTTTGCTGGGTTGGATGGGGGTCATTGCCATTTGTCTCGCTTGTGACTGCCTGTAACCCTCAGTACGGTGTTCCTCGGAGCGGCAACTCAGCTGCCAAGTATTTAAATTTTGATAGTGAGAAGCGATACTTAGCAATGCCATATAACGTGATCTATAGAAAACAACTATTTTGTAAACACTTATAAAAATGGATGTTTAATCCCCAAATTATGCGACCCTTCGCCCACTCTGTGGTCTGGCTTGGTGGACCGTGAAACTTCCACATCGTGGTAAATAACACCAGCATCTTTTTGTGTTTCTCTTTTCCAGGAGAATGGGAATTGGGGCAATATGGCAGACGAAGGTAGGGTGTTACCCCCACTCGCACAGTCCTCCCGGATTACTCCTACTGCGAATCCATCTGCTTTGCCTCGGGGTGCTACCAAGAGCTTGGATTTTTTTCGGTCAGAGGCTGATGCAGCTCCTGCTGCAACCTGTTAACCAGTCCAAAGCTCCGGCACTGCCCGTCGTGGCACAGAAGTGCTGCGCTGGTTAGCAGGGGAGTGCCAGAACGGTTTTGTGTTTTCTGGGCTTCTCAGCATGGACGGTTGCCATCTGTAGGAATGGATATTGGCCACAATGTTAGTTTATTTTCCTGCGCTGCTTGGAGGACAGCGGTGAGGATGTGTGTGTCTCACAACAGGGCAGAGGAAAAATACCATAAACTAAATAATTTTGAGTGGAGGCTTCAGGCACTGGGCTAAACCTGGTTTTGTTTTAATTTTTTTCCAAACAGATGGGAATATATCGAGGTATGCTAGAGCACTGATTTTAAAAGTGTATGGTCTAAAGTAGCTGGAACCACTTCACCTGGTTTTGGATTGTAATTTTTGGTAAAGACGCATCAAACCCAAGCACATTGTGCCTTCTGCATTAGAGTGACTTGGGGAAAACCACATGTAGGACTCTTGTTGCCACTTTTAGGTTGTTTCCAGGATTGAAACTGAGGTGTGGCTGGATGTTAAAATTCTTTTTTAAGCCTCCCTCTGATGCTGGGGTCCAGTCTCTGGGCTTCTTTACCTGAAAACGTTGCAGGTGAATGATTACCTGAGTCCTGTGAGGCTGATAGACCTCTGACTTGGAGCTTTCTGCCCCAAAACACGAGGTCAGCTGAATCTTTAGTTCTTTTTTGCTTTCTCAATAATTACCAAGGAATGATTGGGAAGATGACATGAGGAATATAGCCAAAACTGTCCCAAGGAAGCAGATCTGCTACTCAAGCACTGCTAGCATCTCTGCTGGTTTTTATTGCTTAGCTTTCTGGAGTAGCATTTTCAGCCTTGTGAAAAATAGGGGGGGGGAAGTGTATTTGGGGAGAAAGCAGTGGCTTCTCCCAAGGAATGGAGATAGAGAGGTGTCTTTGCAGCATCCTAAAATTCAGGACTCTTTCTGCTAATGGCGTGTCCTGTCGCTGCCTATGAAGACTTGAGTTGCTGTGGAAAGTTCAGGGAGCTGGAGGAGAGGAGGGTTTGGGTTTTACAATAACTCCTGGAGACCTTGGAAAGAGCCTGCTGCTTCCCTGCGGTTGGAAGCCGGCTTGGGAGGGGGAGAGCTTCCAGAGACCGAAAGATGTCTTGACTTCCCAGAGCTGAGAGTAAGGAGGAAACTAAGGGACTTGGGCCCCAAAATACCTCAGCCAGCAAAGTGGGTGATTCTGAGCACAGTAATTCTGATTGATTTTTCCCCGCCTTAGCATCTGGAGATGGCTGTGAAGATGATGACGAGGAAGTGAAAAAGAAGAGGGAGAAGCAGCGGAGAAGAGATCGGATGCGTGATCGTGCTATGGACAGGTAAGGAAAGCGATCAGCTGGTCCGTTCCCAGCACTTCTGTGAATAATATTGACCAAGGATAATTCCTCTGCACAAATGTGGGAGAAATCTGCTGGGGGATCGTGTTTTGGGGCTCTGCATTCTGATGTCAGCATGGTTTTTTCCCCTTTTTGTGTGTTTTACGACTGTTTTAAGATAAGGAGAATATTGTGGTGTTCAATACATACATCAGTGTGTAGAGTTACAAATTCAGAAGGGTGTTTTAAGTGGCTATATATGCATCCTTGCTATTAAAACAATAAGTCTTCTCAAGACAGACTGACCAGCAAAGGCAGCACCAGCGTTTCTGTTATTTCAGGGCTTTCCCGCATGGGGGAGAGGATCTTCCTATCAAAGAGTGCTGATTCACCTCCTGCCCTATGAATTTCTCTAGTTACTTTGAAACTCATGCAGGGTTTTAGCAGCCGGTCCTGTAGCATTTAGTTTAGTGAAGAAGTAGGGGCTGTTTAATCCGCACAGGTTCTACAGTGATTATAAAAGTCCAAGACAAAGTAAAATTGTGTGGGGTGACACTTGGAAAAAAACGTGCGAGGTAGCAAACTACAACAGGAGCTGTAATGGTCATAATTTTCTTGATGTTCTCGTTAAGTTGAGCTCGTTCCTCATTAGCGGTACGATTGCTGTGTTTAGAATCCAGTTTGCCTGTTCCGTCTGCAAGTTCCGCAGTTTTGAGGAAGAGGAGATCCAGAAACACCTCCAGAGCAAGTTTCACAAAGAGACCTTGCGATACATCGGTACCAAACTCCCGGATAAAACGGTCGAGTTTCTGCAGGTAGGTGGGTTGCCCAGCGTTAGCGCTACCCTTCCTTGCATCCATGGTGGGATTTCCAGGCTTACACGGAGAGTGGAAGGAGCTACAGATTCATCCACACATGGCACCCTGCTTGGTTAGCTCATGTCACCACTTGTTAACGCATCACCCAATGACATCAGTTTGCATTTCTCATGGGTTTCTGTGTTGGGAGGGAAAGTTAATTGTCTATATTTGAATAAGGCGGCCAGAAATTAACTTTCCAGAGATGGTCTTCACCATTTACACGTCTAGAGCTGAGAAAGGCAAGATAAAGACTGGGGTGTTTTATTTTCTGCATGATCACTGTTTGCATTTTGGGGGCATTTTTCAAGGATTTTGGGTCTCTCACAAGGAATCTGATGGTGACATGGGAGCAGGCTTCTGTCTGGCTCCGATTTGGATCTTTCTGTCTCTTTCTCTGGAAGAAATGATGGGATGGGGAGGGGAAAACACCCGCCTTGTCTAGTTAATTCACCAGCCGCCATCTTCCCTGTGGGTTTTCTCTGGAGAGCTCATTTCCCTGTTGAGCCGCTCTATCGTTTCGGTGCATTGTGTGGAGGACAGCAAGTTTTGTCCTTTTCCCTTCTAGGAGTACATCGTCAACAGGAATAAGAAAATTGAGAAGCGGCGCCAGGAGCTGACCGAGAAAGAGGGCACAAAACAGAAGCCGGATCCTTTTAAGGGTAAGTGTCTATTCTGCGTCCAGAGACCAAGTGAGACCAAGAAAAATAAATACTGCTCCCACAGAGATACAGCAGCACAAACATGAAGGATTTGGGTAACTCAGCCTCAGGTTCTGGGTATTTTTTTGCCAACTTTGTGAAATGAATCGTCATGGTGGGGAAGGGCGAGTGCCCATCCTCGCTGCAGTTTCTCAAGCAGCAGATCCACGAGGCTCATGCAATGTCAGAGATACTAAAATGAGGTAAATGGGGAAAAAAACCCAGGAATTGTTGATTTTTGTGGCTGTTCAATTAATGCAGCCGGATCCCTCGTTCGATTCTAATGTTAAGAGAAAGGGCCGAAGTTGATCTGTTGTGGCAACAAGTGTGATTGGGGAAAAATCTGCTCAGCATCGTCAACGTGCCTGTCCCTGATACGGTCTGCAGTGCTCATCGACATCTGTACTGGGAGTGATGAGTGGAGTTTAGTTAAGCCGCATGTCGGCTATAACATCTGGCAGGCAGAAAACCTGAGCTTAAGTAGGGAGGAGGAATGAACCCAGAGCTGGGGGAAGCGCGAGTTGTCCCTTCCACCTTTACTTAAACAGATTTTTGGCGAGCAAGCTGGTTTTGGCTAGGACTGAGGAAAATAGTAAGTCGATGGCTCTGTACCTCAGGCTGTTATCCCCGTCTCTCTTCCTCCTACACTTGGGTACTGTGTCAGTACGATCTGTTTTGGAGCAGAATAACTCCTCCCCATCTTAGAGCAACGTATGTGATATTTCTTTTTTTTTTTTTTTTTTTTCCTCCTCTGAAAGCAGCAACTGGAAGGAATATGCTGAATTAGTGCGTTGGCTGTGATGTGGGGTTGTTAGAGGGGGTGGAAAGGCAACGTTAACCAGCCGAACATCTCATTTGTTTGGGATTTTGGCTGACGTCTCGTCACCTCTGTAGGTATTGGCCAGGAACACTTCTTCAAGAAGATCGAGGCGGCTCACTGCATGGCATGCGACATGTTAATTCCTGCCCAGAACCACCTCCTTCAGAGGCACCTGCGATCTGCCGATCACAACAGAAACCGCAGGGTAAGCAGCCCTGCTCACTTCCGACTGGAATGTTTCATCTCTGCTGGTGTGAGGGGACGTTGGTCCAGGCGCTCAAGGTTTATTTGTGGCTTCTAAAAACTGACTGGGGAATTATAAAGGGTTGTGGGATGCTTGTGGATGGGCTGTGCAAGGTTTGTTCTTCTGCGGGGAAACGTGAGCAGATGAGAAATGGGGAGGTGAACAGAAAAAGTGATCTTAAAAGGGAGATCTGGCTTTTTCTTCTGCGCTGGGGGTTTAGCAGGGTACATTGTCCAGCTATACTGTGCAGACGTGCAGGCTAAACACCTCCTCTTTCTAGATTTGCAGTGCTTGCTAAAAATTAAAGTTAAAAACTGCCTTTGAGGGCGCTTGGGGAATTCATAAATGAGATGTAATCGATGTCTCATTTGGCATGGGCTGGAGAGGGGCTTTGGACATTGCAGATGAAGACGGGGTGAGCTGCGGTCAGTGTCGCGCATCCCTCAGGGTGGTCTTCGTCTCCTCCGAGGGTCGGATGGGAACGTCACTGTCCTGGACTTGATCTCAGAATACCTTGGAGATGTTCCATCTGCTGGTGCTGAAACACAGGCGGGCGCTCCCTTGCGTCCGCTTTTTTTGTGATGTTTTCTGGGATTTGCGATCAGGCTTCCGATGCCCTGCAGAGGAGGAGGGAATACAAACTCTTGAGCTGAGCTCCTCGTTGGAACTCTTCCCCTTTTGAAGTGACCCCAATGTTCGGTTCCTTTGCAGATGGCTGCAGAGCAATTCAAAAAGACCAGCTTACACGTCGCCAAGAGCGTCTTGAATAACAAACACATCGTAAAGATGCTGGAAAAATACCTCAAGGTGAGTGAATGAGAGAGTCGGCAACTCGTGCCGAGTTCCTGGAGCAGCACGGAGCCACGTCTCGCTGTGTGCTGCGTGCCGGTGACAGGACGCCTTGCTGCGTACGATGGGGAGAAGCGTAGGTTCCACTCTGTTGCCTTTTTATCTCTAAATCTTGGGTCTGGTTTCTTTTCTCTGTAGGCGGTTTACCACTTCTCGTGGTTTGTTTTTGGTTTTTTCATTTTGGTTTGGTTTTTTTTTTTTACTTAACTGTCATTCCCAGGCGCGCGTAGATCAATTTACGAAACCGTCCAAAACGGAAACATAATTAAAGAAACCAAAAATAGCAAAAAGGAACTCCAGTTCCCCAAAGCCACCCCTTGAGCTGTGGCCTTGGGGGGGGACACCAGGTTTCCCCCAGCGCAGGGAAGCGAGTGTGTGGGTCGGGAAGCCGCTGCTTGAGTCCAGTTGGGATTGAATCATGACGTGGACGGCTCCTGGCCCACCCGCTCGCCCTGCACCGTCGGGGGGGAATTTTTACGCCATCTAAAAGAGCCGGGCTCTGCGGCGCTCCCGGCAGCTCGACCAAATGATGGAGCACCCCGAGGCGGGGAGGTGCATCCGATTCCCGGGAGTTGAAACACCCTCGTTAGCTTCCCCCCTCCTACCCCCCACCCCAGCTTTTTTCCTCCTCTTCCCTTGGGAAGTGGCAGAGAACGCCCCAGCCGATCTTCAGAGCCGAGACGGAGCACGAGGAGAGGTCAGGGTAGGGTTTGTTTAAACCCAAACCAGCGTTCGGAATTACAGAAAGAAGTCCAGAAGGCAAGCGCAGTCTTCAGAGCATGGGGGGGAATCCGCTCCATGCGGGAACGCCGCCGAGCGAGCCAGCCAGGCGGTTATGTCCGGCCTAAAAGTGCCTCGCGGTTATCCGCGGGTCTGGAGGCGGCGTGGGTTTAACGGGCGAGGTCCGCATCCGAAAAAGAGAGAGAGATTGAGAGAGGAAAGGTCGCAACCTCCTCCGCCAGGCGAAGATGAAAAAAAGAAGCGCTTTTGGCTACTTGCTTGTTTCCTGGGAAATCCGGGAACAGCCCAGGATCCGACAGGAGAGAGCCCCTTGTTTGCAAACCTGGCAGACAAGGGCAGGCAGATGCCCACACACACACCCCCCCACCACCAGCACGGGGGAGCAGATGTTTCCCCTGTCCCACCGGCGTCATGGTTTTTTATTTTTTGGTCTAAACCCGGACTGAGCTACCTCTTGTCATGCCCAGTCTCTGCTAAAATCTAGCCCTCCCTCCCCCCAAAAAATAAAAAAATGAATAAAAACTGCAACTCCACCCTCTGGGTCCAGTGAAAAGAGACTCTGAGCTGAGAGTTTGTCGGCGTAGGATGGCCGCCTCTCGCCTTAAACCGGCCTCTCATACACGTTGAACAGGAGGGTGAGATAAAAACCCTGCGGTACCCCACAGGAGAAAGAGAGCGAGCGAGCCCTCAGGGCAGACGAGGTGCAAACCTCTGGGAATCTCTCAGAGAAATTAAAAAAAAAAAAAAAAAATTAAAAAAAAAAAAAAAAATAAAATCCCCAAAAGACCGGAACCACTCAAGTGCAACTCCGTCTACCCCTGCCAGGGTCCGCAGGCACGTCCACATCTCCTCATGATCAACGGTATCAAAGGCTGCCGGCAGATCTAAATGAATCAGCACGGGCACCTGACCTTTGTCCATCGGCAGGAGGAGATCTTCGGATCCATCCCAGCACGGTCTCCGTATCATTCCCAGGTGCAAAACCAGACTGAAAAGGGGTGGAGGAAAATCTGAGGATTCCAGGTAATGCCAAGAGCCGCCTCGCCATAAACGTTCTCGGCAAACCTTCCCCCATGAAAGGAAGGCCAGAGACGCAGGGCGATTAATTAATCAAGACTTGGCCGCATCAAGAGATGAGTTCTTGACCATCGGCCTAACGATTCCTCCTCGGAGGGATGGCGGGACGCCTTGCCCTTCCCAAGGGAAACCGTGACAGTCTCCACCACGAGTGGACTTCACATCCCCCGGTAGATTTTTCCCGGCGATAACGGACGTTGGGGTCCAGATCGCGAGGTAGAGCCCGATATATTTTTTTTTTAATATCTTCTCCCTCCACGACCTCCGGAGGTTGTGATCCTCAGCCAGAGAAGATGAACGTTGAGGTTTCTCCTCCACCTGCATGGATCTTCTCGCATGGAGGCAGCCAACCTGGGCTGAATCTCTGATCGAGGCAGATATTAACCCCGGGGGGGAGCGCGGAAAAAGGAGGAAGGGTCCGGAGAGTTCGGTTTTGGTTTTCTTTCCCCACCCCGTCCCATCCTGCTTTCCAGAACCTCTTCCCCCCATCCCCCGCCGCCGTCCATCAGATTTCAGGCGAAGTTTCTGCCAGTCGTCGGCATGCCGCCCGCCCTCCTTCCCTTCCCTTTTTCGCCGTGGTGACCTGCGAGGGGTTGGGGCGGCTCTGGGGGGGGCCTGGAAAAAAGGGAATTTTAGAAACTCGGATTGCAGCACAGGGTGTGTGTGGGGCATCTCCTCTCTGGCAAGGTGGAGGTTGTAGGACAGCGACACCCCTTCTTGGACCCTACAAGCGCTCACCCCGCACTCCCAAACTCTGGAAATGCAAGCAGAGCCCCCTCCTCGCTCCCCAAAACCGCGGGGGGGAGCGGTGCTAGGATCCACTGTCGGCCTGAAAAAAGGTAACAAGGTCAAAAAACAAACTTAAGGAAAAAAACCACCACACAATAATGCCCCCCCAAAACCCAAAATCACCCCCCAAAAACCCACCCCTCCCCAAAATCTGGAGGGTCTTGGTGTCCCCAAGAGACCCCTCACGGTAGGATGTAGCCTGGGTGAGAGCTCAGGCTGCGAGGTCACGACCGCATCGTCTCCCGAAAAAAAAAAAACCACAAAAGAAACCAAAATAAAGGCGAGATGAAAACCTGGAAGCGTCGCCGCTCTTCCCGGCGAGGGAAGGGGAATCTGGCCATTGGCGGTTGGAAACCAGGAACGGAGAGTTAGGAATTCCTTTTGGATTTTAAAGCGTCTTGGTTAAACCCAAATTCCTCCTGGGTGAGGAGCGGAGCCGATAAACTCCAGCAACACTGGCACCGTTCTCCCGCACCGGAGCTTTTAGGTTTTTTTTTCAACTGATTCTTTCCACTCCTTCTAGGCGTGGGATCTTTTTTTTTTTATTATTTTTTTCTCCTGGGGTTCTTCTCTTGCTGCAAATCCTTCGGGATTTTCCACGACGGATTATTATTATTATTTTCTTTTTTCCACCGTATTAAGAATCATCCGTCGCTGAGCTGCTTTTTTTCCCTTGCCAAAAAAAAACAAACCCCACCACCTCTCCTGCGTTTTCATGGCGGAGATTCCCTTTGCCTCGTTGCAGCTCAATGACTCTTTGTCTCTTTCCCATCTCTTTTTTTCCATAGGGAGAAGATCCCTTTACGGATGAAATCGGGGATCAGGATGTGGATGAAGCTTTGGAAGGCGGAGATGGCGCCGGGGAAGGAGCGACCGAAACCACTGCAGTTGAGGTTGCCCAGGAGGGAGGAGGAGGAGGAGGAATTGGGGAAGTTACGGAAGCGGCAGAACCTTCCGAAGAGTTTTCCAAACCTGAGGAATTCCTTAAAAATCTAGGGGAGCAAGATCAGCCCCCCAAACCACTGCTGATGCCCCCGTTCCTGCAAGACGACGAGCTGGAAGCGGAGGAGATGACATCGGAGGTGACGTCGGAGGTGACGTCGGAAGCGACAGCTGCGGTGACTTCGGAAGCAGCACCGCCATCTTCGGAAGCAATGGAAGAGGTGCCCGTGGTTCCCGAAAATCCCCAAGAATCGGTGGTTTCCCCCCAAAATGAAACTGAGGGTTGGGCAGGCAAAGAGGAGGAAAACGGGAACGAGGCGGCGGCTGCGGCCGGCTGCAGCGAGGAAGAGGAGGAGGAGGAAGAGGCTCCACCAGCGGCTTCGGAGCCGCAACCGGAATAACTGTGAATATTTGCGTGAAGGTGATGGTATAATCCGTGATTTTTTTTTTTTTTGTTTGATTTCTTGTCCTTTTTCAGCGCAGCACCCGAAGTTGTCCAATTTTGATTTTAATTAAGGGGAGGGAACCCGGCTGTGTCATTAAGGAGCAGCCGCAGCGCTTCATTCATCTCGTTAAGATTAATTTCGCTTCGTTTCTGCAAATTCCTTTTTTGTTTTAGGACGAAGAGCGCAGGAAGCCGTACCTTCCCTGAGAAACCCTCCAGCTGCGGCTCTGCTTGGGGTTTTTTTTGTTTTGTTTGGGGTTTTTTGTTTTTGGTTTTTTTTTTGGCGGGGGGTGGGGGGTGGAATTTTAGAAAGAAAAAGGTGAAAAAAAGGAAAAAAAAAAAACAAAAACAAAAAACAAACAACCCCCCTAAAAAAGCTGAGGTTTGGAAAAATAATAAAAGCATCGATTCGATCCCAGCGGCTCGTTGGGTTTTAAGCGCAGCGCTAACGCCGGTGGGCCGGAGCCGTCGTCCTTCCCTCCTCCCTTGTCCTCCCTAACGCCTAAAATACTCCGGTGAGGGAATTTTTATTTAATTAATTCCCAAAATTTCCCCAAAAAGCAGAATTTTTCCTCTCGGGAAATGCATTTGTTTTCCTCTCCCTCTGTTACAGCTGGAGAATTTGGGTTGGTTATTAGTTTATGAAGGAGCAGCTCGATTATCTCTAGTAACGGGGCAGTCAGTTGCGCGGGAATTCACTCTGAGTGAAGAAAATTGTTAGCTTTCCCCTAAAAAAAACCTTTTTCTGGCAGAATTTACAGGTTGTGGCCGCACCCTCTGACTCCAAACCTCTTTCCTAAAGGATTCACCAAACCAAAACCAAAAATAAAAAAGAAAGAAAAGTCACGATTGGGTGAGGTGAGGCTGCATGTGGAGTAAATCCTTTTCATTTTTTGGCCCCCAACCCCCTTATTTGCCCCCAAAAAAGGGTGGTTTTTTTAACCAAAACCCCCTTATTTGCCACCCCAAAAAGTGGGGTTTATTGGCCAAAACCCCCTTATTTGCTGCCCAAAAAAGGGGTTTTTTTTCAAAAAATCCCTTAGTTGTCCCCCAAAAGGTTGCTTTTTACCAAAAAAAACTTATTTGCTGCCCCCAAATGGGTTTTTTTTGCCAAAAAAAACCCTTATTTGTCCCCCAAAAAGTTTTTTTTTCCAAAATCCCCTTATTTGTCCCTGAAGGTTTTTTTTTGGCCAAAAAAAATATGTATTTGCCCCCCCAAAATGTTGGGTTTTGCCAAAACAACTTATTTGCCACCCCAAAAAGTTTTTTTTTTTTGCCAAAACCCCCTTATTTGCCCCACAAAAAGGGGTTCTTTTTTCCAAAACTCCCTTATTTGCCCCCCAAGGTGGATTTCTTTTTTTTTTTGCCAAAAAACCTTATTTACCGCCCCCCAAAGTTTTTCGTTTTGCCAAAACCTCCTTATTTCCCCCCAGATAAAGGGTTTTTTTCCCAAAAACCCCTTTTTTGCCCCCGGAGTCCCGCCGCGGGCGGGTTTAGGGGCTGGCGGGGGCGATTCATTCCTGCACCGAGCTCTGCCCTGGTCTCAGCCCCCCCCGGCGCAGGGACGGACCGTGGTGG